>NC_139167.1:21312760-21876119 GCF_965202585.1 Thalia democratica | reverse complement strand
CCTGTACCACAAGAGGAAGGTGCAGATGCTGAAACGGAAGATCGAGGACAAGGCGAGCGTGCACTCCGTCGAGATGGAAGACGCCGAGATATAAACGAGGAAAACGGATAACTGTATGTGAATTTTGTGTGTGAGCACAAAAAGTATGTAAAATGCCTCTGTGAGGTGATATATATATATATTTCAAATATATGTATGTAAATATGTGATGTATTTATTTTTATGTAAATGCCTCTGTGAGGAGTAATAAAATAAAGATAAAATTCTAATAAAAAATTGTTTTTTTTTTTTCATAAAAATTTATCACCTTTTTGAAATAAGTATAACCATGAGCAAAGCAGACATTTAAAAAAAGTATGCAAATTGTGCATATACATACAAAAGACATGTAAATGTTAACCCTAAATATAGTACAAAGCGTTTATTAAAAAAGACTATATTAGCTTTTTTTACTGCACGACAAAAAAAAACCCTCAAAAAGCTTGGTCAAAGGACCAGTGGTGTACGAAAAAACTTTTCGATTATCATACGGACAAAGTAAAATATTTTGTACAGGACTTTGTTTAATAAAAAACAAAAATGCTAATAAAACTGATACATGTCGCAGTTTACGGTTTATGAAAAAGGAATTTTGAAAAGTGCATAAGTGTTTTATAATAAGGGATTCTATTGTAACGTTTAGGTGCTTCCCCTAATATTTGGTAAGTGCGCAACATTTTAAAAGCTGTTTTTATTTATTTTTTATACCCTTATCCCTATTCCCTCACCCAAACATACTAAAAACTAATCAAAAATTTGACTTTTAATAACTATCAATATAAAAAATCATTATTTTTTGCTGACTCACAAATACTAGGGGAAACATCTTAAAGTTTTAAAAAGACTCTGTAATAAGAAAACTGTGGTTTCTTTTACTGTCTGAGATTTTTAAAAAGCGCAAAAGTAATCACAGCTAATGCCTGGACGTGGAACAAGAACAAAACTTATCACATCATTTTGATTATCAGACCAAGGCTCGCGCTATACTTTGATCTTAGTTTTACGTTGACCCATTGTTCGATCTTTAAATAAAAAGCTTTTCGAATTGTTTTTAAATATAATTGGTAGTGATTGTTTGTTAGCTAAAGGTTCGTGTTAAGAAAATAAAAATTGTAAATAAACATAAATAAGTCACAGTAAAAGTATGTTTAACTAAAATAGTGATTATCTTTCTATGTTTTAAATTTAATTGTCTATCAATTAAGTTGCAAAATTGTAAAAGTCTTATCAGGCATGTCTAACTTAATAAGTAATACATAAAGTTGAATGTTATAAAACTTTATAAACCATTATACAAATTAAAGTAAAAATATTCTTTAACGAAAAAAGAATATTTACATTTTAAAATTTATTATTGTTTTACAACGTGTTCAAACTTAATTGCGGTTTTAAAGTTCATAAAAAGATGACGTGTAAAAATTTAGTAACTATTTAAGTTCTGGTTTTTTAAGAACATATTAAAATTGAAAAAGTTTTTTTTCCATTACAACATTTAAAAAATAAAATATTACTTAAAACTTAAGTGTAAAAAAAAGATTTAACTTTTAGTTTAAATGTTATAAAAACGTGTGAGTATGTTTTGATAAACAGTTGTACTAAAAATAAAAACAGCTTATTGTTTTACTCTGCAATTTAAAGGTCCTCTGTCTTCTAACTTTGAAGTATTTCCTTATTATAACTTTTTAGCCAATATTTATTTCGGCCATCATCAACAATGTTGAGATGTTCTTTGACATCGATAATAAACAATGAACTTCACCGCAAGATCAACAACAACAGCATCCGAGACAATCATACGACCGGTTTCGTCCTTATTAGGACTCATCAGGCAGGAATAGTCGCGAGAAACCGCTATTGTGATCTTAAACAAGAGGGCTTAAGTACTATACTTAAGTTTTTTTCAATTTTACCCACAAACGGTTGCTTCAGTACTTAGTACTTAAGCCCGCTTGTTTAAGATCACAATAGCGGTTTCTCGCGACTATTCCTGCCTGATGAGTCCTAATAAGGACGAAACCGGTCGTATGATTGTCTCGGATGCTGTTGTTGTTGATCTTGCGGTAAAGTTCATTGTTTATTATCGATGGCATAAAACATCTCAACATTGTTGACGATGGCCGAAATAAATATTGGCTAAAACTGATCAAACGAGCGCAGACTATAATCTCACAACAAGCTGACAATGTCTGAGACGTTGAGCTGTGAATGATATAGCTGTGTCATTTTTCAATTTTACCCACAAACGGTCGCTTCAGTACTTAGTACTTAAGCCCGCTTGTTTAAGACCACAATAGCGGTTTCTCGCGACTATTCCTGCCTGATGAGTCCTAATAAGGACGAAACCGGTCGTAGGATTGTCTCGGATGCTGTTGTTGTTGATCTTGCGGTAAAGTTCATTGCTTATTATAACTTGTAATTTATTTTCAGTTAAAGTTTTATTCCAATCGAGTTCAAAAAATCAGAAGTCTTAAACTTTTATCTTAAATTTATAAAACTTAGCTATATCAAATATAAAAACTAGTCATTAATAGTCATAGAACTTTAAAATTTTACATTTGACCTCTCTACATTAATTTCAATTTTAAAATATTTTATAATATTAATCAAATAAATATAGTTTTGCACAATGACGTAGACCAAGTTAATTAAACTTAATTTAGTAAATTATGAAAAACAATTTATTTTGATGTAAACAGAAAAGTATTCTTTACATAAAATATGTTAGTTATTTAAAGAAATTTTGTATCAATCTAGTTTTAGCAAGAAGTTTAAAACTAAATAGATGACTAAATTTTAAAGTTTAGAAAACAAAATATGTGACAAAAGCTTAAAAATCAATAAAATTAATAGTTTGATTCTCTTTAATTTTTTTTTTATTTCACTTTATAACAAGTTCAATTATAAAGAATAAACTAGAAAGCTAGTAAAAATAATAAAATTTTTAGAACATGTAGTTAAAATAACCTTATTTTATAAATAAATTACAAAACTGTGAGTGAATACTTTTCATGAAGCTATAAAAAAAACTATTTAATTAATATTTGTTAAATGAATTAATTAATTTTTTTAAATCCATATTTTTTTGACTTTTTACTTACTTTAAAATCTTCTTCTGTGCAGGAATTTTTGTCTTTCTAAATAAATACAAATAAATTTTAAAGGAATTTAAAACATAAACATATTTCTTTCTATAGACATTTCATATATAAAAACAAGAAAACAATGCAAAACTGTAAACTATTCAAAACAATATTTATAGCCTATCTTTCGCCTTCATGTATGCTTTTAGCTTATGTTTTTTTTTAAATTTTCTAACTTATAGTTTTAAAACATATGAAAAAACAATAAAACTATTTAATCACCAAACTTATCTTAAAGTTAACACTTAACACTTGCTTTATAAGAATTGACTGCAACAATCAAACAAGCATCAAATCATAATTTTGCAACGATAAAAATAATTAATACGCCTAAGTATATAACTAACCTACTCACTATGAAAATCTTATGTTTACTTTTCTAAGTATGACGACCTAAGTTCTAGAAACCAAAGCAGTGATAACCGCCATGCTCTAATAACAATATAATTTAATTTACTGTTGAGAATGAAGTCTGACACCTTGTGGTGTCTACAAATTACATACCGTAATTCAATGTTATTTGTGTGTCATTACAATGTTTTTTTTATGAACAAGTTTTCTAATACTTTTTTCTGTGTGTAAACAAGTAGTGACGTCACTAAGCTCGGCAGAGTGCATTTATTGTTTTGAAGAATATTTATTATTTATTTATAAGGAAAAATTTAATTTGAATAAACTAAATAATTTATGTCATTTTTGATAATAAAAGTCATCATTAAAAAAAAAGTGTTTCACAGTATAACTTTATCAAACTAAATGTTTTTGTTATATATACTACGGCTTTGAATCTAACATAAAGTTAAGAAGTAGAACAGTATAATCCTTAAAATAATACATTTAGTTTCACAAAAACTATTTAATTTCATTTAAAAAATTAAACTATAAAAACATGTCAATTCAAACTGAGTAAAAATTTACTCCTATCGTTGTTAAATCATTTATCTAAGCTAGTTAAGCAAAAAGTCTGTTTAATTGAATATTAAAAATAAAAGAAAATTATTAGATATTTGTTACAATTTGAACTCTCGAGGTTACATTTAGCACAATATTAACGCATAGTATAAAACAGTTTTTGTAAAAAGTTTATTTTTAATATTAACTAAAATTTTATATTTAGAATAATAAATAAACTAATCATGTTGCTGTAATCAAAATAAACTAATTGAAAGAACAACATAAAATAACGACAACAGCCAATAACATCTACACGTGTCTTATATCATTATAAAAGTTGCTTTTTTAGTTTCAACTTAAAGTTAATTCTAAGAAGATTAACACAAACTTTAAGTGAAACTTTCAATTGAAATCTAGTAAAAAAATCAAAAAAGCATAAACGCAAAATACATGAAACTTTAAAAGTTTACATAATAAATTATCAACATAATAAACTTATTTGTACGGTCGTAAATTAATGATTGCATTTATTTAAGCAAGTTTACTTTAATCTAAAAAAAAGTTCAATTAAGGAAGGTTTTCCCAAAAAAGGATAAGTTTATTTTTGATGCCCCCTTGGTGACCATTACAGAAGTTTAAGAGGCCAAAAAAAGTAAAGGGGCCACAGGGGAGCCATGAGGTCATAATTTGAAACTTACACTAGATATTTTTTTGAGTTGATGATGAAGAGCAACAAAAAAGTTTTAGGCGTTTGTAGTGGTAGTTTTGAAACTTAAACTAGGTATTAAGGAAAAACTTAATTTAGGGGCCATAAGCTGTAAAAAGGGGTGCACAAGACCATAATTTCAAACTTCTACTAGATATTCTGGATTGATAATGAAGAGCATAGAAAAAATTTTTATTTTCAACGATTTGAGATTAGACAATTGTCCAAATAAAACTAAATATTAAATTGTGTAAAAGTATTTATTTTTCATCAATACCTGAATATAACAATTGAAATATTAAGACATTTTATTCAAATTTAAAGCTACTAAATAAAATTTAGCAGTTACTTTTACCGTTTTTTAAAAAACATAAATTTTATTTTCGATATAAGTAATAAATTTTTAAATATTACAAGTTATATGCTAGGCATAAAAATACTTTAAAACTTACAGACTTCATTTATTGTTTTTAAAGTTTTTAAACTTTTAAGAAAAATTTGAAAACCATTCAAATGGTTTAAATTTTATTGTAATAAACTGTAAATCGGTGAGTTACCAAAATAATAATAAACCAAATTTGAGAGATAATAATAATAATGAAAGAGCAAGGATTTAAATTTTTTGAAAAAAAGGATTTTTTATGATTCAGCATAAATTTCTAAGAAAACATTGTGATAAACTTGAATTAGGTAAATCTTGAAACATGCAAAGTTACTAATAAACTATTTAACAACTAAATCAATATTATTTAAACAAGTATAAAACGCTCAAAATTTATAAGTACATTGTTTTCCTGATAAACAAAGTTAGTCTTAAATTTGACAGCTATAGTTACAGAGTAATATTTTATCGAAACATTTTTGAAGTCAAACGACTAACAAACACAGTAAGTTTGAAAAATGGGTGATCATAAATATTAACTCAAAAAGTTCTCGTTTTAAAAGATAAAAAAGATGATTTTAGACACCTGGAAGTATCTTATAAATTAAATTCCCTGGTAATGGAATACAGTTAACATAAAAGACTGTGGTGTTTATTTATACAAGTGGAAATTTTTTAGGTAGTGAGAAAAAAGGTAGTGACGTCACTAAACTCGGAAGAATGCATTTTGTATTTTTATTAAAAATATTTTCAACAAAAATTAATAGAATAAATATAAATAATTTTTAATATTTTTTTATAAAACTTATCATTATGAAATTTTCGCACGGAAATACTTGAACAAAATATTTATATGGTTATAATAACAGCACTTATAGGTTGAATATGAATTGAAATATCGAAAGTTGATTCAAATCTTTAACTATCATTTTGAGTGTTTGAAAAATTAAAAACTATCTAAATGGGTGTAATGATACACAAAATGTTTACTTATGTTTTACAATATTCTAATAAAGTAAATTAATACAAAAATATGTCAATTGCAATTCAGAGTTATTTAGGAGAATATTTTATAACTTAACAGTAGTTTTTTTAAAAGTTTGATTATGATATAAAATAACTTTTGATGTTTAAGAATATTTTTAAAGATTTATAATTTAATTTAATGATCGTATACTAAAAAGAGCATTAATTTCACCACGTCTGATATAACCTTTAAAAATATCGGTTATAGTTTAAATAAACTCAATTGAAATACAAATCAGAAAAATTTGTAATACTAACTTAAAAACCAAACTTAATGCAAACTAATACGAATGTAAGGTAAAATATACTAGGATTTTGAATTAATATTCAAACATATTAAATTTAACTTGAAACTACAATATTAAATTTTATTACAACAGTATTATTGCAAAAACAAATTTAATTTACTTTCAAAAGCTAAGTAAAACATACTAAAACTAGTAGGCGCATTAGACCAAAATAATTTTTATTTAAACTGCTTTAAAAATAAAACATATAAACTTGTTTAACAGAAAATAACTTAAAGATTCCTTACATAAATAGTATTATACTTAAAACATTATGGTCATTTAAATAAAGTATCTATTTAAAAAAACATAACCATTTTTATTTGTTTTAAATTCATAAGAATCAATTAAAAACAAAAAAACAAACTTTTCTTATAAAAATTAACATAACTTTAATGATGTATTGAATAAATAGAAAATTAATAAAAACTATTGAAACTTTAGTTTCTGAAAGCGAACATGACTTCGATCATGTACTAAACCCTCTTGTCAAGCGTTTGTTCGTGCAAAATATTCTTCAGTTGTTCGAACACCGAATTGAGTATTGACGGCGAAACGTCGCTTAAAAACTGACCCGTTTCTTTCATCACACCGATGGCTACCTGTGGTGAAGGTTACTAAGATTCAGCTCATACGTCTATGGAAATATAAGGATGAAGTTGACACTTTTTAGTGTCTTTAAATTAAAAACATGATAAAACACAAGGATTGGAATTTGTATACGAATTTTTCAAATGTAATCATTATGTATCCAAGTAAAAATATTTTCAGTTCAAAAATAAGTAGTGACGTCACTAAACTTGGTAGAAGGCATTTAGTAGTTTAAAAGAATTATTATACAACAACTGGATTTCAACGAAAGTATATACTTTTTCATACTTTTTATGTCATCAATTTTTAAATACTACCTGGCTTTATTAAATCAAACTAAATTTCTTGTTTTAAACCTCAAGACATAACAGCTTTTTGTTAATATTAAAATATTAAAATTAGTCTTAAATATTAATTTAACTACTCTTCGAACTACTTAATTAGTCGATAAAAACAAATTTAAATAATGCTATGACAATCTTGTGTAAAAACTTAATATTTAATTAAATTTCACCAGTATATAAATACAAAACATTTTGTTTATAAAATAAGTTAAATCAAATTTACCATTTCAGACACAGATTATTCTCTATTAGCTTTGTAACTAATAAAACAATTTGAAGTTTAATCTAATTATTTTGATTGTGGCAAGATTAAAAAGGAACATTTAAAATTACCTAAATAATAGTTCTCAAACCAGTAAAATGCTAGATTAAGAACCTGTGAGTTTACAATTAATACTAAATACTTCAAAAAATATATGTACTTGGTTTTATAATCGCTTATGGTACGAAAAGTAATTGGTTTCGAACAAAAAAAATAATCTATAAAAGTTTGATTATATCAATGATGTGTAATAGTTATCACAAGTTACTATTTTAAGATAATTTTTATTGTCATATTTGTCATATTCAAATAAAATACTTTTTTATTTGGCTTTCAAACAAAGCCGTTATAAACAACGCTATCGAAATTCTAGTGGTTATAAAAATAACATTATTAAAATTTAAATTTCAAGAAAAATCGCTAAAGAATCTAGGTGGATAGCAAGTATATCAAAAACATAATTGTGGATATTTGCTACTAAGAAAGAACATTGACACTTTGTAGTGCCTTCAAATATTTGACTTAAATGTGTAACTATGATGCTAAAGACAATATAGCAGATACACTGCAATAAATGCATTCTCAACTATTTTTTTCTTGTGTGAAAATATTAGTGACGTCACTTAACTTTTCATAATACATTTTAAACTTTAGACAATAATTATCATACAAAAAGTTTTACATCTATAGAAAAATTAGTTCTTAATTAAACTAATCAACTATAAAGAATTATTTAAGTCATTAGTTTATAAGTATTACTCAGTGTAATTTTATAAAAATAAATTAATTAGTTAGAATTACGTATTACAGCTTTTAATCTAACATATAATTATAAGAGTTAATAATTATTTTGAACTATTAGAGAAATTGAAAGTAGTTAAAATAATAGTAATGACAATGTTTATTGACAAATTGACCATCTTTTGTAAAGCACAATACATTTGATTAAATTTCACAAGCATTTTAGTATAAAAAATAATAAAAAACCATTTCAATTCAAGTTCAATGTTTTCTTTGTCATAATACAGATTTGCCGTGATTAGAATTCAAAGTAACTTTGGAGATTTACGCAATAAATTTTACTTATGAAATGCTTAGTATAAAAATCTTTAATAATTTGCAAATAAAATGCTCAAACTTTTACAAATCTAGTTTAAATTTTCGTTTACTAATAAATTCATTTTTAAGCAAGTTTACTAAACATATAAATGAATTAAACTTTGATTTATTTAAATGGTTTATTTATAAATAAATGATAATCATCCAATATCATAATAAAATACTTAAAATTTTAGATAACGCTTACTTTTTTAATTTATCCTATCTTGAAAGTATTAAATATTAGAGCAGTAACAATTCTAAATAAAAACTAATAACTACCAAAAAATTATTCAATAGCAAATTATTTGTTGTGAAATTTCATTTTTTTTTTAATTTAGTACTTGATTGTGATATAGTTAGGTTAAAGTGTTTCAAAATAATTGTCAACCAATTTAAGCAACTAACAATCATGTTTTGAACTAATATTATATTATAAAGTTAAACAAATAAATAACATTTATAATTACGAACATAACTTCAATCGTATACTGAATATTAATATATAAAATTAAAATATTTAACTAAAAACAAACAAAATTTACCTTTCTGAAAGCGAACATGACTTCGATCATGTACTGAACCCTCTTGTCAAGCGTTTGTTCGTGCAAAATATTCTTCAATTGTTCGAACACCGAATTGAGTATTGTCGGCGAAACGTCGCTCAAAAACTGACCGGTTTCTTTCAACACACCGATGGCTACCTGTAGTGAAATTTTAAAACACTTTACCTCATTTGCATAATGTTATGAATGAAACTATTTCTGAAACCTCAATACTGCAGCCAACCCCTTATTTTCACTTACTTTATGATGATTATCAACTTGTTGTTAAGAATGTAGTTTGAAACTTTAATACTTTGAAGTTATGAACCCTTTTATCAAGTTTTTGTTCATAGAAAATACACCTATAGTGAAAAGACTATTATTCAGTTCTCACATCTATAAAAACATACGAGTGAATTTGACACTTTTAGTGTCTTCAAATTAAAAATGATAAAACACAAGATTGAAATTTGTTAAATATATATGTAATCAATGTAGTCAATATGTTTCCAAGTAAAAATATTTTCAGTTCGAAAATAAGTGGTGACGTCACTAAACTTAGTAGAAGGCATTTAGTTTAAAAAAGAATTATTATACAACAACTGGTTTTCAACAAAAGTATATACTTTTTCATGCTTTTTATGTTATCAATTTTAAATTATTACTTGGCTTAATTAAATCAAATTAAATTTCCTGTTTTAAACCTCAACACATAATAGCTTAGAATATCATATTAAACATCAAAATTATTTTTAAATACTTATTTAACTACTCTTTGATCTATCTCATTAGTTGGTAAAAACAAAATTAAATAATGCTATGACAATTTTATGTTTACATAAATTTCACTAGTATCCAGGTATAAAACATTTAATCTATAAAAGTATGTCAATTTAAATTCATACTTATTAAACAGATTATTTTCTATCAGCTTTGTAACTTATTTAAAATTCGAAGTAAACTTAATTTTAATCTATTAATTTTGGTTGTTGCAAGTTTAGAAGGGAAGACTTGAAAAAACCTAAAAAATAATTCTTAATTCATTATTATTTTATACAAATTAATTTTCAAGAATATACATAAAAATAAAAGTTTGGTCCATGAACGAGAAAACTTTTCGGTTTTCGAGTCGTACACCAGGGCTATAATTTAATGCCTTGTCCAAGACATATTAAAAAAATAACAGTTTCAATTACAAACGTAATATTTTACTGAACTTTTTGCAAATAAAAACTAAAGAGAAAAAGACAATTTAAACATAGAGAAGGAGTTAAAGTAGCGAATACTGTACTGATAAAACTGATAAATATTTAAATAGAATAAAAAAAGGCTTTATAATAGCGAACATGAACTATGTACTGAATAAGTAATTTTGAAACAATAAACGGAATATGTTATTAATATCATGTTCTTACTAATTAACATCATATTTTAAAACTAAATTGAATAAAAAAATAAGAATTTACTTACATTGTTGCCACTGTTTTTTGGCAAGTTTCCTCTATGTTTTTGAAAAACATGTTTTGGGGTTTATTTTTACTTTTTAGGTTAAATTTAATTTTAAGGTAAAAAACAGTGTTAAGTAGTATAACAACATTAAAAAGAGTAAAGCTATTTTATGAGTGTTTTTTAAGCAAAAAATTTAACGCTAACAAAACGTTTTTATTTATATGTTAGATTCAAATCGAAATTTCATTATTGTAAATGCAAAAGCTTTGTAAAGTTCCAGGTGTATTTTCAAAGTTTCTCAAATCCAGGGTTTTTTAGTCTAAATTGACAAAATCCAGAATTCCAGGGTTTGTGGCAACCCTGTACCTATCTAATAGAAAACATTACCTCTTTTATTTGTTCTAAACTTATATGAATCAATAAATATATAAACAAACAAATAACCTTTCTGATAGCGAACATGACTTCAATCATGTACTGAACCCTCTTGTCAAGCGTTTGTTCGTACTAAATATTCTTCAATTGTTCGAACACCGAATTGAGTATTCTCAGCGTTATTCAATACACCAATGGCTAACTGTGGTGAACGTTACAAAAATTTAGCTCTTACGTCTGAGGAAAAATTGTTTTTTTTTAGATTATTATTTAAGTAGTTTTGAGTCTTTTTCAATTAAAATATTATCTTTTATTTTCACATTTATAACTACAAAAACACAAAACATATTTAGAGTACATATTAGTTGCATGTAAATGGATGCACATGTTTTTACAAACTAAGAATAACGGTAATAGGTTGATGATGATGGAGTTTGACTTTTTACAATGTCTTCAAAATGTTGTGTATGTAAACCTCTTAATAACTAAATTAATATTTTAAACACAAGCTTCATTTTTATATACAATTCAACTTTTTTGTGTGTTTAAAAATATTATGACGTCATTAAACTTGTCAGAATGCATTTTTTTTCAATCACAATTTTTTATTTGTATAAAAGTCATCTTCAAAAAGTACTACTCGCTTTAACTTCGAATTTAAGAAAATTAAAATTCTTGTTTAAAAACTCAACACATTACAGGTTTAAGTCATACTTTCAAATTATAATTACATGAAATTAATTGCTCTTCGAACTACTTGATTAGTAAATAAAAACAAACTTAAATAGTTTCGTGACAACCTTATGTAACACTTAATATTTACTTAAATTTCACAAGTAAATAAGTACAAAACATTTAGTTTATAAAAATATGTCAATTCAAATTCAAAATATTTAGACAGAATGTTCTATTTCATCTTATAAGTAACTTAAAATTCAAAGAAAGTTATTTAATTTAATCAATTAGTTTTTGACTGTTGCGAGTTTAAAAGGGAAGGTTTAAAATAGTCTTAAAAACTATTTTTAAATCAGAAAAACCTAGATTTAATAACTTTTATAAATTTACAAATTGAACTAAATTTAAAAAGAAAACAGTATGAACTCATGTTTAATGGTCATTTGCTAACAAAATTATTTAACCAAGTATATCAAAGCCTAAAATGAAAGTTTTAAATTATAGTTTTAGTAGTTCAAAGGTAAATAAATTAAGTAAAAATAATAACTATTATAATGTCAAAAAAATATTAAAATGTTAATTTATAAATCATGAAAAATCTATCTGTAATCACAAAAATGTTTTATACAAAAGAATAAAATTTTGATACAGGTTAGTAATTATCGATATATTATAACTACTGTTTATTTTTTTTAAAGTTTTAATTTCTTTATAACACAATATTTTACTGCAACAAAAGGAAATAAGATAGTAAGGAAAAAAATAAACAAAGAAAACATCAAAGAAAACGGATTTAAGATAATTCTTCTAAAAATTAAAATTCTGATGGTTTGAAAGGTTTATTGAAACAACATAGTACTTAACAAACTAGCATTTAGTAAGCTTCAATAATACATATATACAACATATAGTTCAAAATAACTGCAACAAGAATAAAATGCTCTAAGTTTACTAGACAATCTTTTTACAGTTTACCTAGCTTATTTGACTTATGCCTTAGACAATTATCTATCCAAAACTGCAATTGTACATGAAAAATACTTGGACTAGTTAGAAGTGATATAACTAAGGATTCACTTAATGCAAAATTTGACACTACACAGTTTTTTCAAATAGATTTAGCACCGAGGTTGCTTTTTTATTTTACTGAAATCAATAAATATTCGATGGTAAAATGAAGTTTTAGGAAACAATTTTTATTTATAATGTGAAAAAAAGCTTACTAACTCAGCTTTTTTCAGCTTATTCAAGTCTCTTTAAACTTTTGGTTCAATTTCATTTTTTAACTAAAAGTATTTGTAGTTCACAAGCGTATATAAGGTATTAATAGTTTCTAAAAGAAATAAAGATTTTTTTATGGTTTTTTTTTCACTAAAAAGCTGTTTATGATAAACTTAATACAATGTTATGTGTTCAAATTAAATTTAACTATCTCATGTTAAAATTAATTCTATGGCCTACTGAGGTGAAAATATTTCAAATATTAATATGTTTCTTTGTGTAAAACGTCTGTGAACTGAACAACTATAGGTGAATTTGACACTTTTAAGTGTCCTCAAATTAAAATATGATAAACCACAAGAATGGAGCTTGTAAAATATGTAGGTTAACAATATAATCAATATGTTTTCAAGTTAAAACATTTTCAGTTCGAAAATAAGTGGTGACGTCACTAAAATTAGTAGAAGGTATTTAGTAGTTTAAAAAATTATTATTATACAACAACTGGTTTTCAACGAAAGTATATATTTTTTCATACTTTTTATGTCATCAATTTTAATATATTACCTGGCTTATTAAATCAAACTAAATTTCCTGTTTTAAACCTCAACACATATAAGAAATTTAAGATTACAACTCAACACATGTTTAAGCAAATATAAGAATATTAGTGAGTTTAAAAAATAAAGTAAATACTTCAAAAAGTATATGTACTTTGTTTTATAAATGCTTACTAATCAAATTTATTTAACCAAGTTTATTATAGCCGGAAGTTTCACATCTACTTTTAGTTGTTCATAAGTAAATACACTACAAAATATAATAAATATCCAAATATCAAATAGAAAATTGAAATATTAGGAGGCAGTTAATCTATAAATCATAAAAATATTTCATTGTTTTTACAAACAGTTAGTACTTGATTGTAATATAGTTTAAGTTAAATTATTTCAAAATAATTGTCAACCAAATTTAGCAGCTAACATACATGTTTTTAACGAATATTAGATTATAAAGTTGAACAAACAAATAACATTTTTAATTACGAACATAGCTTCAATCTCATACTGATTAATGTTTATTTTATTTAAAAACTATTAAAATACTTTCTAACAGTAAAAGTAACTTCAATCATGCATTTAATAAATAACTATTGAAATCAAAACAAAGAAATTAACCTTTCTGATGGCGAATATGACTTTAATCATGTACTGATATAAAAAAATAAGTAATAAATTTTAATATATATGCAAACTAATAACCTTTCTCTAAATTACAATACCACATTGTATTACAATATCATATAGAAAAAGTATAAAAAATATATAAGTATATAAAAAGATAGGGTTATTTAAGTAAACTTAGACATATAGTACAACTTTTATTATTATTAATAGAACAAACTTGGAATAAATTTTAACTGAAGAACACTTCAAATTTAGTAAATGGTAAGCCTTCAAGTTAAATATTTTTCACTGCTTAATAACATTTTATTGAAGTGACTTTTCTTTCAAAACATAAACAAATAAATATTACACTAAATTAGTACAAACAAATACAATAAATCTTTATTTAAAAACAAACAATTAACCTTTCCAATAGCGAACATAACTTCGATCATGTACTGAACCCTCTTATCAAGCGTTTGTTCGTGCAAAATATTCTTCAATTGTTCGAACACCGAATTGAGTATTGTCGGCGAAACGTCGCTTAAAAACTGACCTGTTTCTTTCAACACACCGATGGCTACCTGTGGTGAAGGTTACTAAAACTCAGGTATAACTCTCACGTCTGTATACATAAAAGTTCTTTAAGACTCCTTAAAATAAAGAGTGTTTTTTAACCGAAATTCTTTGTTATTCACATGCGTGAATAAGATATTAATACTTTCCAAATGATATACAGATTTCGAAATTTTTTATATGCTAACATGCGCACTTAATAGTGACAAACTGTATGTACGAAAATTAACACATAGCAGTGTCTTCAAAATGAAAATACTTCAACTATATAATGTTAATAGTTTTCTAAGGCTTACCGAGGTAAATTTAATTCAAGTAGAAATATGTTTCTATTCGTAAAAAAGTAGTGACGTCACAAAACTTGTCAGAATGCATTTCAATGTTAAAAAAAAATTTGTTATACAGAAAGCATTTTGAACAGTAACAAATAGTTTTTTGACATATTTTTATAAAATTTATATCTTAAAAAGTATTACTCGGTTAATTATCAAACAAAATGATATTTAGATGTATTACTTTATAATATTAAGATCTGGTTTATAGGTTGATATAAAATAATCGAAATAAAATCAATTATCAGCTTTGCATATCTAAACAATTATTTAAATTTCACAAGTATTATAAATTTTAACATAAAAATGTCTCAACTTAAAATCACAACGCAAATACAAACATATTCTACAGTATTGTGTGTAGAAAAAAATTTATACGAGTTGATTTTGATTGCATTTAAAAATTAAATCTTGGTTTTTAAGCGATTGGTTTTGAGTTTTACAAATTTATAAAGAATGGTGTAAAGTATAATGATTAATATCAAGAGAAATATTTTAATTGTTAAGTAGCAAAAGTAATGGTCATTAAATAAAAGTGATTAAATTAGATTAATAAAATAGGCTCATTTTATATTTTATGGTCATGTTTTGATAAATTAATTTATTTAACAAAATGCATTTTTACCTAAAAAAGAAGTGCATTTAGAGTTACACCCGTTCATTAATAAAAATTCGAATTAAAGCAAAATCTTTTAAAAAAAAATCAATTTTTAAACTACCCGAATGAAAATAATTACACAAAATTCTTAATACAAACTCTTACCTAAAAGAGATTATTATACATGGGTAACTGTTTAGACAAATGAAAAGTTTCTTTGCTTCTACAAATGATCAACATTTTATTGTAATAAACTATTATTATTGATATTTTGAAAATATAAGATACAAATTGCTAAAACAAGTAAAACACCAAAGAGCAAAACTTTAAAATTATACTAACTAAACAATTGAATATCTAGTGATTAAACAAAGTAGTTGTAGCATATCAAATTGTATCACAAAAGTAGTATTTAGCAAGATTTTATACAGCATACAACTGTAAGCTAGTTCAAAAATAACTGCAGTCAGTGTTAAACAATGAAATCTATTACTAGTTATTTTGCTGTTATAATAAACAAATGACAAAAATAAGTGTGAAAAAGCAAATAAAATTCAAGGTTTTCAGGATTTTCTTAATTTCTTAAAATCAAAGCTTATTTTTGGCTTAAATTTTCAATTTCAAGGTATTTCTAGGGTTTTTGATAACCCTAAATAATTTCAATTATAGCAACTGAATGTTTATGACAAAGTTTAAAACATGACTGTTATAAATAAATCTTAAATCTATCAGTGCTAAAAGGTACATTGCAAGGCTCGATTTGCAAATAATAAACTCATCACAATCTAAATACAAGAAAATATCTCAGATATGTAAATAGACTTACAAAATATATAATTACAGCTACTTGATTTTGAGAAAAAGTCCGACACCTTGCAGTGTCATTTAAATAAATTTATTAGTGATTTGTAGTAGTTTAAAAATATATTAGTTTGTATTCTAATTATGTAAATAATACTTCTACAAGTAAAACATTTTTTGTGAAATGGCGTCACTAAATTTGTCTCAATGTATTTTGTAGTTTAAATAAGAAATATCAATTTAACAAAAATTAATTTTGAACAATATTAAACAACTTAATTAAATCCTTACTAAATTAAATAATCCTTGACACGCGTTTTTTCAATGTTTAATTATTTGAAAAGCATCCCTAGGTTTAAATTTTCCAAATAAAACTTCTCGTTTAAATGAACATGTTACAACTTTTAAACTAGCGTAAAGCATTAAAAGTATATGAAAATACTTTTTATACACTTTTTTGAACTATTTGAGTAGTTGACGAATAATAATCTAAATAAAGACTTTACTCAACTTCTGTAACATAAAACATTTATTAATATTTAAACAACATCTAAAAAAATATAAATGAAATGTCAATTCAGGTTCACAACTACTAAACAAACATATAAATTTTATATTCAGCTTTATACATTATTTAAACTTCCAAGCAAATTTTAAAAAATAGTCGATAAAATATTAAGTTTTACATAAGTTGTTTATTTGTTATTACAGTGGGTTTTTAATAAAATTGTCTAAAAATAAAGTATTGTCAACAAATAATAAAACACATAAAAAGTTTTGAAATAATAACTTTATTTTTAATTTTATAATTCTTAAAAACTTTATTTTTTGTAGACAAAAACATTATGCATTTAGCTAATTCTTAGCAAAAGTTGCAAAAGTATTTTTTGTTCAACATATATATATAATGACTTTTCAGTTTAAAACTATATAATTATAAAATAAAACTAAAGCTTAAATAATTATATCAAGAATTTTCTGTTTGTATGAAATATTCTAGGTTACAAGCCATTATAAAAAAAAAATCACCTTATATACTAAACCACATACTGTAAAAAGTCTTGAAATAATGCAAAAGTGAATAGCATTAATATCAAAGTAATTGGTTTACAGAACAAAATAAATTGATAATCAGAAAAATTGTTGATTAACTACATAACATTTTTTAAACAGCTTTTTTCTGGTGCATAACTTATTTAAAAAATATAACAAAACACATTTCATTTTTCTTAAATTTATTTGAGTACTTTCGTAGTAAGGCTCCTCAGAATTTGTATCTAACTAAGTTAAACTGAATTGAAATTCAAATAAAGTTACATATACTGTAGAACAAAGTTTTAAAATATAAAATGACGTAATAATAGAATGTTAAATCTAACTAAAAGCTTATACTATAGAAATTTGCTGCACTAATAAAACTCATTAAGGGTCATATTTATCGCTGGTTTATTTTAGTTTGATTCTAATCTAACAAGTTTTATTAGTACAGCAAATTTCTATAATATAAGCTTTTAGTCAGATTTAACATTCTATTACTATGTCATTTTATATTTTAAAACTTTGTTCTACAGTATATGTAACTTTATTTCAATTTTAATTCAGCTTAACTTAGTAAGATACAAATTCTGAGGAGCCTTACTACGAAAGTACTCAAATAAATTTAAGAAAGATTAAATGTGTTTTGTTATATTTTTTAAAAAACACTTTTTATTTTATATAAACTATTAATACAGATGACATCAAAGTTTCATATAGCAAAGCAAAAGTAAAACAACTTTTACTAAAAACTATATTTAAAATTAAATTTACAATACCTAGCAACAGATGTAAAATAAATTACTGTGATTATTTTTTAAATCTATGTAATAACTATAGTCTCAAAGCAAATCTGCTTTGTGGCATATGATTGTAAGACTTTTTTTTAGTTCAAGAAAAACATTTAAAAAAACAACCGCTATGGTCAACAAAAAAAAATGCAGCTTATTTTAACAACAATAGGTTTTCTAATAAAAAGAAAAGTAATTTACCTTTTAAACTTCAAAATGGCATGCTTTAGTTCTAATTTATGTAGTTCTCTCAAATGCAAGTAGACTCTTCTAAATTTTGTTGTATGACAATTTTTTCCATCTTTAATTCTGCCAGCAGGCTAGAATCTAACATTGCTGGTCTGGTGGGATACCTAAAAATTTTGTTAGCTTTTAATTATGTATGAAATAATTCACTATTACAACTTTTAGTGTTGCTTTTGTTACTACAGCTTTGAACATGGTTGCCACTTTGTCAATTGTTTTACATTTTTGAAGAAAAATGACAAAATTCTTGACTTTTCTTGACTTTACAGCTTTATGTTGTTAGGGGGCTGCCAAATGGTCAGAAAAAATACCAAAAAAAAATTTTTATTAAAGTTAACTTTCCTTATAAATGGGCACTAAATCAAACAAGATCATCAGTTGAATAAAATCATATTCAATTAGAGTTTTGAATAAGATTTTATTCAACTGATGATCTAATTTGATTTTGTTCAAACGAGTGAAACGTTGTTTTATAAATAAAATTTAAAATTTTGTATTGATCGTTCTCCTTATCATTAAGTTGAGAACTTTTATTGTGATCTATAAAGTAAAAATACAGAGCTGAGGTATATGACTAATTACATTTGTCCATTGTTATAATATGTAAAACTAGCAACTAAAAATCAATATATGATTATTTTAAGGGCATAGGGCGAGGCCAACATTTTTTTTTACTAAAAATAACATTGGCTTCTATATAAAAACTTAAAGTACAAACTACAAGCAAGTTTTCATAGAATTAAAAAATCTTATTTAACTTTTGAGATATTGTAATTTTTGTAAAAGGTTTCAGATACAAATGTATGGACCACAAATTTTTTTGGGTCAACTTTCTTGGAAATTTAAAAGCACTAATAATCTATTTTCTCCTAAAACCTCAACTTTTCAGAAAAATGTTCCTTTTATAGTTTCAAAGACTTTGAATGCTGCAATTTCAAAAAAATATTAAATATAAAAATTTTAATTAAATAAAACAAAAAAATATGTGATCTTTTTAAATACTTTTTTTTCAAAAAATTCTTCATTCAAATCTTATTTAAGTTTAATAATAGACTTTCTGTGAAAATTTGCAGAAAATTGCTAAAAAAATGAAGGAGGAGATAGATTTTTAATGAAATAGTCTTTTTTCACTTGCACCTTCTGTATTCCATTAGAAACCTATTGAGGTCAATGATCAAATATATCTAAAAATTTACTTTGAATTTTAAATCGGTTAAAAACTTCTGATAACTCAGATAAAACTATATAAAATTAGATCTACTTGTAAAAATCAAGGTGAAACCCCCTGTAGTCTTTACTGTAACTGCATTTTAAATAGATTACTGTAATTTCAACTGTTATTTATCTATGAGAAGGAGTTCATAAACTATTTGATGCACAATGGATCTAAACAAACAAATATTGTTTTTAATTAAAACTAAGTTTTTTGGTTTTATTATACTTATAAGAACATGTTTACACTCATTTAAAAGTATCATAAAAGTGCAGTTTTCTTACTTGTATTTAATAAAAATTGTACCTTTTTTAAATGTAATAGACTTTCTGTGAAAATTTGCAGAAAATTGCTAAAAAAATGAAGGAGGAGATAGATTTTTAATGAAATAGTCTTTTTTCACTTGCACCTTTTGTATTCCATTAGAAACCTATTGAGGTCAATGATCAAATATATCTAAAAATTTACTTTGAATTTTAAATCGGTTAAAAACTTCTGATAACTCAGATAAAACTATATAAAATTAGATCTACTTGTAAAAATCAAGGTGAAACACCCATGGCCTTTATTTAGCTGCATTTTAATTAGGTTACTATAATTGAAATTTTTTAATTGTTATTTAGATTATTAATATGAAAACAAGTACCTTTAGTAGTAGAACATCATTTTGCTGACATCTCAAAGTTTTGATGAAATTTTGATGTTTAGTCTTAGGTTGACATCAAAAATTATTTGTTTCCTATACTAAAAAAATGAACTTATTTTAAATCATTACAGCTGTTCCTAATAAACTATAGTTAACAACTTAGTATAGTGAGTTTTATCTTAATAAAAGTTTATATTAAAAATATATTAAGGGCTGTTTAAATTTCAATTTTAAAACTGATGTTCATAAAAACTCTTATTTTTCTTAAATATTCTAATTTATATTTGGATAGATTTATTTTAAATACATTGTAATATTTTCATGTGTGTTAGTTATGTGTTTCAAATTCTTATTATTTATGTCATACACTAATTAATTTATACATATACTTGTTTACATAACTTTTGGATTTTTCATTTTTTTTTATTTAAGTCTTTAAAATTTATACAGATCACAAAATAATATGAAAAACTAAACTGCGGTCTTTTCAGCCTCAAAAAACCCAGCCTCAAAAATGAAAAAATACCCTAAAAAACATGGTTTTTGAGTCTAAACTCAAAAATCAATCACGTTCACAGTTTTCAACCAATTTAAACAAAAAAGGTCTTAAACAATTGTTTATGCTTTGTAGTTATCAGAACATTTATTTTTATCAATTATAAAAGCCGAAAAATATTATTTTTTCCATCATAAAATCAAGCATTTTTTTTACTAGATTTCCGTATAAAAGCGGACATATTTTTTCAAAAATCAATCACGTTCACAGTTCTCAACTAATTTAAACAAAAAAGGTCTTAAACGATAGTTTAAGCTTTGTAGTTATCAGAACAATTACTTTTATTAATTATGAAAGCCGAAAAATATTATTTTTTTCCATCACAAAATTAAGCATTTTTTTACTAGTTTTTCCCTATAAAAGCGGACATATTTTTTCAAAAATCAATCACGTTCACAGTTCTCAACTAATTTAAACAAAAAAGGTCTTAAACGATAGTTAATGCTTTGTAGTTATCAGAACATTTACTTTTATTAATTATGAAAGCCGAAAAATATTTTTTTTTTCTATCACAAAATCAAGCATTTTTTTACTAGTTTTTCCTTATAAAAGCGGACATGGTTTTTTCAAAAATCAATCACGTTCACAAGTCTCATCCAATTTAAACAAAAAAGGTCTTAAACGATAGTTTATGCTTTGTAGTTATCAGAACATTTACTTTTATTAATTATGAAAGCCAAAAAATATTATTTTTTTCTATCACAAAATTAAGCATTTTTTTACTAGTTTTTCCTTATAAAAGCGGACATGGTTTTTTCAAAAATCAATCACGTTCACAGTTCTCAACTAATTTAAACAAAAAAGGTCTTAAACGATAGTTTATGCTTTGTAGTTATCAGAACATTTACTTTTATTAATTATGAAAGCCGGAAAATATTATTTTTTTCCATCATAAAATCAAGCATTTTTTTACTAGTTTTTCCTTATAAAAGCGGACATGGTTTTTTCAAAAATCAATCACGTTCACAATTCTCAACCAATTTAAACAAAAAAGGTCTTAAACGATAGTTTATGCTTTGTAGTTATCAGAACATTTACTTTTATTAATTCTGAAAGCCGAAAAATATTATTTTTTTCCATCACAAAATAAAGCATTTTTTTACTAGTTTTTCCTTATAAAAGCGGACATGGTTTTTTCAAAAATCAATCACGTTCACAGTTCTCAACTAATTTAAACCAAAAATATCTTAAACGATAGTTTATGCTTTGTAGTTATCAGAACATTTACTTTTATTAATTATGAAAGCCGAAAAATATTATTTATTTCCATCACAAAATCAAGCATTTTTTTACTAGTTTTTCCTTATAAAAGCGGACATGGTTTTTTCAAAAATCAATCACGTTCACAAGTCTTAACCAATTTAAACAAAAAAGGTCTTAAACGATAGTTTATGCTTTGTAGTTATCAGAACATTTACTTTTATTAATTATGAAAGCCGAAAAATATTATTTATTTCCATCACAAAATCAAGCATTTTTTTACTAGTTTTTCCTTATAAAAGCGGACATGGTTTTTTCAAAAATCAATCACGTTCACAAGTCTCAACCAATTTAAACAAAAAAGGTCTTAAACGATAGTTTATGCTTTGTAGTTATCAGAACAATTACTTTTATTAATTATGAAAGCCGAAAAATATTATTTTTTTCCATCACAAAATTAAGCATTTTTTTACTAGTTTTTCCCTATAAAAGCGGACATATTTTTTCAAAAATCAATCACGTTCACAGTTCTCAACTAATTTAAACAAAAAAGGTCTTAAACGATAGTTAATGCTTTGTAGTTATCAGAACATTTACTTTTATTAATTATGAAAGCCGAAAAATATTTTTTTTTTCTATCACAAAATCAAGCATTTTTTTACTAGTTTTTCCTTATAAAAGCGGACATGGTTTTTTCAAAAATCAATCACGTTCACAAGTCTCATCCAATTTAAACAAAAAAGGTCTTAAACGATAGTTTATGCTTTGTAGTTATCAGAACATTTACTTTTATTAATTATGAAAGCCAAAAAATATTATTTTTTTCTATCACAAAATTAAGCATTTTTTTACTAGTTTTTCCTTATAAAAGCGGACATGGTTTTTTCAAAAATCAATCACGTTCACAGTTCTCAACTAATTTAAACAAAAAAGGTCTTAAACGATAGTTTATGCTTTGTAGTTATCAGAACATTTACTTTTATTAATTATGAAAGCCGGAAAATATTATTTTTTTCCATCATAAAATCAAGCATTTTTTTACTAGTTTTTCCTTATAAAAGCGGACATGGTTTTTTCAAAAATCAATCACGTTCACAAGTCTCAACCAATTTAAACAAAAAAGGTCTTAAACGATAGTTTATGCTTTGTAGTTATCAGAACATTTACTTTTATTAATTCTGAAAGCCGAAAAATATTATTTTTTTCCATCACAAAATAAAGCATTTTTTTACTAGTTTTTCCTTATAAAAGCGGACATGGTTTTTTCAAAAATCAATCACGTTCACAGTTCTCAACTAATTTAAACCAAAAATATCTTAAACGATAGTTTATGCTTTGTAGTTATCAGAACATTTACTTTTATTAATTATGAAAGCCGAAAAATATTATTTATTTCCATCACAAAATCAAGCATTTTTTTACTAGTTTTTCCTTATAAAAGCGGACATGGTTTTTTCAAAAATCAATCACGTTCACAAGTCTTAACCAATTTAAACAAAAAAGGTCTTAAACGATAGTTTATGCTTTGTAGTTATCAGAACATTTACTTTTATTAATTATGAAAGCCGAAAAATATTATTTATTTCCATCACAAAATCAAGCATTTTTTTACTAGTTTTTCCTTATAAAAGCGGACATGGTTTTTTCAAAAATCAATCACGTTCACAAGTCTCAACCAATTTAAACAAAAAAGGTCTTAAACGATAGTTTATGCTTTGTAGTTATCAGAACATTTACTTTTATTAATTATGAAAGCCGAAAAATATTATTTTTTTCTATCACAAAATTAAGCATTTTTTTACTAGTTTTTCCTTATAAAAGCGGACATGGTTTTTTCAAAAATCAATCACGTTCACAAGTCTCAACCAATTTAAACAAAAAAGGTCTTAAACGATAGTTTATGCTTTGTAGTTATCAGAACATTTACTTTTATTAATTCTGAAAGCCGAAAAATATTATTTTTTTCCATCACAAAATTAAGCATTTTTTTACTAGTTTTTCCTTATAAAAGCGGACATGTTTTTTTCAAAAATCAATCACGTTCACAGTTCTCAACTAATTTAAACAAAAAAGGTCTTAAACGATAGTTTATGCTTTGTAGTTATCAGAACATTTACTTTTATTAATTATGAAAGCCGAAAAATATTATTTTTTTCTATCACAAAATTAAGCATTTTTTTACTAGTTTTTCCTTATAAAAGCGGACATGGTTTTTTCAAAAATCAATCACGTTCACAGTTCTCAACTAATTTAAACAAAAAAGGTCTTAAACGATAGTTTATGCTTTGTAGTTATCAGAACATTTACTTTTATTAATTATGAAAGCCGAAAAATATTATTTTTTTCCATCACAAAATTAAGCATTTTTTTACTAGTTTAAAGAAATATTGAGTATTTAGTTTTGTTCGATGTAAGTTGCGATTTAATTTAATAACTAAAAAAATTAAACAGTATTTGAAAAAAAAAAAATTAGTTTGCAGAAAAACTTATTCAAAACTTGAATGATGAGATTAGTAGTTTGAAGTTAGAAGGAGATGAACAGCTACTAAGTAAAAGAAAACTTATTGCAGATGAAATATTGTTAATTGGAGGTTAGTATACATACTAAAGGTAAATTAGTCTTTTCTAAAATAAAAGTTTTATAACATATATAACCTTTGTTATTCAGGTCCGCCAAATGTCGGTCCAGACCTAGACTATTGCTTTGGTTGCGGTAATGAAGACTTGGAAACAAAAAAAAAAACAAAAAGTTTTTGTGGGTGAGTTCAACTTAAGGTTACAAATAACAATCATTAAAGATTAAAACAAAGTTTTTATTTATAAAATACGTAAACTATTTTTTTAAAGATTCAGTGCGGAATTGGGAAGTGCCGACGGTGGTTCCACTTGAAATGTGCCGGATTAAGAACCAAACCAGCAAAAGGGTTTAATTAAAGCTGCTTAATGTGTCAAAATTTATGATTGTTTCAGTTTATGAATTTCGTTGTTTCGTTGCTACTATTTAAAGTTAAAATTAACGACAAGTTACTTTTAAATTTTATTTTTATCAACTGCTTATACATTATTAATCGTTTGCTAAAGATCCTTTGCTTTAAATTTACTTTAGTGTTTATTTATTTGCAAAAATAAAATGCTAAATAAAATTTTTAACCACTATTTGTATTTGTATTCTTAACTTATAACAAAATACTTAACACTAACTAAAAATCTTGCTGTAAATTGACAATATTCGCTTTAAAAGTACTCCTGCATTATCAAAAAAATGCAAACAGTATATTTTAAGGCCATAATCTTTTATCAAGAAGGTGGTTTTAGGGTAAAATTATGTTTATTATGAAAATACTTCTTAAGACTTTTATTCTATTTTTTAAAATATTTTTTAGTTAAGTTGAATGTTTCTTATAATTAGACTTAAGAACTCAGTTATAACCTATTAAAGTATTTCTATTAGTTTTAAAGCTTTGAATTAAGATTTAAACAACAATTTTAGTAAAACTTTCCTTGCTTTTATTAAAATTAAAAACATATATTTGCAATTAGTGTTTGTATAGTTCAGCAATAGGAGTAAATATAATAAACCTGCTATCAGCCGAATTTAGCAATGCGTATTGTGCGTAGAGTTGTAAAACAATAATAAAAGCTATAAAACAAAAAACTGCAGTAAAACCAGTTATATGTAGTATATTTTTTTTCTCTATCTTTAAGTCTTTTGTGTATAGTAGACTTCCATTTAACGCAGTCGTCTGCAAGCAACTGCCCTAATCAGTTTTTAAGTTATTTGTTGTTGTTGATCGTGCAGTGAAGTTCATTGTTTATTTTCGATGGCATAAAACAGGGGTCGGCAAACTGCGGCCCGCGAAGGGTACATCTGCGGCCCGCGAGCACGTTATTTTTTTGAATGGAATGCGGCCCGCGAAAGAAAATTTTGTGGCCCGCGAGCATGTAAAAGTGGCCCGCTGAGCAAAAATATTTCAAGTAAAATTTTTTTCGGTAATTCGATTTAATTTGATTAGTTTGGTTTTAAGTCTCTGTATAACATTTAAAAATAATTAGAAGAAGTTACTACTTTAGTTTAAACATGTGAAAAAGACAGATTAGCATTCTAACAGGATATTTTTCTGAGTTTCTTAATAACTTCTTCTTACAACAGCAATTAGTTATCTGAAAAAAGGGTTTAAAGAGTGCTTGAATTTTGTAAGTTAGTTATGTTATACCTATTTATTAAATAAACTAAATGCAAATGTTTTCCATTTTGTACAAAAGTAATGCACAGTAATTAACTAAAGTGTCATTTCTTTATAGCTTAGATATTCTTTTCAATATTTTTTATACCTAAGTTTCTTTTATATATTTTTTATTTGTAAATGTAATGTTTTAGTGTAAAAACATTTAAAATAACAAAGTAATAAAAAAAAGGTTTATTTAAGTTTTGTTTTGACACATTTTAAATTTTTAGAAGTTTTCTTTGCACTTAAATTAATTTATATGCACTCCAACTTAAAAAGATGCTCATATTTTAAACCACTATTTATAAAATACTTTAGTTAGTTTAAGTTTAGTTTATGCATATTTTTCTAAGTTTGTTTTTTCTACATGTAATATCTAAATTTGTACAGACACATTTAAAACAGTATATATGACATAAACTAATATAGTTTTTGTTAGGTATACATTTTCATTTTTCAAACATTTTTTTTTCAAACTAAGTTAACTTTTATGCTTTGCATATCAATACACACATTTGCTGTTTTTTGGAGCTACCTATTTAATATAAACTAGTCTAGGGGTGGTTTATAAACATTGACACACACTCAGACTATCACTATTTGAAGACTTCAAATCTCAGGCCAACTAAGTCATTTTATAAGTTTTTGGCTAGAATTGTTTTTTGTATACAAAACAATCAGAAATGTTTTTGTTAACTCAGGCTGGCTTTTTTGCTTGAAAGAGTGGCAAATTAAATTTATGATGTAAGTTTTGCTCAACCCAAAGTGTTAGTTTCAGTTATAATGTATATTAAATTTTAAGACTTGCAGCTGATATAATTCAGAATATTATTTATATTATTGTGTACATTTAAGTGTGAACAACCAGTGTTACCAAAAAACATGAATCTCGGAAAAGCTTTAAACTTGAAAATTTATGCTTAAAAATTTTAGAAAAAAACTTGTATTTGAGATTTTTTGAAAAAGCCTGGAGTTTCAAACAATTTTAATATGTAAAGTAGTGAAATTTCGATTAGACACAAAAAATTTAGCAAATAAACATTTCTTTATTAAAAAATATATTAAAGAAGCTTAACAGTGTTTTTTAATATTGATATACTTTATAAGACACTTTTTAAACTTTAATTAAACTTTATACTAAAAATAAAAGAAGAAATTGTACTTCTAAAAACTTTTGGTGCATTGCACCTTTACTTGTAAAATTTTACCGATTGTTGTGCTTCGTGTTTGAACTAAACCAAGAAATTATACTAAAGTGTCAAAGTTAAAAAAACATCTCTAATAAAAATTCTCAGATGAGCAATAGTTTTTCTATAAGTGCTCTCATTTTAACATATTGATTAAAGTCATAATTTGATTTATGCGACTTTATAACCTTAATGCATTTCTTAGTTAGGACTTTTTGTTGTCATTGAAGAAATAAACAAAAGTTTTTTATTACTGCCAACAAAAATTCTTTAAAAAATTTTTCAATTATAAACGTTATCTCATTTTTAACAATAGATTTTGCTACTTTATAACTTGCCTAACAACTTTTTTCTGATAATTTCTGATACTTTTTTATAGTTACTGAAGATAATCATGTGCTTTGTTGGAACTGACTTTGCTGATTTGTTTTTTTATCGTTTCTCGCAATAACTCCTAACTAACGTTTTATTTTTATTTTTGTTGCTCGTCTTTTATTTTAGAACTAATATTTTTAAATGCTTTATTCTATTTGCAGATAAAGAATTGCTGTAATGCTTAATAAAAAAATAGTTTTTCTCTTTGCTATAATTCAATAAAGTTTTGTTTTGTTAAAAACGTTTAAGAAAGTTAATTGTCCATTCCAGCTGACTTATATTTTTTTGGCATGTAATTTGTTTACTGTTAATAAGTTTCGTTATTTCTTTATGTTGTGATCTTTGTTTTAACTGGATTGCTACACAAACAGGCTATTTTAAAAGCTTGAAAACTCAGATGTGTGTGAAACATTTTTATTTCAAACACTTTAAAGAAATCTTAGAATTCCCAGAATAGCTTTTATGACTGTAGTGTAATTTACTAATTGTAGTTTTTTCTTGTTTTTTTACACTTTGTGTACTTTTTAATGATGATGATATTCTTACTAGGTACTTAAGCTTGATATACAACGATTTACTAGCTTTTTAAACTTTTAATGAACTTAGGCTGGTTTGATACAACTCAGACTTTTTTGCTTTTTAAGTGACAACCATGTAAAAAAATAGTTACTAATAAGATATTTTATTTAAGTATTCGAAAATTAATTATGTTAAAGAATTTGTTCTAGCTTTCTATAATACAAACAGGTATCAATTTCATTAAATTAACTAATTACTAAATTTTTTATTAAATGTAAACTATTTAACACGCAAAAACTTTTTTTTGAAGTTAATATTCTTAGAAATATGAAAAAAGGGGTTGATAATATAACAAATATATAAAAGTAACTTATAAGTTGTCTTTCAAGTTTTGTTTTTATAGGGAGTTAAATTGTATGTAAAATTAGAAAAGTATTAAAATTAACTTATTAAGTGCTTATGAAAGTACATAGTTTATTAACACATAAGTATATTAGTCAATGTAAATTTTATCCAAATTTAATTTTATTTAAATAGTCATTCAATGTATAGCTAAAAGTCATTTAAAATGATAAGGTTAATAAAATTAAAACTTTTCTCTAGTGTGACTAAAACTAAAACAAAAAGATTATTCAAATGTCACTAAAACTAAAACTGCGGCCCGCGAAGACTTTGTAAACTTGAAATTTGGCCCGCGACCACCAACTGCCTGCCGACCCCTGGCATAAAACATCTCAACTTGTTGACGATGGCCGAAATAAATATTGGCTAAATCTGATAAAACGAGCGTGGAGAGTAAAATCTCACATTAAGCTGACAATGTCTAAGACGTTGGGCTGTGAAGATTTGCCTGCGTCAATTTTTCGGACTTTACCCACAAACGGTCGCTTCAGTTCTTTGTAATAAAGCCCGCTTGGTAAGATCACAACAGCGGTTTCTCGCGACTATTCCTACCTGATGAGTCCTAATTAGAACGAAACCGGTCGTAGGATTGTCTCGGATGCTTTTGTTGTTGATCGTGCGGTGAGGTTCATTGTTTATACAGTTTTTAAATTGAAATGTTTATGCTGTATATCGGTTAAATATATTTTTATAAGATATAATATAAATAATTCGTAAACTATTCTACAGCTTAAAAATAAAGTGCTTACTATTTAAAAATTAATAATTTGGTAATAATTTATTACAATAATAAAAAACTGATTAATATTAATTTTTTTGGTAACTTATTAGCAATCGGTTAAAGTTGTTGCATTTGTTTTTTTTGATTAATATTATTTTTTTGGTAAAGCCTTTGTTTTTTTTTATAAAGAAGGCTCACTTAAAAGCACACTTTACTTGTGAACAATGAGCCTTGATAATTGTCAGCACTTAAAATCATGTAAAAAAGTTGGTTGTCAAGGATTTAAGTATGTGAATAAAATCATTCAAAAAAGTTGCAAAATTTTTCATTTTTGAGGCTGGGTTTTTTAAGGCTGAAAAGACTTTGGTAAAAACTAAAACTAACTTAAATCTTCCTTTTTGCATAACCTTGTTTTCTATTGGATTTATTTAAAGTATATAATTATACAAAAACTTTATTTTTAGTTTTGGCATACTTTGGAAAATTGATTTAATTGTATACTCTAAACTTTTTTTTTTTTTTTTCCATGCTCAAAATTGAAAATATATTCAAAAACTGCTTACACCTACCTATTGACAACAATTCATCTGACATGCTTTAATTTTGTTTTAGTTTTGATAATCTACCACTTTTTCAAACAATTCAAAACAAAAGGTAGTTTAAAACAAAATGGCGATTTTACTTTCTGCTACACAATAATTAGATATATTTTTAAGTTTAGTTTAAACCAGCTCTTTAATACTGCAACAAAATTAAAGTATAAACAAAGTAACAAATTAACTCTATATATATATATATATATATAGAATTAAGTTATTTAACTAGATAAATCAAATCTTTCACACTGAGCCCACCTTATGGGCTTTATTAATAAAAAAGTTTATTTCAAGATGTAAAACTCAAAGGACTCGAGTCCTTTGAGTTTTACATCTTGAAATAAACTTTTATATATATATATAATATATATTATATATTATATGTAAATATTTAACAAGGTTATTATTTAAACTTGAACACCTTCTACAGAGCCTACTTGAAGGGTTTTTAAACAGTTTATTAGAAAAGTACGATTTTTAAAATACTAGTAGATATGTTTCATAAAGCTAAACGCTTTAATTATCAGCCAGTTCAATTTAAAATAAAAAGCACTTTACTTTAGTAAAATTTTTTGTATAACTTTTGCATCTATGTTTAGTAAAGTTCTTTTTATTTTAAATTGAACTGGCTGATGAATAAAGCGTTTAACTTTAAGAAGCATATGTACCAGTATTTTTAAAACCTTACTTTCCAACAAATTATATATATAATAATAGAATAGTAGAATGTTTTTAAAAAAATAATAATTTTTCTTATTATAAAATAAGCAAGATTATTTTACATTAACGACACATACAACATATACTAAACTATATTTTGTTTTTGACAAAGCAGCTAAATAGTAGTATTTATATATTTTTCCAGTTCACAATGTATAAGTTGTTTTTTATTACTGTAATTTTCCTAAGTATGTTTTGACTTTAAGAGGCATAAACAAATTCTTCGTTGTACTGATTTCAAAAATTATTTATGTAAAGTAACCGTAAATTTGCAGTAAAATAACACAGCCGACTACTTACTCGAAAACTATTTTTTTCGTTATCTAATTTAAATTTTACAATTTTAGTTTTTAGCTCCTCTGTAAAGTATAAGTTTTTGTTTAATCAATAGGTATAGTTAAGTTTTTATTGACATTCAATTATACAATCTTTATTGTCTACTAGTTAAGTACAACTTTTTGTGTGAAAGTTTGCACCTTTTAATATATATTCTATTTACTGCACATATATTGAAATGAGTTATAAAAATTTTTACAGCTGTAGATTACTTTAATGTGTTTACAAAAGAAGTTGCAAAGACAGGACATTAAACAGTATCCACTGTGTATGAATCGATAACAAAAAAGTTTTTTTAATAAATTATGCTCGCATTTTACTATCTTGAGCTAAAAATAATAAAATTTTAAAAAATTAAGATTCAAAAAAATAAAAAACACTTTATATAAACTTTAATACTAAAAGTTTAAAATATTAAGATTTTTTTACCCAATACTTTCTACTGGAAAAGTCTTAATTAACTTTAGCACTTATCTTGATATTGACTTTTTTTTTCATTTTGTTATAAAGCACGAACAATGCTTTTGCATGTTTGAAAAACTGTAGAAAACAGAACTTTATATAAAAAAATAACACATGAATCTTATTTTAGCTTGACAGTACAAAAAAGCTGCTCAAGTTAAAATCCACACACACTTTTGCTAAAAACTTTAAATGTGAAAGTACATCATTCAGCACTGGTTAGTAGATTTAGTGCTATATGATGTATATTTTGTATACAGAAATGTTTATTATACAGGTAAAACTCAAACCGGTATAAAACAATTTATTAGCATTTTATTAAAAAATACAGTCTTCAATTCCGTAAAAGTTTTACTTTAAGTTATTAATCAAGCAAGTTTTAACACAAGTTAAAATAAAAGTTACTATGATGCTTGCTAGATGAGGTTCACTCAAAATTCAGTCTGAATTTTTTTTATGTTTTATGAAGGAAAACAAAAATCTTGCTCAAAAAATGTACAGACTCCAAGTTAAAATGAATAGACCTTTTGAATTTTTGCATAACGTTCACATAAACTCAATGCACATGAGATAGATGGTGTAAATTATGTTGTTTAAAATTTAATAAAATTTAAAGTTTATTTTTTTCTTGTGACTAAAAATTGTTGTTGTAAGTGTGCTAAAAACTTTAAATACAGTTTTTTGACATTATTTACAGATAAGCAACATTGTTCAGTGTAGTATACTATTTTATTATAGTTAACAAGGTCGGAATTTTTTAAACTGAAACGTGGTAGTGAATAAAGTATTTAAATTTGCACTAATATCATTGTTTAAAAGTAAAGTTAACTAAAACTTCAATAAAGTACAAGTTTTATTTTAATTTTTTTTTTAATTAAAACACTTTACATTCTGATAAGTCATATAAAATAAAAAATGTTTGTTTTCAGTGAAGTTATAGTTCATCCTTGTTTGGTTTGTTATTCTAAAACCACTTATAAAATCAAGAAAAAAAAAATTATTCAACTAAAGTTCAATTGAATGTAAGTCATCGATCATGTTAATATTTCACTTTAGAGAAATTATACATACAACTAAAAAAAGTTTTTCGGCTAGTAACAAAAAATTCAATATGACAATCTGTCTGAAAAGCTTTAAGATAAAATTCCTGGGCAAGACGGTTAACTTTATCCGTGGTGTATGACTTGATAACCAAAGAGTTTTCATACCTTGAACTAAACTTATTGAGCACTTTTTTTTTGTTTAATTAACAATCATTTAGCAAAGTAAAATAAAAAAGAAATTATCAGTTATTAATTTTTTAAAACTTTTAAACTTCAATTCTCTGAATACATAAGCTTTTCCCGGTTTGTTTTTAAACTGTTAGGTAGAAATTAACTAAATACATTCTAGTTCAGGGTTTCTCATAGTGAGCCATTTCATTAATTAAGGGGTAAATATTTTGAAACTTACACTTAGGTACTCCGAAGTTGACGGAGAAAAAAAGGAATTTAGCGTACCTAAAGGTAATTTTCAAATTTATCCAGACCAGAGATTCCCAAATTTGGCCATTAAAAACATTTAGGGGACCATAAGCTCGAAGGGGGGCATGAAGCCATAATTTTAATATATTCTAGAGTTAACTATACAGAGCAAAAACAAAAGTCTCTGGCGTATTCAACATTAGCTTTTTTAATGAGCTGGTCATAGCTTTTTTTTGTCTTCAATAGAGACCTTATAAAAAAAAGTTTGGAAAACCCTGGTATAGTTTAAAACGTTAAAAATTTAGAAACTTACAGGATTGCCAATGGTTTTTGAGAAATTTATTCCAAGTTTAATGATTTTCTACCAGATTTTTGAAAGTACACGTTTTGTAAAAGTTGTTTAGAACTTTTTTTTTTTGCCTAAATTGTAAAAATTCAGGTTTTCCAGGCCACCATTTACTTATTAATTTTAATAGCTAAAAACCTTTTTAGGTGGACATTAACTTATTCTATTACACTTGCTAATGAAAAAGTTTTTATTTTAATCCGAGCTTTGTTACTGCTAAATGCAAGTGTTCTGATTTTTTTGAAATTTTTGTTTCAGTGTATAGTTGTTTTCCGTAAAAAAAATTTTTCACAAAAAATAGTTAAAATTATAATTAAAGTTGGTTTAAAAGTTTAAAAGTTTTAGTTAACACTTTGGCAAGTTGATACTTACAAAATATCTATTAATTTAAAAAAAATTAAACGCTTTTCAATACGATCGACTAATTGCAACCCCTAAATTTATAATGGCACTCATGGTTAGTCTTATTTATATTCTGGATCACTTTCTTTTAACTTGGATTTTCTAGTGGCGATTTCGACTATCAGTAGTTAACGACTAGTAAGATAGTAAAATAGAAAACGGGTAAATTAACTAGTTAAAAGGCGTTATCTATTTAAGTGACAATTTAAATTTAGTTTTGAAAACCGTGTCTGGAATAATTCAATAAATTCAAGTTAATTACTGACTGCAATTATTGTGTTTTTTAATGTTGAACCAAGCTGTTTTACATGAGTGATTAAGAATTTCAAAAAGTGGACTTGTACAACAACTTATTCCAAAATATTAAGCTCCTATTTTGTGCTTTCCGTTGTTCCCCATTAACAACTTTACCATATACACAATTCAATTAAATCTGACCCTAAGCATTGATTACACTTTAAGTTAAATGATATCAAATACTAAAAGAGCCAAAAAAAAACTTCTGCATTTAAGTGTAGGACAAAAAGCCGTTTTAACTATAAGCAGGGTGGCCACTGGTTTTTTTAGAAACATCTTTTAAGTTTTCTTATTTTCTATGTTTTTTATAAGTACACGTTTTTGGGTCTATTTTTTGTTTTTAGTCTAAATATTGTATCAAGTAGTATAACAACATTGAAAATACACTGTAAAGCTACTTTAATTGTGCTTCTAAATATGAAATTTCGATGATGAATTTTGATCTGTTAGGTAGATTCAAATTAAAATATTACTACTTAACATATAAAATTTGTTTAAAAATTAAGGTTCTTTAGTGATTTGTGTGCAAAACTTAAGGATTTTTAAAGTTTCTCAAATTACGATTATGTTTGGCTTAATTTGCCGAATTCCAGGTTTAGTGGCCAACTTGTATAATGCAAAATAAAACTAATCTTAATTTTCAGCTGTCCATGACAATATTAAACTACCCATTGATAGGTTTTTTATGTAAATATGAATAGTGGTGACTTAAATCAAACAAATCGTTTTATGCTAATAGTCTCAATAATTCAACTTAAGATTCCTTATTGAACAATCTGTAAATTCATTAAAATCTTCCATTTGGAATGGGCAACGCACTTATAAACTTTTAACCTCTTTTGAAAATTAGTTAAAACCTTTCAACTTACAATTTTCTAAAGTATGCTTCTTGATGATGGTTAATACATAGCAGTGCAATAATAATTGTACCATGACATTTACATTACCGTAAATTTTTATTTTAAAGTACAATTTTTCAAAAAAGTTCGGCCCTTACAGAAATTTTTAGTGAATCTGGCCCGCCGACTGACTTTTCAAGCTGTTATTTATGCTCTTTATCAATACAAAACCATCTTTTAAATTATTGGACTTCTATATCCGTTTTTTACAGGTTAGAAAACTTATTGTAATTTGCACTACTTACACAACACAAGCGAACATAATTTTTAGGTTAAAAGCTCTTAACGTATTTCAATATTCGGTAATAGAAACCTTAATATATTTTTGTAGCATTTAATTTACCAAAGACAAATGCAAGCGAGGTTTTCATCAACTTTTTAATGAGAGATTAGCACAATAGAAACAAAAAGAAATATTTTGTACACCAGCTAACAACAAATAGCTGCAATTGTAAAGTTGTGAGCAGTTTTTAGTGAAAACTCGCGACTCTGCTGCTTAAAACTACATAAAAAGCCGTTAAAAATGGCGGGAAACCTTTTCGCTTGATTGGTTTTGTGCAACGAAGCATAGCAAAAAAGTAAAGATGGCGCCAAAAAACAACATAATTTATTTATTAAAAAAAGGGGTGAGTTACTCGTTTTAGTATATAAACACTGATATATATATAGTTACACACATTAAATGCAAACAGAGTCGTCACGTTTAAGTTGTGACGTCACAATCACTTGTTGAAGTGGGGGGTCTGACGGATGGCCAGGCAGAGGGCGTTGGATTTGTCGAGCAACAGCTGGGTGGAGATCTCGGTGGAAAGCGCCCTGCCGCCCTCGATACCAAGAAGATCGGCTGTAAAAATATAATATATTATTCTTATTTCTAATTAAGAAACTATATCTTATCATGTATATTTGTTAATTTTAAAAATTTATTAATATCAGTTGAAAGTTCTCTGAAATACTTGGTAGATCGGCTGTAAAAATATATAAATATTATATTATTTGTAATTAATATATTTATATTTAAAATTAGTTAGTGGAAAAAAAATATAAAAACGTAACATCTGTGTTATATAAAATTTTAGTTTAATGTCTCCAACAACATCCAATGTGTCAGAAGCTTGAAACTTTTACAAAAATTTAAACTTAATTATTTAAATTTCTTAACACACGCTATAATTTTGAAAAACAAAAAGAGGAGTAAGTTTATTTAATTAATTACTAATAGATTGATATTTTGTTGTTATATATAATAAATAAACGTAAATTTACCATCTTGGAGGATTCTGAGAACCTGATCATAAGCTTCTTTGAATACCTTCTTGTTATCAGAACTGTCATTTTCTTGCTGGGTTTGAACACTGTTTGAAATAAATAAAATGTTATTTTAATATATTTGAAATTACAACTTTACTTCTTGCTATCAGAACAATCATTTTCCTTCCATCCGCAGTTGTTAAAATTTTTTGTAATCATTCATAAAGATATTTATTTCCAATTACACGTGTTATTATTAATTAATTTATATTGAGATCAAGATTGATGTTATTGTGACTTTGTATTAGTGCTAAGATGGTGGTTATGACGTAATATTGAACTTGCTAGTTTTTAGAATATTCATTTTATTTTATCTGAGTTTAAATCACACTGTTGACGATGAAATAAATAAAGCACTATCAATGGCTTATACAATGTGATTTCGTAGTTAACAATAACCTGTGCTTAATAATGGTGGTGATGATGTAAAAAAATATTGTGAATCAGGAGTGAACTTATAACTACAATACATTTATTTATAATAATCTATACTTGAATATGGTGTTGATGATGTAATTATTATTTAAATATTTATTTATTATAATAACCTGTGCTTGAAAATAGTGGCTATACTTCAATTATTAATTTTATATTTATTAACAATTACCTATGCTTGAAAATAGTAGTTATAATATAACTGAAGATGGAGAACCAGGAATGGAGATTTTGACAAAATGTCGGGCTGTACAACAAATTCTCATCACTCTGGATCTCCTGCTGAGGTTGATTGTTCACTCTGTAAACATGTATTCATTTTATTAAACATAACTCGTTTATACTCATGATAATATACAATCTTATTAGGCTAACTGTTCACTCAAGTAATTCCAACTTTAGTAAGTTGAGTTCGTTACACTGTGAATTTTGAAACTGTATACATTTATTGTTTTCATTTTAGTAAAAAAAATGTCATAGTTAACATTTTTTAATCTACTGTAAAAAACCATATGTTTTATTTATACCTATTCAATTAACTATTTACTTACCTCTGAAGATTTTTGACAATTTCATCGAGGCAAGGCGCGCAAGCAGCAACATCTTCAAAGCAGTTCTTCAATAGGCTAACCTGTGAAATTAATAACAAATATTTAATACATAAATTTAATTATAACTAATAAAATAGTAAAAACAACAAAGAATAAATATCATTGTGATTTATTAAGCTAAATAAAATAAATCTTCAAAAAAACTTTAACAAAATCACTTGTTATCATAATAAATAATAAAAGCTTATTACAATTAGAGCAAAATTAATTTGAACAAAAACCAGCTTTTTACTACAAACTGTTTTTATTGCAAAACTTGAAACTTGTTTTTCACTGTTACAACAAAAAAGACTTAAAACAAAACAAAAACCATAACAACTTGACAAAATTAATAAATCAAGCATTTATCTATATTCCAGTGAAATTGTTTCACTAGGATCTTTTGTTAGCAAACGATTAAATTTATATTTTAAAAAGGTTAAATCAAGCACACCCATAGGAGATATCTGAAACAAAAAAAAACTAACAACTTAACAACTTTATTAAATCAACCCATAGAAATTTTCTCACCTTGTTGTTATGCTGGTTGGCGGGAAGATTGGCGTTCTGGGAGCTGGAAGGGGCGAACTTGGAAGCGAGCAGGTTGAGGATGCCCACCCTCGAGAAGAACTCGGCGGTTGGCATGACAGCGAGCGCGAAGAACGTTGCCGCCTTCTGGTAATGCTTGATCGCCTTTTGGAAGTTGGTCGCTTTCTGTTTGGAAATATAAATAATTATTTATTGTATTTTTATTTCATATGTTATTGTCAAGGATGCTTTGAAGCAGAAAATGCAGCTTTGATTGACCAAAAACTGGGATTGGTGACTGGAAATTATCCTTATCAACCTGAATTTGTAAGAATTTGAAACCAATAGCAACTTGAAACTAATAAAAATTTTACTGGAATAAAAAAAGAAGTTAATAACTAGAAGTAAAATCATTTCTATGAAGTTCATTTTAAGTCATAAAAATTATCCTGATTGAGTGTGTGGCAAACTTTGTTTATCACCTGTCACAGTTTACTAATCCTGATTTAATTATGCCCTCACAAAAATATTTACCTGAGCTTGGTCCTTGATTGTACTGACAAGCATTATACATATTCTGACGCAACAAATATCTAACCTGAGCTTGGTCCTTTTCTTAAAAAGCCTGATTGTACTTTCATATTATGACGTAACAAACCAACCTGAGTCTGATCCTTCACCCAAGTACGCATGATTGTATATTTATACTATGACGTCACGAAAATACTCACCTGAGCCTGATCCTTCTCCAAGTAGGCCTGGTTGTACTGGCAGGCGAGCATGTGGTGGCTCTCGGCGATTCTGTTCCGGGCCACCTTCAGGTTGGCGCTGTCCAGGTGGTTCTCCGTGAAGTACTTCCAGATCCTGATGGACTTGGTCAGGTACTGGAACATGTCGCCCTCCATACTGTTCGCAGTGTCCTGTGTTGTGAGTGAATGGTTTTATACTGTTTCTATTTGAGTTTTATGCTGTTTCTATTGAGTTTTAGTTTTAAGCTGTTTATATTGATTTTTTGTTTTATACTGTTTCCTATTAAGTTTTTTTTTAAGTTTTTAGCTGGGTAAAAGTATCTCCAGTGAACGTCTGAAATTGAAAACTTATTTGCTTAAATAAATTTCAACCCGTTTATATATTTTATTGCAAATAATTATTTGTTAAACCCTGTGTTCGATAAATATGCTCCAACGGTCTCTTTGTTGTTGAACGGATCTGACCTACAAACATGTACAAAACAAAAATTAAATACATTACCAAAACAATATATATATATTTATTTATATTTCAAACAAAATTAGGTTTACACCGGTCATTGTACATGTTTATTGATTTATCAAAACTTTAATCTGTGAAAAGTTATACACAAAAAACATTTTTATTAAACTGTTGAATACTTTAATTTCATAGTGTATGTTTTGTAGGGTTTCTATAGAATACATTTGATTTTTATAGCTACAAATATAAAAACAATTGTACTAAAACATTAATAACTCTACGCTGTGTATTTTTCATTATTTAATTATAGCGCTTAGTTTGGCTACTAATTAGATTCTACATAATACCCTAGATTACCCTGTACCCTAGAAATGTGTTTTAAAATTCAAATAGCAACTAGCAAGATTTACAGATAAATTATATTTAAAATACAATCAAACTTTAGTATTTAAATAAAAATAATAACAAACTGCAGATAATTAAACATTCTGCTAGAAAGTTGGCAGAAAATGTTTTGAAATTAAATTGGAAACTTAAAACTAGTTAATTAAATAAAACATTAAGTACCTGCAAATTGTTCAACATTCTGTTAGCAAGCTGGTAGAAAGTGTCACCGAGGTTCCAGTTGATCGTGTCCCACCTCAGATCTTCCTTCAACCCGGTTTGCTTGTAAATCTCCTGAGCGTGCTCGTACCTGTGAGTTGTAAACAAGTTTAATCGGGCGAAATTGTAAATATAAAGATGTAGATAAGTATAATCGGGTGAAATTGTAAATAAAAGTTGTTAACTGGTTCAATTGGGCGAAATTGTAAATATAAAGATGTTAACTGGTTCAATGACCTCAAATTGATAATAAAATTCATTTAAACACCTTTTTTACTGAACAGGTAAACATACACATACATTTAGTTATCTATTTTTAATTTTAATGCAATTACAATATTTTTTGGAACATATGTGATGTAAATATATAAAAAACTTGTTTTGGAAACTTTTCAAAAAACAAAGGTCTTTTCTTTCATTGTCATTAGACATTGTTATATAAAATAAGACTAATAATTTTTTTTCCCAATACGAAATAGTATCAATCAATAGACACTTAGTAATTTAATTTGATTTTATTTTAAAACTGTCAAAATAATACTGACTTAATCTGTAAGTATAAAAGTTTTTTGAAATTAATTTTCTGTAGTTGTATACTTTAAATATTGATATCTAATTTTTATACACACAAAACAAATACCGACTTACTTTAAAGCAAATTACTAACAAAACAATGTTTAAACTTTACTTCGTTAACTCAAAATAACATCCTAAATAAGAACGGTAAGATTAAATTTAAATTCTGAACTTAAGAAAATTCTCATACACAAACAGAGTCACGATTGCGTGAGGTTTTGTGTCACAAAAATTCGCAATTTAAATGTTACTTGTGCAATACTTATATAAAGTTTTTTCAATTGTAAAATAATATTACTATAGCATATTTTGTCGGGTACAGTTTTTTCAACTTTTAAAATTTATTTAGGATATCACACAAGTAAAACTTTAGTTAACCAGGTAAGAGTTCATAAAAATAAATTTTTATAGCATTAATATAGCAGAGAGATTTATACAATATGTACATAAACTTATTTTTTGTACTTCAATTGTTATAAGCTTTGTGATAATAAAATTGTGTGATAAAACTGAACAGTTCTATCGGAATTAAGTTTTGCATGACTTAATAACACTGCTTGTCATAAATAAGTTCAAGTTGCACAAAACTAAGCTGTCAACTAAAAACCTTGTTTCGTTTACCACTTGTTGTTTTTTTTCTAACATAATATTTTTAAAACAAAATTTTTGAATTTTTAAGTTTGCATATGTCATCACTTTTGAACTGTATGGGAGTTACTAATTACGAATGATAAAAACACTTATTATCTCTTCAAGTTTAAATTATGAGTGAAAACGTTGGAAAGCTTTTAATTTTTTATTAAATGTAGTTAAATAAATCTCCTAATAAAAACACTATTTATCAATATTGAGATGTCGCTATTTTTCAAAATACTTTTTTTATTAATTAGTATAATTTACAACCGACTGTTTACGGGCTTACACTTTATTTTATTTAGAACTTGTAATTTCTAAATTTTAAAACAATAAGCTTTCAAGAGTCAATAAAATGAATGATGTAATCGTGGTGGTTTGAAGTCTCAAAAGTTTTATTAGTTTGAGAGTTATATTTATCAGTTAATTATCATAACTAACTTATATAATAGTGTCGATTGATAATAGAAAACATAACTCCTTTGCTTATAAAAAATAATTAGACTTTAACTGTATTTTATTTATAAACTTCTAAATAACATCAGTACCATAAAAAACGGTTGCAATGTTTATTTAAAATAACTACTAATAACTTTTCCTTTAACTAACTTATTTTATTTGGGTGACTATTGTTTAATAACTTAAGTAGACTTCATTTAAATATTATGTTTAAAAAAAAGTTAATATTACACAAAAGTTTTCAAGCAATTTGAAATTAAATGTTGGTAAAATGACCGGCAGTAATTGCAGCAACAATTATAATTCTTGAACCAATAAAAATATACATTTACCGATTTGTTCACTATTTTTGTCAAAAGAAAAGCCTATATATAAATTTCAAATACTTGAGAAACTTATCTTTCTATTTGTAGTCGTGAAAAATAAAAGTTTACTATTTTAAGCTCAATTTACGTTCTTAATTTTATTTTATCATTAACTGTCTGACAAATTGACTAAAAACTGAAAATTCAATCACATTTTTAACAGGTTTTAAAATTAGAAAAGTATATTTAAAAGAAAAAACTAAAGTTACTGGAATGATGCAAAACTCTTTCAACACATGTGGAAAAATCTAAATTTAACAAATACTTTTTTTTTGGTTTGTATCAAAAATATATATACACTGCAATTCATGGTTAAAACGCTGTTAAAACAAAATTTTTACGCTCAAGACGAATTTTGAGTGCCTTTCTATTTTTCAAGGGCTTATATAGCTTCCTCAACGACCTTTTATCATTTTGCACTGAGTTTACAACACAAACTGACATTATTTCCAACATTTTAACACAAAATGACATTATTTCCAACATTTTAACACAAAATGACATTATTTTCAACATTTTAACACAAAATGACATTATTTCCAAAATTTTAACATGATTATAGACAAATAGTAGTTAGTTATATGACGTTTGCAATTATCTATTTATGAACCAGGTCCATAAAATATTTTTATATAAAACATTTTTCAAATTACACTCATCTGTTAATAATGGAAAAAATCAGTTAAATCAAACTCTTAAACATGATTGAAGTTTTGTAAGCAGTTCACAATATTTTTAATACGGTGTATTTTTAATTAAGTACTGTAAATTAATAACATAATTTATACGACCTACATAACTGAGTAACAATTTTTGTTTTTATTTTATTACAAAACAGTATGTTAGCTACAAATGACTTTATTTATTTTTTATTACGGCTTACATATTTAACATATTAAAAGATTTAGTTTCTAGCTCACAAAAAGTTATCATGCGTTTAATTAATATTTTTGAAAAAAGTGAATATATTAAATTTTAAAATTTTACTTTCAAAACTCATAATGACAAATTTTAACTAAAATTTTATTTTATTTATTTGGTCAACAGTAATAGTTCGTTAATTGTTTATATTTTTATTTGATATCATTAGTTTGATGATTCATTACTTTGGAACTCAGTCGACGAATTAAAACTGGGATATTAAACTCATATTAACTGGGATAAATAAAATATAATAAAACTTAAGTAAAAATATTTTCTTGTATTATTTTTTTGATTGTTTTAGCTTGTGGTATCTATCAAAATAAAAACATTTGTGAGGATGTTTATTGAAATAAAAAAAAATGATAAAATATTATTTGAAAGTAGATGAAAATAATATTTTGACAGAACACAAAGCGTTTTTTATACGCTTATTACAAGCTTAAAATATAAATTTGATTTTAATCTGCAAATTAAGTCATTCTAAATAAAGAAAAAGCGTAATGGTCGATTGGGCTTATAAAAATAAACTTTCTCACTACTTTTTTTTTGCTTTCCTATTTTTAAAACTTTTTTTATTCACTTTTAAACTGTAGTAACAATATTTTTTGAACATAATTTTTTTAAACTTTTTATGTTACTAAGCTGGGTTTTTTCTTAAACAGATTTTTTAAACCCGTTTATAATTTCTTTAAGGTCAAACTTATCAGTGCTCGCAATTAATCCAATTTCCGACACGAAATCTCAAAAATTACAAAATTTAACATTCATTTCTCATTACTTGAGTTTTATAAATAGCGCGTCAATGGCGAGTCCTAGGGGAAAATAAACAAATCTGATTTGAACGAAAACATTTTTCTTGGAAACATCACAAAAGTGTAACATGAAAAGTTTGAAGCAGTAAACAGTCATTACGTGAAATTTATTTTACTTTAATATATTTTGAAACTAATTAAGTGATTTAAAAATTAACTGTTAACTCATATACATAACCATTAGAATATAGTAAATATTTTCTTGAATTTAATAACGGGATACTTTTTACTTTAACTGGCATAGTTACCAAAACAATGTGAGTTAATAAATGTATGACATTAACATAACTGCATTCTCTTTCTTTTTAATGAATTTTTTATAAAGTTTAAAATGTTATTTCTTTAGACTTTTATTACTCACTTTTTTGTATTAGTTAGAATAGTTGATTTGTATTTTATATTACTTATTAGTATTTTTAACAACTTATATTTAATTAAATTCGACCGAAACACTTTCTATGAGTTATCCAATAACCACAACATCTATATTTATCTGCTACTTTTTTATTAGATCTAAAAAAATAATAACTATTGCAGTGAAATATGAAATATTAAGTTGCTGTGAAATGTGTTATTTCTAAACAGTCTGAAAATTGTTATAAATCCTATAATTAGTATTCAAACCTGTACGGCACATAATTCATAACATTTTGTCTAAATAAATGTTACAACAGTCATTTTAAAAGTATATATGTTTGCTCGAATCAACATAGCATTAGTAACATTTTTTTTCTACTAACATTAGTATTATGGATTTGTTTAAAATTCATGAAAATATATGCATTCAGGTTAACTTTAAGCAACCTTAGAACAAATAGGATAAATTTTTAGTCTTACTTTTGGGACACAAAAATAAAACATGAATGATGAAATTAAATGATATTCTAAAAAATTGAACACAAGTACAAGTCAGTAACGTAAAATTTAAAGCTAGCCAATATGCAATATACCAAATTGAATATACCAATTAAATTTGTATATATAATTTTATCAGAGTAGACTTGTTTGAGCTCATTTTTTGAAACACTTAAATCAATTTCACAATGAAATGTCTAAAAACTAACCAGTATGTTAATTAAGTTAACTAAGAAACATGGAAATTTAACAAACTTTTCAGCAGCCTTCTTCAACAGGTCAGTTTCAGCGTGCGTTGTATTGAAATCACACGACTTATTCTTGACAAATACCGCGTGTGCCCTGTGAATTTAATTATTACACAACATTGAATAACTGACTACTTCAAAGCTTAATCAACATGATATAAACTGACATAACAACCAGTGTGTATTTTAATACTAGAGTGGTTGCAACACAACAGTTTTGGTGAACTTTTTTTAAACTTCAAACTAGTTAATTTCAAAAATTGCCAACATGCACTACATTGATCTGCAACTTATTTACGTCAACATATAACATACTGTACACATACCTGTAAATCAACGCAGATTTGGCCAAGCACAACACTTTCTTGTCGACTTGATCGTGGATGTTGTAAGCCTTGGTGGCAACTTCCACTGCTTGCTTGAAGCAAGATGACGATGACAGGGTGAAGTTTATGTCGGCTGTTGTGTTGAGAAACAACTTATAAGTCATGAAAAAAATACTTAAGTTATGAGGTTATGGTAGAGTGAAGTAGTCGGGAATGTTGGCAATTTGTTGTAATTAAGTGGGGAATAAAGAAAGTATTAAAACATTGGTATTCTTAATTTTCTAAATTGAAGTTTCAGATGTTTACAAAAAGTGATTACCTAATAAATTTAATTAACGTCATAGAAAAAAACAGTTGTTTTTATTTTCTAATAAGCTTTACTTGTTTTGATCTCTAGGACTAAACAGCTTAAATGTTACTTCGGAAAAACATACAGGCTAACTTTAATGAATTCAAATATAGTAATATATCAATTGAAAATTAATTACCCTCAGCAGCAATGTACAAATACGGGTTAACGTGGTCAACTTGAACTTCGATGGTCGAGGTCATTGGCAACCTGTTTTAATTTAATAAAGTTATTACAGTTAACAATAAAACGAATCGATTAAAAACATGGAATAAAATTTTCCATCCAGTGACATATTTATTTTTTACCTAGGTTTTTTTTTTAATTTGTCAATTTCCTGGTTTTTCTAGTTTTTTAGCCTAAATTGTCAAATTCCAGGTTTTTTGGCAATCCTGTCCTGGTGCAAACAGATAAAACTTCGAACAAATAATCTAATAACATAAAAAACTGTATATGTAAACTTATCACAAGCAATCCTGGTACAAACAGACGATATTTAATTAAATAAAATATCAATAAAATAAATAAAACAATTACTAACCTAGTGCAAAAAGAAGATATGTAATTAAATAAAATATCATTTAAATGAATAAAACAAATATAAACCTATCACAGGCGATCCTGGTGCACACTGACGAAATCTCCCTTCCGCTGGATCCTCCACTACTTACACTCTGCTCCTTCTTGCTGACTGCTTGCCTCCTGTTGGAGTGGTACTGCGCCATCGCCACGTTGAAGCACTGCGAAGCTAGCTTCTGCATGTCCCTGTGATTTGTTAGTTGTTATAAGTATTAGTTTTTATTTAGGGGATTTTTTATGTTGTAGTGGTACTGCGCCATCGCCACGTTGAAACACTGCGAAGCTAGCTTCTGCATGTCCCTGTTATTTGTTAGTTTTGAGTTAGGGGATTTTTTTATAAATAGTTGAACTGTTCTCGAGTTGAAGAACTTAAACTGATTTCTGATTAGGAAAATTTTCAAGATCTTCAGAAATTAACATTGATGGTAATTCACTGTGTTAAATTCAGATTATAATTTGAGGAACGCTTTAAAATGTTTAAACTTCATACTCCTGCAGGTCCGTATAATGACTTTTAATCTATGATTGTACTCTGCTCAAATGAAGACTATACACAGGGTTGCTGCTCAAAATTTTGTAAATTTATCTTAAGTTAAGTAAGAAGTTAGTTATTAGATAGAATCTATTAAAACCAGATTGTAATTTCAGGAGCACTAAATGTATTTCTGCAGGTCTGTTATATAAAACGGTCAATTCTTTATATATAATAAAAAACTTTAATGAGTTCCGTAGTTGAGAATAGAAAATTTTAAATAAAATATAAAGTTAAATATTTAATATTGTTGAGAAATTATGTAAATAATTATTTCAAGTATTGAAGTTATGAAATCATACTAAATAACTATTCTCACACAACTACTGACAAAAATGACTTGTGTAGCCTAGTGTAGAGGGTGGAAAATCCAAAACAAAGTATAAAAACAAACCAACTGGTTTAAATTATCAGAAACTAATTGGTAGTTGTTAGGAACCTTAATGGGCAAGACAAGGGTATAAAAACTCAAAATAAAAATAAAAAACTAACTGATAAAAACTATCAGGGTCTTACTGAAAGTTATTGGGATCTATTTGAGTTTGGAATTTTTTTTTAACTTATTAGTATAAAACTATCAGAAACTAACTGATACTTGTTAGGAAATGTGAAAATGTGATAAAAGCTTAAATTTAAGGTATTTTAATTTTTATAAACAATTTTTGAAACTAACTGATAGTTGTTGGGGACCTGGGTGGCCCACTTGAACTTGTGACCCAGCTGCGGGTAGAAGATCTTGCAGACGTTGAAGTACGAGCGGTGTCGCTTCTGCAGTTCGCCGAAGTTCGTAATGAACTTCTTGATGGCCGTCTGGTCGTTCGACTTGAAACACACAGCCAGCTGGTAGTAGATGTTACCTGTGAAATATTTTATTTATATTTGCTTTACTATACATTTATATGCAATTTATTTTATTTGGTCGTTCGACTTGAAGCAAACAGCAAGTTGGTAGTAGATGTTACCTGTGGGATTATTTGTATTTTAATTTGTTTATATCTTTTTTTTATTATTTTATCATATTATTAAGTTTGGTAGTTCGATTGGAACTGTTTTGTTTATGAGTTTTATTACTATTATTTATTTGTATATAACTTATTTTATAATCGTTCGACTTGAAACACATAGCCTACTGGTAGTAGCTGTTACCTGTGATATATATTTTTATTTATATTTGTTTTATTTTTATGTGTTGTTACGTCTGATCATTTAATTTGAAAAAAAATTAGTAGTGTTATTTGTATATAATTTAATTAGTATTCACCTTCTAAATTTTAGATGTTACCCGTGGAGCTGTTTGAAACCGAGAATATTAATACATTAAAGTATACAAAAAATCGCTTACACTTCTGTTTTTATTTAACATTAGACGCAAATATTTTTTATGATAAGTTTAACAACATAAACATGTATGTAGAACTCTATATGTAAAATTTTAAGTTTTGAAAGGTATAACGACACGATTAATTCTTTATTTTAGTACATTGAACAAAATGATAATATATTTAAATTTAACAAAACTTTTTAATTGTTCGTGACTTGGCCTGGCAAGAAATTAAGTTTTTTTTTTACTTGTAATTTTTGAATAAAATTTTATGCACAAAAATTCAGATACAAGACTAATAAAAATTAGACGTTTCAAGTAAAAAAAATCATTAGAATAATTATGCACTTTTATTAATTCTTATCCACTTGTTTCTGTAAATAAAACAAATAGAAACAAACAAAAACAATTTCATTAGCAGTGTCGTTTTAAACAAATAAATTAGAAAAAAGTAATGTCACATGATTACAAGGCATTGAGTGAAAAATGTATCTATAGAATGTTTTGTTTTAGTCTGAATTTACCTTGTTTTGTTAAATAGACAACGTTATCTAGGACAAAGTCATGTTGAAAATGATTACAATAAACATTTTTTAACTGTTTACAAATTAATGTTGTTTGTAAAAACGTTACAAGTAGAAAGAAATACATATGATAACTTTAAAAACTAAAATTACGCCTGAATGTTTAAATACATGTTTAAATGTTCAAATTAATTAAAATAAAATTTATTTTGTTTTTAAGTTTTAGTAGTTATACTTCAAGATTTAAACAAATACTAACAAGTGCCTAAATTTACAAGTTATAAATAAAAAAAAACATTTTCATCTAGGTTGAGCAACTTATTTTTATGTATTTTTAGCTAAATTATATAACAGAAGAAATGAAAAGTATTGCGGTTTGCTGACGACTTTTTTAATCACACGCAAGCCTCAAAGAGTTGTTGTATATTGAAATGTGCTTTTTTATTTCTTTAATTTTGCGCATACTTACTTTAAAATTCAAATCAGGGGTTGGCAAAATGCGGTCTGCGAGGAACATTTATGCTAATAACGTTCTTTTTTAAAATGGTATAAAAAATATTTTTTGGTGATAACTTACAACTAGGGTTCAACTTAAGTAATTATTCGTAAATAGTGCGTCTTATAGCTTGTTTTGTCCAAATTTTTGGTTTAAATAGCATTTTTGTATCATTTATTACAATAATTATCTATAAATAGCTCGCGAAGACTTATTTCTGTATAGAGGGGCCCGATAGAAAATTTTTGTAAGAAAATTGGCCCGCTACTTAATTAAGGCAACCGACCCTAACAAACACTTTAAAACAAAATTATGTAAGTGATCAACCTGAAGTTAGGACTTTTTTTGTGAAAACTACAGGGAATAACTCTTTAATTATTCTCGACCAGGGTTTCCCAAAAAAAAATTTTAAATTGCCCCCTTTGAAGAAATTAAAATGGCTATTGCCCCCTCCAACATGACTATATTTTTTTAATCTTAATCTGAAACTCAAGAATATCTAGTGTAAGTTTCAAAATCAAAAAATCGCCCCCCCCCCTTTTGCCCCTTTACTAATTATTGCCCCCCAACTTACTAAAATCGCCCCCAGGGGGCGGTACCGACCACTTTGGGAAACCCTGTTTTAGAGGTTTTTTTAATACAAATTAAAATATTTTGTTCACGCTTTCAACTTCAATCTCCAAATTGTTTTTGTACTACGTTTTGAACATAAACGAGAAACATTTAATTGAAATTTTGAACTAATGGATGGCAATTTTTTCTCGCGTGCACCTGTAAACTTCATTCCAGGTTTCGTACATTCGGGTTTTCAATTAAGTTTAAAAGTTTTACTTTAATAATTAGCACATTACCAAATAATGTCTACGTTGTTCTTTTAAAACCTAAAAAATTTTTGGCCTATATTTCATACAAACAACGTCTTCTAAACTCAATAAAACAATTGTGATAACAATCAAACCGCAAAAATGCTGAAATCAGCAGTTTTAAATGCAATACGTGTTCGCGAAATTTTTGTTTTACGTTTCACAAATGTTTGAAAATATTTGCATTGTTCATGTTTTATTAATAATAAGTTGATGTTTTCTTTAACATTTTAACTATCTTGGAAAATTTGCATTGTTGGTAACGTTCTGTTAAGGTTTAAAAAATAAAATACATAAAATATACAAAAGTTTAGACACTGCAACTTTGCAAATTTAAAAGTATTGACTGATGTTTGAAAATATTTGCAATTTTCTTGATTAACTGTCTATAAAATGCAAAATGATGCATTTAAACATTTCATTTTTGTCAGTGTTCGAAAATACTTGCATTGCTTACATACTTCATAATGTTCTGAGAAAGTACAAAATCTTTAAAAAATATTACTTATAAACATTTATTAAATATGTTTTCGCACTATCACGCTTGCACAGACATTTAATGGTTATTTTGTTCGCACAACTTTGCCACACTTACTTACAAATTGGCCATACTAGTATATTTGCTGAAGGTCCTTTAAAACTATTTTCTAAACATGTTCTTTAAATAACCCAAGTTTTTTTTTTACCCAGTAGTTGTAACACATGTAAAATTGAAGTTTTTTTTTTTTTTTTTGGACATTTAATACCTACATACAATTTTGATTCAATTTTATTTTGTCACCTTTTCAACATCACATCAACATATTTTGTTTCAGTATTCTAAAAGGTTGTATGCAAAGTAAAGAAAAGTTTTAAAACTACAAAACCTAACCAATAAAACAAGTGTGAGTATGTTATCAAAACTTTACTTTACCATCCTAATCTGGGCATTCAAGTGATACTGAAACTTTAGTTTTTTAATAATAGTTCTTACAGAAGACTTGTAACTTATTTGAAGTAGAGACTTTTAGAACTTATAACATTTCTTTATTTTTAGCCTTAACTTCTGAATAGAATACACATAACCTGACGTTCTTTAAACACTGAAATATTGTCGTTTCTATTCAAGCTTAAGTAAGAAAAGCTTTTTTTTTTGTTAAAAAGCCAGAAATTAAATTAAATTATTCATATCCAGAAGCGCATAATTAAAAATGTGTACTTTATGGACACATATTGTGAGCAATGTTTTTTTATTGGGATTTAATATAGTTTAACAAAAATAAGGAAAATGACTCAAAGTTAAAACAATTTTATTTTTGTTATATATATTATTAACTTAAGGAGTAATAATAACGGCAATTTTTAACTTTTTACATACTTTTAAATGCATTTGGTGGCTTTAAAAACCATTACATGAACTAATAAACGGTATGAGTTACCTTTATACATACAAACTTGAATTTTCAAGTTTTTTTTTCTGCTATTTTTCAATCAAAACTCAGACAACTGGAAAAACGTCATTCAAATTACATAATTGTTATTTAATTTTTGTGTGTTAATAAAACGACGAATTTTAAACAATATTCCTTTAACAAAATACATAATCAAAATTAAATATTTTCTTAGTCTAAGACATTTTTAACTGGTAGCATTTTTCATTAGTATCAACTTTCTTTTTATGAATGAAGTTTAAAAAAACTTGAGCAATTTCACCGCATCAATTATTTAAAACTGGTTTAATTTTTCAATTGCTTGAAATGTTTTACATTTAAATTAAATTTTTCACGCATAACTTTTTTGATAATTTTTTTTTTGTACATTAAAAGTTTAATTCAAACTGTTTTTGTTTAGAGTGTAGCTTTATTATACTTATTTTTTCTCAAAACATTTAAAAAGCTTTTTCTAATACAGGTATTTTGAAGAACAATTATTTAGTTGTACTCCACTAAATAAGATAAATCAAAGAATCTTAAGAAAAGTAAAGTATTTAAACAATTCTTTACACTTGATATCAGTTGTTTTTATTGTGTTTTTACCACAATCTAATTTGTGGTGTAGATGCTTATTTTGAAACTACAAGTTTACAAATGGTTATGCTTTTCGCATAAAGTTTTCAAATACTATAGTCATTTTGGTAGGTATTCGGATTCTTTAAATTAATTATTGCCAAACCTTAATGTTAATTTAGAATTGTGTAGTTAATTTTACTACTCAACAAATGATGCTTTTATTATAGAAAGTATATATTTGTTTTTTATTTTAATATGCTAGTATAACAGCAAATACGTTTCTGTAAAAACGCCTCTCAGGGTAGCAAAAGCTATTTTTAAAAACTCAACAGCAAAAAAATGTGACAAGATTTTATATGAAAAGATTTGCTAAATTATTTTGAAAAATATTATAACTTGATAGCAACAGATTTTATATTGTATGACCACAAAAACAACGATTGAATATTGTAAAACAACCTATCATTTGACAGTGGTATTCGAACTTTAATTAGAAAAAACAACTTTCTAACCTCTACTGATTCACCCATTTCAACATTTAAAGACAAATAAAAATCTTTGCCCGGGCAAAAATTTGTTTACATCAATAACATATTCTTTAATGACTAATTCTGATGTAGTCAACAGAAATATTAATTTTTGAATCACAATTATAAAACAGCATGAGGACTACAAAGTTTCCAATACTTAACAATTGACATATATTTTTAACTTGTCTAATACCCTTCCATTTCTTATAATTATAAATATTTTAATATTTGTAGTAACATTTAGTCTTAATATTAATAAGCCAGCACTATATACTATAATGTTATTGCACCAAGTTTTTCAATATACTATAATTATTATTATATATTTACTATAATGTATTTTAAATTGTTTTAAATTTATTATTAATATAATCAATATACTACAATTATTTCAACTAATTTTTAAAGCAAACTGAAGTGAAAAATCAAAAATATTTTTTTAGTTATCAATTTCAACAAACCTGCGTTGTACAGCATGATGGTGAAAAAGATGTCGTTCTCCACCCTGTTGCTGTCACCCACCTGCTGGTTGTTGCTAGGCAACTGGTCCCGGTTGCCAACCACCAGCGTCTTCAGGTAGGCCCCGTTGTCGGGGGTGAGCTCGTCGAGTATCTCCTGCTCGCACAAACCCAGGAAGATGTACACCAAAGACTCCGCGTACTTCTCCTCCTGCGAGGAGTAATTTAAAAATTAAACTACTTTTATTCTTTTTATTCTTTTATTTAAAATGTGGGAAATGTACCTAAATGTAAGTAATTTAATTAAAAATAATTTTATTCTTTTTTTTCTTTATAATCTATAAGTTAAAATGTGGGATAATATATGAGTTTATTCTTGTTTTTATTATTCTTATATATTAATTTTTTTTTATTACACCAGAGACTCAGTGTACTTCTCTTCCTGCGAGTATAAGCGAATAAAGTTATTTTTTTAATGTTTTTTTTTAAGTTGTCTTTGTTCTTATTGTTTTTATTTTTTTATTTATGGAATATCTACACCAACGACTCTGCGTACTTTTTTTCCTGCAAGATTAAATAAAATTATAACTACTTTTATCCTCAGTTTTTTTTGTTGACACTAAAAATTATAAGCTATTTCGTTCTGTTGTGGATGTATATGTGTATATGAAATATAGTTTCACAGGGAAGAACAGACCATTTTAACTATTAGATTGAAACTAATTAATAATATTTTCAATTAGTAATTAGTTTAATTGCAATAAAAACAAACCTTCAAGGCCTTGTTGCAAAGGGACGAACAGACCATTTTGGTGAAGTGTATCAAACTGAATACCATGGGGTGGTTCTTGGCGAAAACCTGGAAATTAACCTGCGAAACAAATAAAACTATAAACAAAAATTAAAAACAAAAGCACAGTAATAGTTCAAAATTATAATTAGTTAGCAAATAAAAAACATTGGTTGTCTAAAAATTATTTTATTCTTTTTTAGTAGGTATTTTTTAAAGAAATTAATTTGTACAAAGAAAATTTTAAAAATCAAAACGAAGCTTTTAAGAAACTTTGATTAACCAGAATACTTTATAGCTTAATTACATGCAAGGTGTTTTTATTATTATAATTAGATAACTTAATTATTTATTTTAATTATATATATATTCATTCTCACCTTATCGGAATTTTCGCTCAACCACTGTTTTTCGTTGCCCATGTGCTTCTTGAAGGTGGCCGCGAGAATTTCCAACCCGCGGAAGGCCAGGTCCAGCGCGAACGGGATGTGTGTGAACTGCTGCGCCTGAGACTGAAAAAATGTATTAAAAATATAAAGTAAAATGTATATTTGATAAAGATCTAATGCAATTGGTATGCGAATGAAGTGCTGTGCTTGAGACTGAAAATAATTGGAAATTAATTATAAAGTGAAACATGTGAAAATATTTAAAATTATTAAAAATTTTTTCTTAAACATTAAATATTTAAGTTAAGAAAGTTATTTCAGCCTGAGACTGAAAAAAATATAAAAATTAAATATCAAGTGAAATATATGTTTGATAAAGGTCCAATGCAATTGGTATGCGAATGAACTGCTGGGCCTGAGACTGTTGATATGTGAAAATATTTAAAATTATTTATTTGATATAATGTATTTGAAATAATTTTATTTTCAATTTTTTAATCTTATTCTATTAGTGCAAAAATCCAATGGGAATGGGAGTGAATCGCCTAGCTTGTGAATGTAAAGTGTAAAATTATATGAATATTAAGTATTAAAGAAATTAAATTATTAACCATAGTACTAAACCTATTACGTTTCAGTCCAATTCATAAGCGCAGTTTACAAGCGAGAGTAAAGTTTCCACATTCACGTAATCAAATTTTTATCGTGAAAACTCCACTCTCGCCCCAGAAATTTGTCAAAATCACAGAAGAATCCAAACAAAAACTTGCAAAATATTCCAGATGAAAGCTTGTGTGTTGTTTTAAAACTCACATAAGTGATTTTTAAACTGGGGTAAACTTCCTTGTTTTAGGGGGTAAACTTCCTTGTTTTAGGAGGTTAATTTTCTCTATTACAAGTTATGTAAAATGATGTTCATTAACTGTCGTTTTAATTTATATGTTAGTTTTTTTTTAAGTTTAATAAACTTTTTAAATTTTAAATTTTTTTACATTTAATAAGTTTAAGCAGGGTTGCCGAAAAACCTAGAATCGTGGAAAAACCAGGAATTTGAGAAATTTTAAAAACCTGGAATTTTGAACAAAAATTACCAAAAAACTTGGATTTTTAAATAAAAATCTCTTAAAAACCTAGAAAAACTTGGAATTTTAAACAACTCATACATGTTAAAAAATAGTTTTTGATTTGACACAACAAATCTATCGGATAGATATAAGTTTCTTGTCATCGTCATTTTTTTAACACACTTAAAAAAGTTTTAAGATATTTTTTCAATGTCGTTATACTATGTTACACAGTTTTTACATTTAATTTAATTTTAAACTAAAATAGAACCAAAAAACGTGTAATTTTGAAAACCTTGAGAAAATTTGCCAAAAATATCTGTTTAAGTTCAAAAAACCTTTTTTTTTCTTCCTCAAAATTAAACACCATTTTGTATATTGAGGGTAGTTTCGGTAAATACCTTCTAAAATGGGGTAAAACATGGAAAAAATGTTGAGAACCGCTTACCCAATTGACTACAAACTACTTTTTAGCTCACTACTTTAACAATACTTTAAATTAATTAAATAAGAAAAGATTTCAAATACCAGACTATGCAGCTATAAATAGGAACTAATTGCTTTTTGACATATCAAGTCGATTATACCAGCATTTTTAATATGCAAGCCATATTCTGAAACTTTAAAGGCATCATCTCAACCGATTCTTAAAATATTTCTTTGACTTAGTTTAACGTAGAAGTTCATGCCCGAGTCTGCACTCATATTTACTAAAAAACCTTGGAAAAATTTTACTTACCATTTTTAATTGGAAGTGGTTTTTTTTTGCAAAAACTCATACCTGACCCTGCACTTGTATTTTACTAACCTACTTGCATAGGTAAATGTTTACCGTAGATTACGTTTTTTATTTATAAGTAATTCTACCTAATGATGGGTCGATTCTGGTCACGTGACATAAGAAACAACTTTAAAATACTTTTATTAAATTTCACTGATTAAATCTACAACAATCACATGTGTATAAATAAGATTAATTCACTAATAATAAGCTGATTCTGCACTGGAGATTGACTGATTCTTTAAAATAACAGCTTACAGATAAAAATTAATACTAAACAGTAACTCACATGAACAGTTTACCAATCTTTTATAACGGCTATCGTACCAAAAAACCAATTAAAAAAAACAATTCTTTTACTAAACACCCGTACCTGGTTCTGCACTGGCGACTGGCTGATCCTGGTCACGTGACCGTTCCTCTGCACGGCCACGATGGACTTCTGGCTTCCGGACTCCGGAGACGACTTCAGGTGATCGGGCAGCTGAACGTCTGTATTGGTAATTATTAATTTTTATTATTACATATATAATTAATATAATTATTAATTTGAATATTATTTAATATTAATTAATATATCGGTGATATAATTATTATATTATTTATTTTAACACGTTTGTATTAATACAATTTAGCTGGTAAGATTTTTAACAGGGTTACCACTCGTTTTTTCAAAAATTTTACAGGTTTTCACAATTTCTTACAGGTTTTTAAAAGTACACACTTTTGGGTCTACTTTTAGTTTAATGTTAAGTTTAAGGCAAGAAACTGTGTTAAATAGTATAAAAACATTGAAAAGATACTGTAAAGCTACTTTAAACATGTTTTTTAATAAAAAAATGTTTGATGATGACAAAAATTTCTTATCTATATGATAGATTTTTGTGTCAAATTGAAATTTAACTACTGAACATGTGAAAATTGTTAAAATTCCAGGTATTTCCAGGCTTATTTTCCCTAAATTGTCAAATCCCAGGTTTTTCCAGGATTCCAAGTAATTCTGTTTTAATATTGTAGATTGGTAGTTGCAAGTATGTGGAATATTGGTAAGCAATTATATTTTTTAATTTTTTCACGCCCACGAACATCTTAATGTTTTTTGCGCGTCCGGGGACTATTTGTTTAATTTTAACTTTGTGAAAATATCAACAAATTTCATTATCGACACTTAAACAATACATCTTTTAATAATTGATGAAACTTTGTTTGCAAGAAAAATAAAACTTTGTTTTACACCGACTGAGACAAATTAAAATACAAAAAATAATAACAATTGATCAAACTACCATCGGTTGATATATCTAAATCTTTCATAATCTCTTCACGGATTGCTTTAATTTCAGCTGGAGTTAACCTTTCTTTTTTTGTACAAAAATTGCTCGTTAATAAAGTTCAAAAAAAAAAGAAGTTTAATTAATCAATTATATTTTTCATTTTAAACCAACTGTGGGGGTCTTTTATATTTTTCAAAAATTACTCATTAACAATGTTGTAGAAACAAAACAAATAAATTGTAATTGATAATTTAAACAATAATTATATAAATAACAATTAATTATGATTTCAACAAAAACAAACTGTGGGGGTCGTTCCCGTTGATCCTGGGGCGGAACTGCTGGTTGCCGTGGTTACCGTTGGCTTGTTGCTGCTGGCAACCGGCCTGCAACTGGTTCATTGCGCTGACGTAACCGCCTTCGACCATACACCACATGCTGAAGTGGTACAACGCAACCGACAACAGGATGGGTGCCTTGACCTGATAAGGTATCACATAGATTAATATTTATGTATCAGGTATTATGAATAAAAGTAGAATTTTTTATTTCCTGGTCAACTTTACTAAGTATCACGGTTTACTATTTAACTAAAACAACGACACCAAGAGTAATAAGTGGGGATAAAAAATAGGTTGTTTGATTCATCACACCAACCTGTTTAGGGTCATCTAACAACTGGGTTCAGCTACTGAGCAACTCAACATGCTGATACAAAAAATATATATATATAAGGCTATTATTCAAACTTGAACACCTTCTACTGAGCCCACTTGAAGGGCTTTAAATCAAACTGGCTGATTATTAAGGCGTCTAGTCTTATGAAACATATGTACCAGTATTTTTAAAATCGTACATTTCAATAAATTATATATACAATAAAAATTTTTTCAGTTCTAACCTGTTTAGGATCATCTAACAACTGGATGCAGCTTGATAGCAGCTCAACGTGCTGGTACTTGACCTCGCTTTCCACGGGCTTCTCAACGGTCATCTGCTTGGCAATGTGCAGAAGCAGGGCTGCTACGGGTACAACCACTCGAGGGTTCGCCTCCACCTCCTGAATTTTTATTATAATTTTTTTATGTTATATTTGCATTTATTTGTTTTAATTTATTCTATGTGCAGCAATAAAGCTGCCACGGGCACAACTACACGAGGGTTCGCCTCTAACTCCTTGAGTTTTTAAAAGTTAAATTAATTATTTAACTTATTATAGACAAACAGTGCAGGCCATGAGTTCTTGGACTGACGCAATAAAAACCTATACTATAAAATATAAATTATATATAAAAATTGTTGAAAACATCGACTTAAGAAACTGATAGCGAGTTTAAATAATAATCGACTTTTTTGACCAGACTATTTTTTAGACCTTTATTATGATCTTTTATTTAGTTATTACCAAACTATCATTATAGATGATACATTACCTGATTAACGTCATCAGGGCTCAGATACTCGGTCCTGGGCAGCACGGGTCGGTTGTCATGGGAACCGTTGACAGAAGGGGGCGGGGAGTTGCCGTTGACCTGCTGGTTTCCATGGTGACCGGAGAGGCGGGAGGTCACGTTGGGGGCTTTTTGGTTGAGTTTGTCGTGACCCTGGCACAAACTGCTGATGTCGTACACTCTGTGAAAACTTTTTTCATTATTTAGTTTAAACGTTAAACTACTAGTTATTTCTAAAACTCAAAATTAAGTTTGATATTAGTGGTTGATGCGTGATAATACATCAAAAAACAAACAATACTTTATTATTATCTTTGTAGAGCAACATAATTTTTATCAGAATATAAGTGAGTCTTATGTGAATAAATAAAGTAAACAAACACTAACAAAGCTTCATTGGCCTCCTTGTACATCCAGTAGCAGCTACCAGGCTTGGCGTGGTTGCAACGAATAAACTGGCTCAGGTAGGGAACCACGTTCTTGGTGAAACCTTCAACCTGGAAATATATTAAAAATTGATTGATAAGGTTTTGAGGTTTTGAAGTCAATTCTTCTAAATAGGTGCTTATAAAGCTTATAAAAACATGTGCTATATATAGACTCCCGCGGGATTTTCGTGAAACTAACTTTCTAGTTTTAATTTTTGTTTGGAATATTTGTTGTAATTCATTAAAGAACACGATTCTAAACTCATTAACTACCATAAAATATTATTCAGTAATTTGAAATTGTAGTTTTTATCGAGATTTCAAGAGATTTTTTAGGCGCAATGTTCCAGCTGAACTACGTTTACGCCTAATTAACTGAACCTTAAACAACCCAAAAAACTCCCTATAACAAAACACGTTATTCAACTACCTCGTTGTCCATGTTCCTGTAGGAGGGAACCTGCGTGGGCTGAGGGACCCTTCCACCGCCGTTGCTAGGCACCTTGTTGTCAAGGGTAACCACCGTCTTGGGAATGGACTTGGGGACGAACCGCTTGCAGAGGTCATGAAGCTTGGTATCAGTTCCTGTTTGAAACAAATATTTGTTTGAAAAGAAATAAATAATAACTCTATAACTTTATTTATAGGCTAGCTAACCTTATTATTAAGAAAACTAATAATACAATTATAAAATAATGTATGCGTTAAAAAACGAATTAATAAAAACACGTCCGATAATAAATTTAGTAAAACTAAATTTAACATATCTTTGTTTTATTGGTATCAAGTCCTAGAAATATAATATAAAATAGGTAATAATAAATATTTACCACTTCAAATCTATACTTTAAATAAATAAACAGGCGTTCATAAAATAAATAAATCATTTTTCCATTAAAAAACTGTTTTTAACATAGAAAATTGTTGGTTTATTTTCTTCAGATTTCACAATAGTTCTTTCTAGAACTTTTTTGTTATCTGTGTCAAGCAGTAACAAATTTACTAATCTGCTTTATTCAACTTTATTTACGACTTTTTATTGAGTTTAAGTTTTTAGGCGCACTAATAGCAAAAAAAAAGCCATTTTGTTACAACTTTCTAAACTGTCACTAAACATGATATAGTTTTAGAACTTGTTTATAGTTCCTTTTATTGGGTAACTTGTTTTTTTAAACAGTTACTTTGTAATATTTAGACACAATTATGTTTTTAAATGTTTTTAGTGAAACATACATTTTGTTACTGTTTTTCTTTTAATTCGAGGTTTTCATTATTTTTTTTATCAATAATTATATCAAGATATGGCATACAAATGCATCTTTTACCCACAGCAAAATCATCAAAATTAAATTAAAAGAATAACATTATTGTTACGTTATTTTACATTATTTTATTGTTAGTGACTTATTATATGACTTTTTTTGACACTTGTGACATATGATTTTATTTAGGCTATAGGGAGTCCAACATATTTTTTTACAAATAATAACATTGGCTCCTATATGAAAGCTTTCACTACAAACTACAAGCCAGTTTTTCCAGAGTTAAAAAACTTATTAACCTCCAAGATATTGTAATTTTGTAAAAAGTTTCTTATACAAATGTAAGCACTGAAATTTTTCAGGGTCAATTTTAGCAGATATTTTAAAAATCATCTTTATATTTATTTTATGAGGAATAAACCTTAAACTTCCAGGAAAAATCCTTTTAAAATTTGAGAGACTTTCAATATTGAAAATTTAAATAAATAAAAATTAAATCAAGGATTTAATTAAATTTTAAAATTTAGTCTACAAAAATTTTTTTTTTTTTTGTAGTTTAATTTTTATTTTCAAAAATAAAATCCTGCATTAAAAATATTCAAGTATTGGTAATGGAATTTCTGTAAAAATTTCAAGAAGATGGGGAAAAATAAAAAAGAAATATTTTTAGTAATTTCTAAATTTCCAAAAAAATTACCTTGGAAAATGTTCATTCCTAACATTTGTATCAGAAACTTTTTACAAAAACTACATTAGCTTAGAAATTGAATATTTTTTTTTACAATCTATTAATACTGACTTGTAGTTTATAGTGAAAGCTTTAATAAAAGAGTTATTTTTTGTAAAAATGCTGGGCCTCCTATACCCTTAATAAAATCAGTGAGGCTTCACATGTTAATAAGTGTTAGAATAACTTTTTCCTGATTTTAGTTTGCTCCTTTTATAAGCAACCTGTTAGGATCACTGACTTTGATCGCTTTAATCTCAAAAGCTACTTTAAATTTTTTCAAACGGTTAAAAATGTCTGATACCTACAACATAACTCTACAAAATTAAATCAATTTGTTAAAATTAATGTAGACCCCCTATGGCCTTAACTGACTTTTTATTTTTTAGTCTTTAAAAACTATATACAATTTACAATGTAACATTTATTGCATTATTGGGACTTTTTTGACTGGATTGTTTAAACTTTAATAAAAATTTTACACTAATTAATTTGAGATATTTTCATTATTAAAAATTTAGGAAGAAAATTCTTAAACCTTAAGTACAATTGATAAGTTGTTTCAAACTTTTAACTTTGGATGTTTAGCTATTATACAAGTTTACCATTCAATTTATCCTGCTATTCAAGACACAAGAACTTAAAGGTTATAGTCTTAAACCACATTCACAATATTGTACTCCTGGTAATACAGTGTGTGCTGAGCTTGTGGTAGATAAAACAAAATGACAAAAGGTAAAGTACTGTTTGCAGTCACACAATGTTATGATGATTTAAAACGTTTTATCTCATTCAATTTACAAGCAGCAGTAAGAAATGCCTCAAGGGGTGAAGTGATATAAAGATTTGTGGTTAGCTAATTAAAGCATTCTCATGCAGTTAAAATGTATTCAACTATTTTAAGCCCAATATCATGGCGTCTGAAAAATATGAAGTCATCATAAATATATTTATTTTTGTTATTTGGAGAATAAATTTGTACTTCAGCTGTTGCTTTGAATTAAAAATGGTACCAAAAAAATAAAAATATCTTAAGTTCAAGTTTCAAATAACTTCAAACTATAAGTTGTTGAAAATTGAAAATAATCCCTTAGATTATTGGAAAGCAATTTACAGCAGTTAAGCAAGTTACTATTGTAAAAAGTAATTCTTGATTTTTTTTTTCAATATCAACCCACAGGACTAATACTAAACTTATAAGTACAAACTCACCGTGATGGTACACTTTCCAGTCTTTCTACATTGTCATACAATAACTGGAAATATATATTTTAAATGCAAAAAAATCATTAACTTGTTATTTTAATTTTTAGTACAAAATATCCTACAAGTGATACAAGAAGAAAATTTAGTTTTCACAGTAAAAACTTTTGATACTATAATGAAAAACATTATTCTTAAAACAGTAACTTATAAACAAAGCAGTAAGTCTGCCTCACCAAAACAGAAAAATACTTGACAAGAAAGCAAGATAAAATATGAGCATTAAAATTTTCTCCAGGTTTTCAAAATTTCTTCCAGGTTTTTAAAATAACACGCTTAAGGGTCTATTATTAGTTTTAAATTGAGTTAAAGGTAAAAACTGTTATAAACAGTATAACAACATTGACAAGATACTGGAAAAACAACTTTATATTTGTTTTTTAATAAAAAAACTTTTTGATGATAATAATATAATTTTATCCATATGATACATTTTTTGTATCAAATGGAAATTTTACTTCTTTACATAAAGAAGTTGTTTAAATTTTAAGAATTTTAGTAATTTTTGTTCAAAATTCAATGATTTTTAGTTATTTTTGTTCAGAATTCATGTTATTTTTTTTTAATTTCTATAATTCCAGGATTTTCCAGGTTTTTTAGACTAGATTGTCAACTTACAGATTTTTCAAGGATCCAGTTATTTTGGCAACCCTGTTACTATTAGTTATACATGATCAAATAAAACACATAAGATACCAAGGTCTTACTTAAAACAGGGTTTTCAAAACTCACTTTCATACTTTCCTCTCTTTGTTGAATATTGTCCCTTACCTATTAACTTTTGTGCCCTCCTTACAAAGTAAAACCTTACAAAGTAACTCTGATAGTAAAACCTTAAGATTTTATTTAACAACTATACAAATCTGGACAATTCAAAATCTTTAAGTTTTTTTAAGAGCACAACTCAATTTATAAATACTTGAAAAATGTATAAAAATACATATGTTGGTCTAACTAAAAGCTACAAACACTTTTTTATTATTTCAAAATTTTTAAACAGATATGCAAAGATTATGTTTAAATTATTTGTAGTAATTGTTTATAATTCATATTTTTTTCTTATAATTTGTTTTTTTCACAAACAAAAAGTGTTTGTTGGTATTAGTTAGATCAACATACGTAGCTTTTATTTTTTCAAATACAAATTACTTTTTGAGTTGTGGTGTTAAGAAAATTAAAAACTTGAGTTGTCTAAATTTGAATAGTTGTGGACCCAAATCTTGGAAATTTGCTATCAGGAACAATAACTTGTGAGGGGGCAAAAAATATAAATGGGTAAGGGACAATATTTAATAAAGGGGTGCAAATAAGAAAGTGGGTTTGGGAAATCCACTTTAACATCCCTATTTAATAAAACCCTAATATCCTTTGTGTTTTATTCAACTTTATAAAAAACATGTTTAATCAAAGGTAAGTTATAGAATACTCTAACTTTATCTTGCTTTCATATCAATTAAATGTTCTGTCCTTGTTGAGGAGCCTTACTACTTGTTTTTTTAAGAATAATAATTTTCACAGTTGGGTCAAAGATTTAACATAAGTTACTTAGCATATAGTATTTGTAAACTTATTTTCAGATATTTTGTACAAAATATTTAAATGACTATAGAAGTGACTTTTCTCTTTGAACTATATATTTCTATTTATCTTTAAACAGTGTAAAATAACTGCATGGTTTATCTCTGAAAAGCTTGAAATTGTTAAGGTATCAAGAAAAAATTTCAAGAACTTGAACTGATGGAATTTGAATTGTCATGTTACCCAAATACTGCCCACTTCAAGAAACTCTAGTTTAAATCAAATATATATGATACAACTAGTATATTTTAGGTTGAGCATGTTAGGAAAGGTTATGGGATAAAAGATCTACTAAAAAAAGTACGGACGGACAAGTGATACGGACGGGTTTTTCTTTACCAAATTTCAATTATTTAGTTAACCTTTCTTGATCATGTTAGTAAAATAAACAACAACATGGTTTTTTTTAATAAACTTAAACTTTTAATAATTCTAACCAGCTTGGATATTCGCGCATTTTTGTCATACAGATTTCAATTAGTTCTATTATTATTACAATAAATCTTTCTTAATTATGTTAGTACAATAAACAACAACGTGACAGGATTAATCAGCTTTTATTAACTTTATTTTTTTTAATAACAAACCGGTAAGGATATGAACCGGTTCTCCATTGTTGACGGACGGGACTCTCACTGTTGAGTTCTGGAAAAGCTGGGGCCTCGTCTTGGAGTAACGCTGCTCCTCGCGCTTCAGCTCCCACGAGTCGGGGTCGTGATTCAATGAAGGGACCCTGGCGGGGGCGGGCTGGGGCTGAGGGGCTTTCCCCTGGATGGAGGCGGCTTGGGTGGACGACTTGTTCTTGGCCATGGTGAGGAATTTGAATACTTAAAAGCTGAAAGCATGTAGGTTTGTTAGAAAAAAATTATTTTGTACATTTTATAATTAAAAACTTGAAAGATGAGAGTAAGAATTTTGTTTAACTAAAATCAATACTTCTTTATTTCAACTTAAAAATGTAACTTAAACTTCTACTTAAACTTAATTTTATTGCATGAGTAAGATTAGTTTGTAGTTTTTTTTAAAAATTACAGCCTTATTATCTTTGAGAATAAAATAAAATGTTGTGGAGTGATTTTCAACATCATGAGATTTAATTTTCATTGAATTTTATTATAAACTCAGGACAAATAAAGCTAGCTTGATGAAACTCAGACTAGTCTATAATCACTCAAGCTGAATTTTTAAGGTTTGCCACTCTTGGAGTCAAAAACTACCCTGAGTAAAAACTGTCCTGAGTGATCTCAAACTGTGAGTCAATTGGATTTATCTTAAATACACTTTTCAAAATGAGTAAAACTCATATTTTTAAACAAAATTGGTTATAAATTACTAAAATATTGAACTGGTACAATTAAATTTCATCCAAGATCTTGGAAAAACAAACTGGAGTGAGATTTTCTAAAAAAAAACCTGAATACTACCCTAATTAAAAAAATACATACTAGTCTGAGCGATCCTGAGTTTTTTTTTAATTCAAACTAGCCTGAGTTGACCTTAATATTTCTGATTTTTTCAAAAATTTCAAACTTTTATGATTTATCCTCAGTGTGTTGTAGTTCTGTTTTTCATTCATGAGAGAGTGACAACCCTGATTTGAGAACATATTTATTTTCATCATTTGGACTAGACTTTATAGCCTTAACAGAGCTCATAGACCTCATTTTTAACAACTTTTAAAATACTTGAAAAGTTTAGAGATTTTTAATTTTAAGAAACAAAGAGAAAGTTTTTTTTTTCTCATTAGGAGTTTTAAAATCAAAAGATTTTAAGACTTGTATTTGATCAACTATTATCAATAAAATTGTTGTGTGGTTTCTTTTTTTTTTTGCATAATGCACTGAAATCTTAAACTTAAGATCGAGATCATAGTTTTTAACTTTAATAAGATATGATAAATATTTTTTTTATTTTAATCAGGTTATCAAACAAGTTTTTTTTTCAATTTTGTATGATAAATATCAGATTACTATTTTATTTTGTCCAATTTTTATTAGTTTATAAATTGGCTCCAAGGTTTAGAATTAAATAAGTTTTATTACAAACTTTACTATTATTATTTTCAATTTAATTAAATTCAATTAATTACCCATACAAATGAAAATTAATTAATAGAAATTTGGCCAATTTTTATTATTTTGAACATTATACTTCATTCTCTTAGAACTTAGCAACAAAAATTTAAATTAATCATATTTAATTGTTTATTAAACATTGTACTTAATCTCATAAAATAGGAAGCCAGTTGTTATTGTAAATACAAAAAAATGGACCGAAAACTATGGATACTTCTTCTTTGGTTTGAACAAAAATTGAATTTAATTAAGCATTTGAATTGATTTATTATTAAAGATTGTAATGACTATCAAAAAAATTATGAGCCTAGGTGTTAATTTTAAACAGATGAAAATTGGCCAAATGATTTGAATAATTTTTTTCTAATTGAAACAATTAATTTTTAAGAAATGCTTTAGTAGCTTCCATAAAAAAAAACAAATATTTTAGTTTAAAAATAGCACCTAGGTTCACTATTAAATGAGTGTTATCAGAAACTTTAACTATAATTTTTCCAAGTAAGTTAATTCAATTAATTTTTTTATAACTGAAAACTTGTTAATAACATTTTGCCAATTTTTATTAGTTTAAAAATTACACTTTGGCTTTTTAGAACTCAACTAGAAAAGTTTCAAGCCTCAGAAAATTATAAAAGCAGGCGAAACAAAAAAAACTGTGGATGAATTTTTCTTAATTTAATTAACTTAATTAATTTATTTAATTAGTTAATTAACCTTAATTAAATTTAATTCAACTAATTTAATTCAATAAATACAATTAACTCAATTAAATAAACACAATATAATTAAAATTAAAACTAAATTTAACCTAATTAATTTAATTAATTAAAATTAATTTAATTAAAATAAAAATTTAATTAAAACAATTAATTATAATACTTATAATTGTTAATTTAATTAAATAATAAATACTAATTTTAATTAATTTTATCAAGTTTATTATTGATGTTTGTAATAAAACTCTCTAAATTATGAATCTATCTAGGTGCAATTTTCAACTTAAAAAACTGGCCAAAATGCAATGGATAAATTTTCTTTGATTTAAGTGATAAATTAAATTTAATAAATTTGAATCAAGTTATTATTTAAGATTGTAATTAATTGAATAATTAATTATAAAATTTTGTAAAAAAACTCAATTAATTATAAAGCTAGGTGCTATTTAAAAAACTGCCAAATTCAATACAAAAATTTCATTGATTTAATAAATAATTATTAAATCAATATTATCTAAAAATAAATAATTATTTATTTATTAAACATTCTTATTCTAGGATATCTTATCACTTTTGATCAATCATGCTATTTTAATTCATTTTTATACTTACTTTAAAAAATATTTATAACTTTAAGCCAAAGGGTGTGTTTGAAGAACCACCATACAACTCTACAAGCTTTACATCACTTTTTACAAAAATTAACATTAAACCTTTTTTAAAAGCTTAATATAAATAGTGTAACAAACTTTACTCAATTTAAAAGAATCAATTAAATCAGATCAGTTTTGAAAAGTTTTCTATACAAAGTGTATAAAACAACAACAACTCATATCTGATTTTCTAAAAGAATTTAAAAATTACATGTATGAAGTAGAAACAATTGGAAGTTTTGAAAAATTACTAAAGTTCTTCCTTTTTTACATTTTTAAATTTTTTTATAAATTAACCTCAATTTATAAGTAACACTCCATGCAACATTTTAACAAATATCAAAATTAATATCTAAAAACTATATGACCACTAAATAAGTTATTTCTTGTTTTTTTTTATTTAAGTTATTTTTTCAAATCTTTCTGTTAATCTGATTAAAACTTTATAAATAAATTAACAACAGAAATTATTTTAAAGCAACTGGTAAAAAATTGTAGGAAGAGTTTTAGAGTAAAAGTTGAAAAACTAGAGCCAATTATTGGTATAAGTGCTGCATGTTTTTATTATAAATTGTATCAAACTCATGAAAATAAACATAAAGCCCACAAACATGCAAATGTGGCCCAAAGTTTTGAAAATCACAATAGTTATTCCATATTTCAAAATGAAGAGAAAAAAGGTCTCAGAAACATTTCACTGGAAACTCAAAACTTACACTGTAAATTTATGTCTGTTACAATGAATAAAAGCTAAAACTACAACTGTGGCCTGTGGTATTTCTATTTTCAAATGTTGGCCCACAAACAAAAAAGGCCTACCCTTGCATTAGACGCATAACAAATTTTTTAAGTTTTTCACATAATTCCAGGTTTTTGAATGTTTTTATTCAAAATTTTTCAAATTTGACCTTTTCCAAGGTTTTATTAGTCAAAAATGTCTAATTCCAGGTTTTTAAGGATTCCAGGTTTTTCAAGGATTCTAGGTTTTGTGCCAACCCAACCCTGCAAATGTTGCTTTGAATTTTTTATATGGCAAAATACAACGAATAGCTTAGTTAATAATACACAACTATTTTCTTTAAAGAATCAATTTACTCCTCAGCATTCATAAATATAACTCAAAGGTATCTACTGATTGTAAATGGAAAAACATTGGCAAAATGGCCATGACTAGTCCAAGTCATTCAATAATATGAAAAATAGTATAAGTGTTTGATCTTAGTCTTTCTTAGCTTGAGTGACCAGATTATTCTCAGGGCTGCTACTCGTTTTTTCAAAATTTTTTCAAGGTTTTCCAAATTTCTTCCAGGTTTTTAAAAGTACAAATTTTTTGGTCTATTTTTGATTTAAAGTTAAGGTTAAGGTAAGAAAATGTGTTGAACAGTGTCAATATATTGAAAAGATACTATTAAGCTACTTTATATGTGTAATATAATAAAAAAACTTTGATCATGATAAATTTTATTTTTTTAAAATGATAGATATTTTGAGACAAATTGACATCAATTACTACCAAACATGTGAAAATTGCTAAAATTCCAGTTTTTTTTTTTTGGTGATTTTTGTTCAAAATTCCAGGTTTTTCCAGTTTTTTTTCAAAATTTCTCAAATCCCAGGTTTTTCAAGTTTCTTTTTACCTAAATTGTCAAATTTCAGGTCTTTCAAGGATTTTTTTATTAACATTGTCAAATTCCAGGTTTTTCAAGGTTTTCTAAGTAAAGTGGCAATCCTGTGTTCTAAATATTGAAACAGTCAGAAAAATTTAACACCTAGTACTTTATTAAAACTGAGTAAACTAAACAGTTCATTTAATTAAATTGGCAAGCAAACCAAACACTTGACTGTTATAGCTTCAACATTGCAATTCAATTGACAAAAAATATGATGAAATTTTCAAATATAACATACTTACTAATTATTAATTGCAAGAGGGAAACAGTTAAAATTAATTACTTTTAAAATAGTATAAAGGCATGGTGAAACCAAAACTTGGTGGATTTATAAAAAATACAAACTAAATCATATGAGTCTTTTACTTTTCCACATAACCAATTTTTGCAAAAAATATCAAAAATTAGTATATACGTATATCTAGAAAAAAATGCAAACAAAATAATATTTAAATTAGAATCGATAGGTAAAAGTACTAGAATAACATACCAAACCTTTCGAATAATTTCCAATCCTTACCAGATATTGATGAAAAATTTCATTCTATTCTACACACACCAAAAAGATATTAAAGCGACTATTTTGTCTTATTTCAAAGTATAAAATAGTACTTGAAAGCCTTCAACTCCTTTAACGCAACCAAAAAATTACTATAAATAGTAATAACTTATAAATTTAAAAAAAAAGTTACGTTAATTTAGTAAAACAAGTTTACATTGCTTTATAAATCGGGAAAAGTCAAATAGTTTTTTACTTGGTATTATTACTTGTACTATAATAGATCAACTTATGCAAATAGAAAATATTAATTAATTTTGTTTATATATTATTTTAATTAATTCAATTAACTTAATTAAATATAAATGTTTAATTAATTTAGTTAGTTTAGTTAATTTACTTAATTTATGATACTAATTAGCTTTATATGTTATTTGTAAAAAATCATTTTCTTTGAAATTCTTTAAATACTAAGCTCTTTTCAACATAATGTCTGACAAATACCAAATTTAAAAACATACAAATTATGCTGATAAAACAAAAAAGAACTAAATAATTTCTTTTATGAAAAAAAAAATATATATAAAGATTCAATATATTCTAAAAACTTAATAAAGAAAAAAACAAAAAAAGTTTGTAGTTGTACGTACACCTAAATACTTTATTTAATTAAGTGATTAATAGTAAATTTAAGTTTAAAAACTTTATATTAAAAAAGCTATCATAATCGTGTTCACTTTATTAATAAAATATTATTCATTAATAATATTACGTAAATAAAACGTATTAATTAGTTTAAGTTTGATTTTTTATAATTTTAAACTAATTTAAACTTATTATCTACTACAGTATGTTATTTAAGATACTTTTTTAAATTATCATTAGTTTCTGCAAAAAAGCGTAAACAAAGGAAATTAAATTTTAATGGTAATTAATTATTATAGTATAAATAAGTCTAAAGACTATTACAAACTAAAAAAAGCATTTTGGGAATTGTAGTTAAAAGTAACTGTTTAAATATAAGTTCTTAATATCACAAAATAAAAATTTTTAAAGCCAGGACTGAGTATGCGATAAAACTTTTGAAAATACTTTTACAAAAATTAAGTTAACATTGTTTGCTTTTCATGAAAATATCAAAAATGTACATATATAATATATATACTTTACTTCTTGTTTTTACTTTCACATAAATTAATAGTATTAAGATTATGGTCATTGTTTAGAATAATGTACCGGATGCTATCTAAGGATGCGGGCACGCGTAGTTTTTTTTATAATTTGGAAAAAACATGTGAACATCAACCAATTTAATGTTCTATTTTAAAATATATGTAGAAAGTACTTTTAGTTTATTTTTGAATACACACAATAAGTGCTAACTGCTAACTATACAAATATTTTATTAGATATTAGATATTCTTCAAACTTAATTTTTTATTTTAGTGTACAACTTTTCAAAAACAATTGGTCGTCAAATGCTTTTTTTTTAACAAACATAGCCCTTATAAGATTTCTCTTATAAATCTATATTACCAATTAACTACGTTGACCGCCCCTTTAACTATGAAAATTGAAGTGATAAGTTTAATACTTAATAAAAATTTCAATTTTTAGTTTTTAATTTCAAAAAAAAACATAATTTTTTTCAAAGAGTTTGCATCGCATTCTATTTATCTTTTAAATCTCAAGCATTAAATTACTTATTTTCATAACAAATCACAGTAAGACGGTGTACATTTGATGTTTACAACAAAAAAAAATAGTTGAAAAATTAATTTTGTATTTATAATTATTTTACACAGTTTCTTTTAATTTTAAAGATAAACTAATAAATTAAACAAAAATAATCCACCTTAGTGGTGTTCGTACACAAGTGAAAAATAATAAATTTAGTACGCGAACCAAGCTACCAAAAAAATACTTAATATTATATTACACTAATTTAAGACTTGTAGTTTGTAAAAGTAAAAAAAAAATATAAGTTTCGTACACCAGGTCCCAAGTATTTTGTGCGCATTTTGAGTTGTTTAATTTAACACAAATAAACATTTATAAATATAACAAACAATAATAAAATTTTAATATTATTGAAACATTATTTAAAGTTTTTGAATTGCAATTAGTTTTTAATGATACAAAAAATTAGACAAAGATTTGAATAATGTTTCATGCAACACTCAACTTATTAATACTACAAAATAAAATAGAATTTATATTTTACTATTTTAAAACTTATTTAAACAGGTTTACACGGTCAGAATTTTCTATTTATTACTTTACATAAAAAAGTTGTCTTTAATAAAATTATTTTTATTCAATGCATCAAACAAACAAAAAGTTGTCTCAGTTTGTTTTTATGAGTCATACTTTTAATTATTTTTTTTTAAATGCTAACTCACCTCTCTATATCTTTAGACTTTGTAAACTTATGTTCGTTGACTAACTGATAAACATTTAGTTATACCTCATTATATCAGAAATTTTGATAACAATAAGAGATTAGATTAAAATTCTTAAAGAAACATGACTGTGTTAAATAATGAAAGTATAATGAAATAATGAGTGTTTATAACACAAATAAATAATACAGGACTCTTGCCTTATATATGAATACACATCTAAAAAAGAAATTTAAGAAAATTCCTATCAAAAAGAAGCAGTGATACTTAATAAATATTGAGCTTACACTTAACACAAATCTCAATTGTTTTTTTAGTAAACATATCACTTAGTTTCTTTTGACGTTTTTTTAGTTTACGTTCTTCTTCTGTAACATTTTCTTTACATAGCAAGCGTTAAAATTGCTCGCACCTTGCCTTCAATTCTTTGTAATGCTCACCAGCACCAGTTGCAGCTTTGGAAGAACACAACTGCGCGTTAAAAAGTTTTGTTCGAAAGACGAAATCCATTACAGCACCAAATGCATATCTTTGTAAAAGGCTATAGAACAAATTTTAATATAGACATCACACCATTTCTTAATTGTAAACAAGTGCTTAATTATAAATTGAATTGGACAAGTAGAATAGAATATAAATGTTAAGTATCAAATAAAACAAACAAAAATAAAAATAAAATTTACTTATTATTAAATTAGTAAAATTTTTGCACAATTATTATTATATTATATGAATTTAAATCCTTTTTTTAACATATGTATAGTTTTATCTTTTTTTTCATGTTTATAAATAAAGTTAACAAGTTGTTAAAACTGGAAAAATCCCCTGTCTACTTTTAACTAGAAGAAATATCATAAAACAGCTATTACAATAACTATATTTGGTACCTCTCGTATCTTTACGATCTCTCGTATCTTTACGCATTTTTTTTCTGTGGACACAATGTGCGTAAATAAGCGAGAGGTTACTTTATTTAATGTCTTCATCAACAATTAAATATACTTATCTTTAATATCTGTAAAGAAAAGTAAATAACTATGTCGCATTAACTCAGAAATAAATCTACTATTTAAAAAAAAAATAAAATAAAACAGTTATTTTACTATATATGCAATAAAAGTAAAACAGTAGTTCTTTAGCCTGTCATGAAACTACATATAAAATACAGCTAATTGTAAGCCTGTGTAAAGTATAAGTAAGTTTTAGTTGTTATGTTTTAGTTAATAAGGGTACGTTTTGTTAACAGGTTCTGCAGTTGTAAGGTTTTAAAAATGTTCAATACATAACATTCAGTAAACTGATAATACAGCAAAATATTAAGAACATCGATTCTCTTTTCCCTAACCCACCTTGCCGAAATATATGAAAAACAAACCGAAAAAAGCTTTATTACTTAAAACTTAAAATAATAATGTAAAAATGATTTTATTTTATTTACTACCAGGCTTCGGTAACAAAAAAAAACACACTTTTTCAAGTATAATAAAATATTAAATTGCCCCTAACAATGCTGCCTATCTACAATATTATATAAAAACTTATTTATGCATGAAAACCTGAACAATACTAAAATGTTGCATATTCGAAAAACTAAAGCTTATAAGTGTATAATTGGGCGAAACAAGTACTAATTCAAAAAAATTAAATTAAAGTAATTTAATGAGTCAAAAAAAATATTAATAAGAACATTAAAAAAAACTAAAAATGTATACCTAGAAACTAATTTAAATAGAACTAAAAGCTGTTTGAAATTGGAATTCAAACTAAGTATCAACAAAACATTGACAAAACTCACTAAAGAATTCAAAATATAGTTTGTATTAAGTTAATGTACCAGTCAAAATTTAAATGAATTTAAGAAATATCTAAAAAAATTCAAAAAATTTATCTAATTTGAATAATTTGAATTTAAAATAAATAACAACAAAACAATTCAACAAAAAAGTCAAACACCTATTTTGTATTAGTATTGTATACTTATCTAACTTTTATTTGCTTTCCATTTTATTAATAAAATTTTATTTCTGTGCCCGCATAAGTACATTAGTTCCGTTATTTTGTTGATGCAACTTATATTGGATTCAAGTACTAATAAAGTATCTTTTAAGCATAACCTGCATGTTATTGTCCCTGGTTTAGACTTTTTTTTTGCTTTTTTAGTAATTTCCGAGTTAATTTGTAGTTCTTGTTTTCATGTTTTAATTTGTGTGTTAGTTTTGAAAGTTCAGTTGCTTGTTTGTACTGGAGGTAGTTTTTGTCGTTTGGTTTGCTATTAATCGATTTATTATGTGTTGTTGTACGTTTTTATAGCTGGTTGGCACTTAGCCCAACTTATTTTTATTTTTAGTTAAGCCAAGTAACTGCATTAAAACTTTAAGTAAACATAATTAACATGCTAGCCAATCAGAAGAGACCTCAGAAGCGCAGTCGACGCTTTATTAACTTATACCTTTGTTTAAAGCTTCTAAAAATGTTTCAGTATTTTTTTTGAAGGTTACAAATAACAACTCTTTAAATATATACCTTTAAATTGTTATAACATAAACCTATTTGCTATAGTATTTCCACAAAATTTTTTTTATAACTAAACTAAGGTCTCTTAATTTTCTCTATATTTTTTAAAAATTAAGATAAATTTTTGGTATTGGTATATTTGTAATCTATTTTTGGACTGATTGATGGTGTGGGCAGAGATGGCTTGGCTTTGGTATTTAAATTTGGAATGTAGTGCTATTGTTTTGTCTCCATTGACAATGTGGCTGAAGATAGGTTTGATAAGGTTTTATTTAACTTAACTTAATTCTTATATGAATTCATGAGTTAAATAAATAGACTTTTTTTTACCGAACTACAATTTTATATTCGACTACTTTTAATAATTAGAAATTTATATACTTGTTAGATCATTAACATTATTATTTAAAAAAAGCAGCTGATGAGCCCACTATACAAGAAATAAAAGTTTTTAAGTACGTACTGTATTGTTTGATAGCCTATTTTTGTGATTTTTTGACTACTATAATTTTTTTCCCTTGATCCATTATTAAGTTTACTCTATAAGTTAAGTTTTAAATTTTAACTTGTTTTTATGTAAAGTTTATTAGATATATAACAAGTTTTCTTCAAAATATATTTGTACATTAAAAAGTAAGTATGATTTCTTTTTACGTATATATTTACATTGCCTTAAGTTTTTACAACAATTATATTTATGAGAATTAGCAATCATAATTGAGTTATAACATATATTAGAAGTAGTAAATAATTTATTTTTTTTAATACATTTAAGCACATACAAAGAAAATTTACAGATAGTTTTATAGTAGAGTATGATCTACAGTTTTTGTTTTACACATATGTTTATTCTTACTTGTATATTTTTAAATGTTTTTATTTTTCAAAGCATTTGTACCACTTCTCCTTTTTATGTTGTTGTGGAACTTTTTGTTACATTTTTTGCGGTTGGTCTTGTAAAAAGAGCAACAAAATATATGTGAACGTACATAATCGTAAAAATTTAAATTTAAAGGGAGGAGACGGTGTGTTGCCCCTGGTAGACTATGGTTTCCATAGTCAGTATTGACAGCAATGGGTATAAAAAATAGTCCACATTAATTTTTTACTTCAAAAAATATATAATTTTTAGTTAATTTAAACTACAGTACTTAAAAAAAAACTTCCAATTTAAAATAATATTGATTTTTCATTGATCATAAGTTTCTTTTTTATTGTTTTAACTAAAACTGCTCAAAAACATTTTATAAAATGTATGGTGTGAGGCTTGATGACCAAAAGGTCTTTCTTTAAACCAATCCATTGACCATAGTTGGGAGCGTTCACTTTTTTTTCTTAAGTTTTAATATACTTATGCGTATGCACATTTTATATTTAGTTTATTACATATTTTTTGTAGTGCTTTTTCTACAAAATATGTATAAACTAATGTTGTCCGGAAAGTACTGTGCAAACGACTATTATTTAACTTTTATTTACTTTGGTATTCTTTAGCTTAAACTATAATATTTACACAATGTTATTTTTATTGTTGGTCTTTTTAGTCTTTTAATTTAGTGCAACTTCTATAGATGATAATAGGTAAAAAAACTTAACTTATATATTTTTTAAATTCAACTTGCTTAGCTTAGTTTACAATAAAACATTTTTAATAACATATTCATAAAATTATAATAGATCTAATTTCTTTTGGATCTATAATGAACTAAAATCTAATATAAATTGTATAATTAAAAGTTTAATTGTGAGTAGCAATTCTTTAGTTTGCTTGTTAAATTTTCCAAGCCTGTAATGGATGATATACGCTGCAAATAATTTAAGTTATAGTTCATCAAAACATTGTTTCATATTTATTGCTAAGCATTTTGTATAAAAATAAAATACTTTTACAGCAGCTAGTTTACAACTTGATAAGGTATTAAAACTTTAAAATAATATTTTTTTATAGTCTGAAAAATATTAAAAAATTAATTTAAAAAACATTAACTACTAAAGTTTTAGTCTTATGAAACTCCACTACAAAGCTTTAACTTTATTAGTTTTTAACAATTACTATTTATTCTAATTATAATTTTCAAAGCGATGTTATAAACAGGAACCGCTCATTTCCAACCCGCACACAATATCCACCTGATCAGTTTTAATCACCAATCAATTTCAAACGTCTATTTTATCTTTTTATTTTTGAGAGTCATTTTTGCATAGTGTCACTTTTTCATAGTGTCACTTTTTCATAGTTTCATTTTTTCATAGTGTCACTTTTTATAGTGTCACTTTTTCATAGTGTCACTTTTTCATAGTGTCACTTTTTCATAGTGTCACTTTTGCATAGTGTCACTTTTTCATAATGTCACTTTTTCATAGTGTCACTTTTTCATAGTGTCACTTTTTCATAATGTCACTTTTTCATAGTGTCACTTTTTCATAGTGTCACTTTTGCATAGTGTCACTTTTTCATAGTGTCACTTATTCATAGTGTCACTTTTTAATAGTGTCATTTTTGCATAGTGTCACTTTTGCTTAGTGTCACTTTTTCATAGTGTCACTTTTGCATACTGTCATTTTTGCATAGTGTCACTTTTGCATACTGTCATTAATAGGTAGTGTCACTTTTGCATAGTGTCACTTTTTCATAGTGTCACTTTTTCATAGTGTCATTTTTTCATAGTGTCACATTGGCATAGTGTCACTTTTTCATAGTGTCTTTTTTTCATAGTGTCACTTTTTCATAGTGTCACTTTTTCATAGTATCACTTTTGCATAGTGTCACTTTTGCATAGTGTCATTTTTTCATAGTGTCACTTTTGCATAGTGTCACTTTTTCATAGTGTAACTTTTTCATAGTGTCACTTTTGCATATTTTCACTTTTGCATACTGTCATTTTTGCATAGTGTCACTTTTGCATAGTGTCACTTTTGCGTACTGTCATTTTTGCATAGTGTCACTTTTTCATAGTGTCATTTTTGCATAGTGTCACTTTTGCATAGTGTCACTTTTTCATACTGTAATTTTTGCATAGTGTCACTTTTTCATAGCGTCACTTTTGCATAGTGTCACTTTTTCACAGTGTCACTTTTGCATAGTGTCACTTTTTCATAGTGTCACTTTTTCATAGTGTCACACTTGCATAGTGTCACTTTTTCATAGTGTCACTTTTGCATAGTGTCACTTTTTCATAGTGTCACTTTTGTATAGTGTCACTTTTTCATAGTGTCACTTTTGCATAGTGTCACTTTTGCATATTGTCATTTTTGCATAAGTGTTACTTTTTCACGAACTATCACGTTTTTATGACTGCAATTTTGTACAAAGAGTTCTGTTTGCATGATATCAATGTTTCACAGGCGGCATATTTTGTGCCTGTCGTCATTTTTTAACGGCTAACTTTTACAAGAATTGGATATTTTGAGTTGAAGAAACTTATCTAAAAACATTTATTTAAAAAATTCAAATTAGACTATATCTGTATTAAAATTAAGTCTTACCTGTTTAAAAATCAATTACGTAATAAGATAAACTTAAATGTATATTAATTAAATTTAATTTGACAATTGAAATTGAAATAAACAAAATATAACTAAAGGCTAACTAAATACAACTTTAAGTCGAGTAAAAAAGTATATATTAAATTTTATTATCAATTAAAACACGGACGATTCAGTAAACAAATTTTTTGATTTAAGTTTTAGTTTTTTGGACTAACCTTTTTATTTTTACTTTAATATTCATTGTTTTTATACTACCAGATCAGAATATCCACACTTAATCATACGCTGTTAAAACAATTTTTTTTCAAAAGGGAGTTTGTTAGCATGAAAACATTTCAAAACAAGTTTACTGACGACAATAACAGCAATATAGTTTTTTTAACTTTATTTTGAATTCAACCTACAAAATGTATACCATATTCTAGACATAGAATGATTTCTAGTTTTAGAGATAATTACTACCTAAAATCGGGACTGGTCATTTGCACAAAGAAACTTTTTTACGAGTAGTCAATTTTGCACGGAGTCACTTTTGCAAGAGTGACACGTTTTGCACAATAGTGAAAAAATTAATGACAGTAAATTATAAAATACATTAATAAAAAAACCAACTTAAGGTAAGGGATAGGGGTAACAGTAATAGTAAAGAAAATGATAATAACAAAATAGATTTAAAAAAAAAATCAAAGGTTGATAAAAAAAAAAGAAGAAGAAAAAAGCTAACGACCAAGGTTAGGGGTTAGGGTCAGGGATAACAGTGATTATAAAGAAGTATTAAAAATTAAAATAGATAAAATTAATAAAGTTTCAATCCGTGCAAAAAAGAAACTTCATGTAAAATTGACTTCACGTGCAATTCTGACACCTACCTTGCTAAAACTCAAAAAGAAAATATAAATAGGTTTAAATAGTTAAAGCCTATCATTTATTATGTTAATTTAAATTGTACTAAATATGAATAATTTCAACGTTACATCAACTTACTTGTAAAGCAAAGAAAAAAGAAAGTCGCACTAGAGCACAAATCAGTGCATACATTCTTCAACAACCAGCTTCTTCTTTGTACGAAAGTTTGAGCTTGTAAGACATAGACACGGTATAGTAAAATTTATAACATTATTAACACACAAATCTTGATAAAAATTGTATAACAAAGTAATAATTTATCTAATTTATTGCAAAAAACTGCACTTACACACGATACGAAGCAAGTAGTTGTAAACTTAGATACTTTAAACTGTTTTTAGACTAGACTAAACATAAGTTTATGTTTTAATACTGACTTGTTCTACTTTTAGATTAAGTCTATATAGATGTAAAAAGCATTAACATACAAGTTTAAGCCAAATTTTAAGCTGTAATGATAAGTTATGCTTTTTAAAAATAAAGAGTAAAAAAAAATACTTCACTTTAAAACTGGCTAAAAATAATTAAAACTTTTAAATTTTTTTTCACTTCTAAAAGTTGTTTTCATTAAAAATTTGTTTTAAGACTCTTGACATTTGTACAACTAAATATAAAAGAATATAACTTAATGTTTCTGTCAAAATTCCTGGTTTGTAGTGTTTTTGTGCATCTATGTACTTTATTTTGTACTTTTGATATCAGCTAAGTCAAAGTTATCTTTAAATTTATTTATATTGAGAAAATTAAAAGCATTTAAACATAAAAAAGTTTTTTTTTTCAAAGTTTTACTTAGAAAAGGAAATTAATTAGCAATAATAATTTTCAAAAGTTTCGTTTTAGGTTAAGATTATTTAGATTTAAAAATATTTAATACTAAATTATTAAAGTTTTTGAAAAATAGAAATTAAAACACAGTTTTAAATATATTTTGTTTTCTTAAGTTTTATGAAATTTAATTTGACTTAAATATACTTGTTTTAAATAGAGATTTATATAAATATAGTATTAAACTGTGCAAAATATCACCTGTGCATAAGTGACGTCATACAATAGTGGATATTCGTCCAAGGTAAACGTTTCGTGCGAAAATTAAACCCGTAAGAAAAGAATGCCGTGCAAAAAAAAAAAGATCTTGCAAAAATGACAAATAACTCTGGTAGAGATTGTTCGGTTGGAAGTTAATCGGGTTGGAATTGACTCGGGTTGGAATTGACTCGGGTTGGAATTGACATGGGTTGGAAATTATCAGATGGGAATTGGTTCGGGTGGGAATTGATCAGGTTGGAAATGATCGGGTGGGAATTGTCAGTATACCGTTTTAAATACAGCAACTTGCAAGCTTTAGTTAAAAAGAGTTTCAAAGAGTGAAGTAGTTTATAAAACTCAGTTACTATCGTAGTGTACAAAAAAAAGCACAAAAAGTTTAAAATTTGAAAAAAACTATAATATATTTGTTAATATTTCTATACTTTATCTAATGTTAATTTAATGTAAATTTATAATTTTAGTTGATGTTCTTAATAGCTATTATAGTATCGTTTTAAAACCATATTGTTTAGTCATCAACCAAGCTTTTTAGTCTTGTAATTTGTGTAATAGAAAAAGAAATACTTGTATTTGATTCATAAAGTATTTTAAAAACAGTTTTTTAAAGTTTCTCAACCTTATTGAGAAAACCTTCTACTTTTGAAATTAGGAAAATTTTTCTAAATCCGTTTTATTTAAGCTCGATATTTAAACCTGATTACCTTGTAAAGTTTTTTTTTTTATAACAGTATGTTATTTGTTTTAAGTTTATATACATATTTTTACATAGAAATAGTAAAAAAAAAACCTATTATTGCTTTGATTTTTTTTGTACATATAAAAACAGCTTTAATACACAAAAGTTTTTATAAAAAGCAAAATAAGCCTCAGTCTTGAGAGCCTTAAGTAGTAAAAAATTATAATCAATAATAACTGATTAAAACATTTCTTTTTAAATTGAAAATGTACTACATATATTTCAACAAAGTGTGAAAAAAAGTCAAACTAAAGCAGCATGTAACTTAATAGCAAAAAAAAAATAATACTTGAAAAGCCAAAAGGTGAACACACCTCAAATACTACTTGATATGGTGAAAAAATACATAAATATCAGATTCAAAATTTTATCAACAGCGCAAAACAAGTACTTACTCCTAGCTAATAGTGGTTAACCACTAAAGCAAATGAGCCAAACGAATATAATCAACGAGATGCTTACAACTTAAAAGATATACAAAAATTTAAAACTGTATATTGCTGATTTAGCATCAAAATCGCTGAATTGATTGATTTGTGCGTCTTAGTATTTTATGCTTTATATTGTAGAAAAAGTTTTTTGTTTGTAAAAAGCTTGAAGTTGATACTAAAATAGGAAATTTTGCAACTTCTTTTTTGCTTTACTTGGAAGTCATAGTCTATGACTCATAGATTATTGAAATCATTAATAATAAAAAGACTTATAAGAAGATGGTACAATATTGGCAATAATATTTTACTTAAACGCTTAAATAAGTTGTTACTATATTTTTTTTTATCAAAAATTTTGATTTCATGTTAATCTATAAAAATTTAAACAAAACCCTTTTTTTATTTTTAAACATTGATTTTTTTTTGTTATGCGTCTTTCAATTAAGTAGCTCAGGTTTTTTTGTCAAAGTCAAGCGTAGGACAATAAACTTGCAATGATAATAAAGTTGAAAAACACAACGACCATCATTCTAAAAAAAGGAGAAATTTCGAGCTTTTTTTACGTTAAAAATTTCAAACACAACAACTTATTTGTTTTTTGTTCTTAAAGAGTTATTATATATTTAATTTAATGATACAGACCAAATGAATAATGTTTTTTTTTTTTTGAGTTTGGGTTTTTGGGTCGGTGCTAGATCCCATAGACAAAACAGGAAGTTTAACTTTTCTTTAATTCTCGCACTGTACCTCAAAAAAAAATATTTAACAATTTTTTTACAATAGATTTAAGTGAATTAACTTTATTGATTAGTGAACTTGTTTTCTATATAAACTTAATGTTTTTTGAGATACAGGCCATTTTTGGTTTTTCAGTTTTGTATTGTTCGGGTCTTGTTGGTAGTAAAAAAAAAACGTTAAGAAAATATAAATTTGCTCCGAATAAAAATGTTTTTGATAAGTTTAAAAAAAGCTTAAATCAATCTTTAAAAATGTTGCAAGAACTAGAAACGACAAAAAGGTTTATTTATATTTCATTTTTCTCTCCAATCGCTTCATATCATTAAAAAAAAGGTTAAAATAAGCACTTTTGTTATTTAAAAATGTTAAACAAAATATATTTATTTATTCAAATTTTTTAAACCAAGATAAAAGACTCTTATTTTAGAATTTTTATCGTGTTTTTCTTTTTATTTTTATATTCAGTTTTAAAGCAAGTCTTTGGAAAATTTTCATCTATTAGTTTTATAATAGAATTACATTAAAGTCAGCAAAAGATAGTTATATACAATTATATCGTATTTAAAGTTAAAATTCTTACAGAGATTTGTTGTACATTTACTTATAATTACTATTCGTTACATATAAAAACAGCTTTTAAATTTAGTTGTGTATTACTTTTCAACTGTCTTTTAGTAGTCTAAGATATTTTTGTTAAAATAAATCGAATAGTGTTTGTTTTTGATCTTTTTGTTGTTTTTTAAGTCTAATTAATTATCTTCATTGTATTTAAAAATTTTAGTAGAGAATTGATTTAGTAACAAAAATAAAATGAAAAACTATTTATTTGCTTAAAATCAACATATTTTAAACAAAAACTTAAGACAATTTTCATTCCAAAATATTTTTTTAGCAAACAACTAAAATATATTTCAACTAACCCTTATTAACTACTTTTGCTAGCATTTAGTTTTAGAACAAATGTTGAATAAGTAAACAGTTATAGTATAGGTTTCTTCGGAAGTTACTCAATTGATAAATTAAGCAAAATTAATTAGAGATCGATAAACAATTTACTATTACATAATAAAAAAGTAATTAGTAATTAAACTAAGATAAGCATACGTACAAAAGTACAAGTAAAACAAACAATAAGTAAACCAAAATAAGTGACAAACAAAGCATTTATAAAATGTTGCTTGCATAAATTAGGTCTAAACATTTTTATAAATAAAGATTCAAAAATGCTTTTAGATGATAATCCTTACGTGCTTTACTTAAAATTAAAAGATAACTATCATTATAATTCTATGTTCAATCATAATCGTTTAATAAGTGTTCAGCAATCACCGATGATCTATTTGATAGTTTATTTAAACCCGTGTCCTTCAAACTTCTAAGGGGTTTTGAAATATGTTGTTCTCTTCTAGCTTGAAATCTCTTGGAAGTTCTGCCGATATACACATTATCACAGTGTAATTTGAACTTAAAAATAAATTTACTTTTTTTCTAGATAGGCAGTAACATCGTTCTGAATTCAATTCAAAGATTTTCTTGTAAAATGGCTAATTCTTGTTGTAGAGATTTTAAAGTTGTGTTTTGACATGTTTTTGACATGCTTTTTAACAGCTATTGCTTCTTTACTTAAATATAGCTGTTTTAAATATATAGGGCACTTTCTTAGTCCTTGTTTAATAGGCTTTACCGATTTAGAGATTGTATTGTTAGTTGTTTTACTGATCATATGTTTATTTTATTATAGTCTATTGAAAGACAAAAAAAGACGCTTAAAACATTTGGTCCTAGGACCTTGTGCAAAAAGAACTTTTCGGTTATCGAGTCGCACACCGCGATACCTTTTAACGTCTTATCGAGGAATATGTGACGCAAATCTTAGAGCTCCAAAAAAACATTTAATTTTATCTAGTTCTTCCTTTAACAATTTCCTTGAATAAATCTTGTGCTCTCTGCATACCAAACAGAAAATTAAGCCAACTTTTCTGGATAAAGGACAAAACGACTGAAAGAAGTATATAAGCCAACAAAAGTTAAATTAGTCAACAAAAATGTTTTTGAATGAATCTCGTCTCAAACTTCTGTTTAATATCTGTAGTAATAAAAAATATACAATATAATTCTAAATATTTAATCCTAAGACGTAAGGTATGAATATTGAAAGTATTATCAAAGTAGAGTACATAATTAGTACTGTAAAAGCTCTATGTTAAAAGGAATTGTATTTTATTCTTTGTTGGATTGTTAAAGTCCACAGAGTTAGAGTACAAAGTTTATCAAAACTATATTTACATTATCTAAAACCACTAAGCGCATAGGCTTGTCAAGGAAAAATAAAAAGTATGAGTTTTTAAACCGCTAGATTTAATGAAGTTTAATGTAATAGGGCTTTGCTTAGAAAGAAGAATGAAAATAAATTATTTTATAGTAGCGAAACATAAAATGATCAAAAAGTAAAAACATCTTCGTTACAGTACCATTTATTTAATGTCTTTTCACCAGTTTTTAGCACAAATTGTTTGCTAGTTAATGCCAAATATTTTTGTTTTGTTTTTGTTGTATTCTGTTTTTTAGGGGAATTTTACAATTCTAATTTTTTTTATGTGCCTAAATTCTCAAAACCAATAAATCTAGACAAAACTAAAATGTCAAAGATTTATCAAAAAATATGATTGTAAATTTTCAAGAATTTCAGGGAGAAAACTTTTAAGTTATGTAATCAATTTAAATTTAACATGATAATGTTAAGGATCCTAATGAAGGTTTGAAAACTCTCTGAGTTGAACATTACAAGATCAAAACCTATGGCCAACAGATGTACAAAAAATTGTAAAGAAAAACTTAAGTTTTAAACCGGATTGCCACATAATCAGACTACTCAGGATATCTCTGAGTTGTTTCAATTAAAGAACTCAGGCTTGTTTTTATGTATTTTATAAATATCTAAGTTTTTATAAATATCTAGGATGATGTTGCAGCAATATCAAAGTGAAAATAGTTTCACTTAGATATTGAAAAGCTCTAGATTAGCCCCTTTAAAGAAATTAAAGAAGCCATGGCCCCCTTCAACTAGATTACTCATAAATTACCATAAAAAATAAACACCTAAGAACCTTTTTTTACTTTTCATCTGCAAATCAAGAATATCTAGTGTATCTGTCATGGCCCTGGCCCTCAAGGGGCCACTTGGCCCACTTTGGGAAAGTCTGCTCAAGATCTCAACTAAACTCTAATTTTAGAATGTGCTTATAACAAAATAAACACATTGATAAGGCATTTATGAAGTGTGCATAAAATTTTAATTAATTTTATAAAATCTAGAAAATTTAAGTTTTTATTTTATGTATGTAAATAAAATTTGGTTATGCTTAATTTAAGGTGAGCATGTTTTGATCAAAAACTTATTTCCTATTTTTTAATTAATTTGTTTTTCTTACTATTTGTACTTTAATTTTACTACCACTGTTACCTCTAACCCTTACCCTAGGTCGGTAGCTTTTTTTGCTTTAATTATCAATTTTTATTTATTATAAGTTACCAACCAAAGCGCGCTCATCTAAAGTTAAGCATAACCTATAATTTATTTACTACAAAGTTTAAAATAATGCACGCACACTTATTGTTTATATTTAGAGCAGTTTTTAGGACATCTTTTACATCCAAAATAGTTATAGTTATTTACAGATTGAAATGAAAACAAGCTCTTTAGAGCAACAAAGGAAACTGCAACTTCTGCTGACCTTAAATTGTTCAGTTTTTTTGTTATTTTTTTGGTCACTTTAGGTATGTAAGCTTGAATAATTTAATTTTTTAACTTTAGGTCTTATAAATAATTCTTTCATTCTAATAACTTTGACTGACCCACAGCTTTGCTTGGTATAGCTCACTTATAGTACTCACTATTTTCCCCAATGAGTGGCAACCCTGTTTAAATTTTAATGAACTTACTTGAAATGTTGACTCAACATACGTGTAATATATTTTGCAAGATTTAATACCAGTGGTTGATACAAAAATGGTTTATACTGTGTACCATCCTATAAGGTGCACAAAGTTATCTACAATGCTAGATTGTTTATATTATAGCTAACCACACAATTATCAGTTTATTATTTAAGATTTTATAATTTATTTGTCATGTTTTTTAAGTTTTAAAAGTATCATAAAAATTGTTTAGTGCATGAAAATAAATGTAGTAAAGTGGTTAATACAATATACTTTCAGATTACACTGAAAGTTAAATATACTAATCTAATAATCCAACCATAGTAGAGGTTGAATAATGTAAGAATGTTAAAAAAAAATAAACACTAGTATAAAATGGCAATATAAATAATTTGAGATAAAACTATATTGTATGAAAAAAGAATATTTTATTAAAAAAAAAAACTATTTTTTTAGTGATTATTAAAAATTAAAGTTATCATAAGTTTGTTTTCAGAGGTAATATATTTAAGGGCATAGGGGGGGGGGGTAAACACCCTTTTTTGGTTTTTGATCTTATTTTATATAGTTTTTACTGAGCTACAAAATGCTTTTTACAGATTTTAAAAATTCAAAATAATTTTTGAGATATAGCCGGTCAAAGTCAGAGCCAACAATAGGTTCCTTATGGGAGGCGCAAACTAAAACGGCAAAAATAGACTATTTTACTAAAAATCTATCTTCTCCTACGTTGTTTGAGATAACTACTTCAAACTTTCAGGAAATTTTTCTTGATATATTTAGAAAATTCTGTCGGAAGGAATTTTGAAAAAAATAAAAAATAAAAATTTTATATAAAAAATAAACAAAAAAAAAACAGTTTTTTTTTTGTTTTTTTGTTGCCTCCGACTTTGACCGTCTATATCTCAAAAAAATATTTTGAATTTTTAAAATCTGTAAAAAGCATCATGTAGCTTAGTAAAAACTATATAAAATAAGATCAAAAACCAAAAAAGGGTGTTTACCCCCCCCCCCCCCCCCCTATGCCCTTAAATAGAAATCAACTCAAACTCAATAGAGATATAAAAAACATATTTATTTTTTCAGAAGACAGTTAGAGTGTACTCTGAATATAACTAATTTCTATTGCAGATATACATATTGTTTAAGATCTTGTAAATTTTTTAAGCTAATATTAATTCAACAATGATGTCATACTTAAAAATATATACTGAGCTAATCCACATAGTAAAACAAATTATCAACAACTATGAAACATAAGTTTAAAAATATGCACTTGTGCCCAAAAGGCAGAAAGTTTTAGCCTTTTTTAGAAACTCAAAACTTTTTTCAAATTTATTTTTATTTTTTACATGATTAGCTCAGCTAATTCTTAAAATTTACCGCTTGTTAAAAATTAAGAATTAGTTCAAACTAATCTTTGAGATATAAGCAATTGTAAGAGCATTCAATAGGATTTTTATGGGAGGCGCTAACTAAAAGGGCAAAAATAGACTATTTTACTAAAAATCATCTCCTTTAGTTTTTGAGCAACTGTTGTAAAACTTTTTCTGAGTAAGCTTTAATAAATTTTAAACAACCTGTGTAAGAAAAGGATTAAAAAAAAAATTATATAAAAAAAAAGGTTTTTATAAAACTTGGGTCATAAATTTTTTATGATTGTTAATACAATTTTTAAAAAATCCGCTTCGTACAAATTGTTTTAAATATTGAAAAGTACAGTTCCTGAAAATTTGAATATAATTGCTTAAAGAATGAAGGAGATAGATTTTAAGTGAGTTATTTAAAAATTCTGAGAAAATTGCTTTTGAAAATTTTCAATTCTATACTGTTGTATTGGTTTTTTTTTACAAAATTTGTTATATCTCAAAAGGTAACTGAAATTTTTTTGATTGAAAAACTATCTTATAGTTTATGCTCTAAGTTTTAAAAAAGAGCCCATGTAATTTTTCTAAAGTAAATGTTTTCCCCCCTATGCCTTTAATAAAGCAAAATTTAATGGTTTATGGCTAGATAAAACTTGGATGAAAGAAGTTTCTTTTTGTTTGTAATTTCTTTTGTCAATAGTATAAACCGTTTATCCTAGCAAATAAGCTATTATTAAGCATTAAAACACCAAAAAGCAGTATCTGGCTGAATAAAAAAAAGAGTGGGAATTCGAATATACATGTCTATTTTAAACTGTCTGAAAATTGACCTGGCCTTAGTACTCTTTTTGTTCTCCACCATCTTCAACTTTACCTCCCTTCGAAAATAGTTTTTTCTCTACATATTGACTTTCCTTTGGTATGCAAAAAGTAGAAAATAGTTATTATCCTATTTTTTCAGAAGATCTTGCAGAGCTTTTTAAAAATATTTTTCCTAATAGTTTGGTAGCTAATAACTTGGTATTGCTCAATATGCAAAGAATATTTTGATGAAAAAATCAAGGGATAAGTTGTTAAGTATTTTCTTATGATGAAAGCTTTTATACATTAAATCTATAAGGATAATATTGTCAGAAATTTTTTGAGGATAAAAGAGTAAAAGTAACTTATTAAAACTTTAATCTGAGTTTTTGACACATGTTTCTTCAAAAGATCTTGCATACCATCTTAAAAATTCAACTAAAGGTTTTGAAAGTTGGATCTAACTTTCAATATATTAGTCTGGATGTGTACTAAGCATTGTTTATACCCTGATAAAAGGGAATCCAAAGCTAATCAACATTAGTAGTTTTAGCTTCTTTTTCTTCATAGGCATTCCAAAAAGGAGTAGAAACAAGCTAGAAATTGAAAAAAATGCTCAAGCACAATGCTAGTTCTTGTAGAAGGAATTTTTTAAAGCTTACTTCTTTTGGTAGCTTTAGCCTAATTTTTAGTCTAAGTTTTTTTAAATTATTTTATAAGACTAATGTTATTTTTCCATGGATTTCCCTAGACTTTTTTCTAAAGTTTTAGTTTGAACCCTGTAGTGTTATGAACATCAAAACTAAACTTATCCTTAATTTTTGGATTTCTTAATGATAATAAGTAGTTATTATATACACATTTAGAATCCTCTAGTTTTTGTTTAAGTTTAATTTTGAAGAGTTTAAGATGTATTTTATTTATAAAGTATAAACCAGTAATTGGAAAACTTGCTGTAGGCGGTATTAATTTATTTAATATAATTTTGCTTGTCTTTTAATATTTTAAGTTTTTAGTGTTATTTTAAAAGATAATCTATCTCATATTTTTGTTTTAATAAACTTGGTAAAGAATATGATTTTTTGAGCATATTAAAATATTCCTTTTTTCACAAACCCTGGTCAAACTTTGCTAAGTCTGATTTAAAAATAACAGGTTTAGTTTTGAAATTAATTTTAAATGTAAATTCAACTTTAAAATAATTAAGTTAATTATAGTACAGCTATTTAAAAAAATATTAAGTTTTATATTCAGTTAAAAACATTCTTTTGAAATCTGTGCTTTTTAAAAGTGCTTTTGAAATTTTATAATATATTATTCTTTGCTCTTTAAGTTAATTGAATTTTTTTATAGAAAAAGTAAACAAAAATGCCTAGCATTTACAAAAAATTTTATGAAAAAGTAAATATCTAAAAAAATGAAATTAATTTAGTATATATGTTCATAATTGTTTAATAAGTTGTTAAACAAGATCATCAAATTCAAAATTTTATTACCAAAATTTTAAAGTGAGTATGGTGTAAAAATAAATAAAATAGTTTCTTTTTTTACAAAAATTTACTTGTCAGAAACATAAAGCTTAAAAGTATAAAATACTCTTAGTCAGTTTTTTTTGGAAAAATAACATTTTTTATAAGTTTATTATTGTAAAATAATAATTATCAATTTATAATTATTATAAGTAAAATAGAGATGATGAATTGTTTTTAAATTGTCATTTGAAAATCATGATAGATCAATTAAAATTTATCTGCATTTTATTATTTTAGCTTAAAACCTTAGAAAAATAAACATTCTTTTAATAATAAAAAGTAATTCTAGTGTTTAAAACTTAAAAAATAATTAATCAATTGATTAAATAAAAAAAAAAAAAAATAAAAAAAGAAAACTTTTATTATATATTTTTCAAATTAAACTGAAAACTGTTGATAAAATGGTTTAAGATAAAATGGTTTAGCAAGGACTTACTTGAAAAGTTTATAAATAAAGGAGAAAATACATTATCAGTTGAATAGTCTTTTTGCAAGTTTATTTTCAGTTTGAATTAGGAACTCACTGAGCTAAACTTATGAATCTTAAAAAGTTATTTGAGTTTTTTAAACACTTAAACTTGGGAAATAACTATAAAACTATACAAAATAAAAATAACTTGTTGAAAACAAGGTGGATCCTAATTAGCATTTTATATAAAATTAGGAATTTTCTAATTATATTAATTTTGTTTTAGTAATAAAAACCACTAAATGCCCTAGTACAAATGGTGGCAAACTGCAGCCTGCGGGCCCGCAATCTTGTATTGACTAATTTAAATAATTTAGTTTTCTAAAAATAAAACACAACTTTAGTGTTATATTTGAAGGATAATACACAGCCTAAACTTTTTTTGTTCAAAAAAGTTATTTCAAAAATGTCTTTTAAGCACATTAAAAACGTTCCTTATTTGACCTGCCAACCCCTGCCCTAGTATATATACAATTTAAATATGAAACTGAAACATTCCTGTGAAAAATACTTTAAAAAAATGTTTTTCTCAATTATTGGATGATCTGTGTTTTCAAAGGTAACTTTAAAAAGTAACACAGCAATTTTAATTGTCAAAATTAATTTTTTTGATAGTCTAGTCAGAATCTCATTTCTAGTAAAATGGTATAGTTGAAAAAATCTTCAAATTTTATTGTGCATTAGCAAGTTTAAAAAAATTGTTTAGTTTAGTTACTTTTGATTTTGTTCAACTTTATTTTATGTTTAGATATTTTGAATAAACAATTAGAGATAACTACTTATACTTTTAAATTTAATTTAGTTACAAATATTATTCAAGATTATGATTACATCTACAGCAACTGTGATTTAAAATGTAAGAAATTTATTTTTAGTTGTATATTTTTTTAAACTTCACTTTAATTTAAAGCATGTAGAATCAAAGTGTGTTAAATTAAACACTGCTTAAAAACTACTTTTTGTTACTTGTATGAAATTAAAGTATAACTTCATTATTTAAGCCATTTGTTTTGTATATTTTTATTTGTTGTATGTATAATGAGCTGAAGATTTTTCTGAAAAGTTATAAAGTGAAAAAAGTTTAAGGTCATATTAAAATTAAGATTAAAAAGTTGTACATAAGAGATATGTTAATAAAACAGAGTTACTGTTTTATTTGACATTAATAAATAGTAAGTAAAGCTTATAAATTCTACATAAAAGCTATATTTTTTATTCTAGGTTTTAGGTTGACATTACTCCAGGAGCAACTCATTATATCCATTTTCTAGCATTTAGTTTATTATTATAATATTATTTTTATTTTTACTATTTTTTCTAGTTACAATTTAAACTATCCGTGTAAGCACAATATTTGAAAACAAAAACTTTTTATTTTTTAACTTAAAATGAGTAGTTACATCAGCAAAGTTACATATATAATTGTTTATACATTTATAGTTTTTTATTTTTAAGTTATTTAACAAGTTTTTATGTAATTTTATGATTTTTTTTCAAAAACTAAATATTTTCAAAGATTCTCTCACTTCGGTCATACTAATGCTTCACTTTTTCATACTAGAAAGCTCTTTATTTAAAAAAAGTTTTTATTTTTGCAGAAACTTTTTATTTAAAACAAAAAATGAGCAGTTCCAGCAGCAACTCGAGTTCGAGCTCATCATCAGGATCTTCCAGTTCAAGCTCCTCATCAAGCGGATCTTCTTCTTTAAATGAGGAGCAGAAGGTCCAGCAGGTGGAGAAGCAGCAGAAGAGAAAGAAGAGCCCCAAGTCCAAGAAGCAGAGAGACATGGAAGCCACGGTTAAGAAGGAGCCCACCCCAGGTAAATAATAGTTTTTATTTTATATTGATTTTAATTCATTTATAAATAAAGGTGAACTTTAAGTTTGTCCTAAGCCTTGGTAATAATTTATATCATTTGTAATAAATTTTTGTTTTATACTTTATTATACTTTCACCTCTTTAAATTATTTGTGTTAATTATTTTGTTCTATACAGCAGCCACAGTTAAAAAGGAGCCCTCCCCAGATAAGTAATAATTATTATTTTATATTAATTTTAAATCATTTATAAATGAAGGTGAACTTTTAATTTGTCCTTAGCCTTGGTAATAAATTATAATAAAATAGAATATTATAAATACTTGTAATTAATTTTTGTTTTGTACGATATTATACTTTCACCACCTTAAATTTTTTATGTCAATTGTTTTGTTCTATACGGCAGCCACAGTTAAAAAGGAGCCCACTCCAGGTAAATCATTTTATAAAAACACTATTGATAAATATTAGTGCTAATACTATTTTAATTGGTATATGGAAGACTAACCCAATGTAAATAACTCATAGTAAAAATATTTCTAAATTATTTTTTGTATTAAGTTAAAAAGAATCTGAGACTTGTTTATTTTTAAACTTTTATATTTTTTGTTGTAAACTTAAAGCCACATTTAAGAAGGAACTCACCCCAGGTAAATGGTTGATGATAATATTTTTGTAAGCATTTATTATTTTTTAATTTATTAAATATATTGATCATTTTTGATTATTTTTAACTGTTCTGCATAAAATTTTGTTCTACTTATGAACTTCTGTGTTAATTTAATATGAATTGATTTATATGAAAGCTAATGTTAAGAAAAAAAAAAAACAATTAAATGTAATAATTGAAAATACTTATCTAAGTATAAGTACTGTAGAGGTTTATTAAAAGTGTTGTGAAACTTCTAAGTAACATTTATAAAATATTTCTTTTATAGTTGTCCTATTATAAAATGTTGTACTACTTGGAAATTTTATTGTTTTTTAAATTCAAATTGTTTCATATGGAAGCCACAGTTATAAAAGACTCCACCCATGGTAATAATTGCTGCAAATTTCTTTAATTCATTTATTGGTAGAATTGTACTTAAATTTTTCTTAAGCCTTGGTAATAATTTAAAATTTTTATGAAATATTAAGTGAATGCTTTAAATGTTTCTAAAAAAAACATTGAATAATTAGGTTTCAAATGTTAAAAAAAAAATTTGCTAACTTATTTTGCTTCCAACACTTGAAGTTTTTTATGTTATTTTATTCTCTTCTATGTTTCTATATATTTAAATTGGTTTATATTGAAGCCACAATTAAAAAAAATTAAATTAAGGTAAACAATTGCAATAATTATATAAAGCTTATAAAAAATATAAAAGTACTTTAGTAGGTTTTTCTAAATAATTTATACTCAAGTTTTAAAGCTGTTTGTTTTATGAGACATGTATGGAAGCTACACCCCAGGTAAAAATTTGGTAAGGAAAAGTTCTAGCAAATTTTTTATAAGGTTTTCAAAATGCGAATCATAGAATCTTGTGTATTCTAAAGTATTGATTTTAAATTTGTTTAGAGTTTTTTTCAATTTTATATGAAGTTAATTTATATGAAGTTATGGTGAAAAAAGAGTCAGCCCCAGGTGTTATTTGATATCAATAAAAAAAATTCTTAGTAAAAAGTTTTTTCTTATAAATACCATTTCATATAAAACTTAAATTCAAGCTAGTCATTTAAAGTTTAGTTTTCCAGAGTTGTCACACATTCAGAATAACTTTAGTTACTTTGAAATTTTCTAAAACCTCTGGCTGACCCAGCTAAAGTTCTGCAGAGGAATTTGTATTTTAGTCTTTTGTTTTAAACATTTTCTGACATTGTTTAGATAGTATAGTAAATATTCTAAAGCATTTCTATCAACAAACAGAATAAAGCTTTGTAGATGTGATTATCAATAAATTTTGATAATTAAAACAAGTAAACAAAAATAGTAAAAAAAGCAGTTTTGTTCTATACATTTACATTGAATACAACTACTCACCTTAAGTAATCATATTTTTATGCTTCACATATATAAATATTAAATTGATATTTAAAATATTAAATCATTATCTTGCAAGTTTTCTACTAACCAAGCAGAAGGAGGTTTATTAAAAAAAGTTACAAAATAAAGCATGTTTTCGCAAACTTAAAAATAAAATTTAAATTTGAAAATTTTCAACTTTCAGATTTCTAAACAAAATCTTTTTAAATGTGAAAAAAACTATAATATATGTTTTTTAAACACATATAATAGTATAAACAAACATTAATATGCTTATGTAAACATTCTACAACTTTACTTTCCCCATAAACAGAGGAAAGCTCAGAGGATGAGATGCCTGCCAACGCGATCAAGTCGGTTGTCACGCAAGTGGTCAACAAGGAGCCATCGCCGCCGATCAGGAAGAGGAAGGCCGAAGACAAGTTCACGATAAAGACGGGTGGCGCGTACATTCCTCCTGCTAGGTTGCGGATGATGCAGCAACAAATAACTGATAAGAGCAGGTTGATAATTATATTTGTTATATATATTTATTATAGTATATATAATAATAATAACTATATAATTGTTTATTACAATTTATGTGGCACTTACATACCTCCCGAAAGGTTAAGGATGATGCAATAATAGATAACAATAATTTACTTTTTTGTTGTTAAAATTTAATAGATTTTTTTTTAATTATTTAAACTTTTATAATGTAATTTTTTTTACACATTTGTTAGCAAAAAATTAAAGCAGATAAATATTATTCAGTATTTTATAATTGAAATTTTTATGTATTGAAAAATTTGATAGTTTTTTATTGATGTTTCAGTTGTATTTATTATGTAAAAATATTTTTGTAATTTTCAAATTCATTATATAAATATTTTTAAGCTTTTGAAATGAGGCTTGAAACAAGTACTTATAAAAAAAAATAAAAAAAGAGCACTGAATAAAAAAAAAAGTATAACAATACCATATGTAATAAAAAAAAAAGTTAAATTTTCAATGTATATTTTAACCAAAACAGCAAGGAATACCAGAGGATAAGCTGGGAAGCGCTGAAGAAAAGCATCAACGGTCTTGTTAACAAAGTCAACATATCCAACATAAACGCAATTGTGTTCGAACTACTGAAAGAAAATGTTGTCAGGGGAAGGTAAGTGTTTGTATAAAATTTTTACAAAAGTAAATAAAAAAATTAAGAATTTTAGAATTTTGTTTCAAAAGCGAACATTTTCAATAAAGTAAGTTGTGTGTTCTTTAATTAATTTTGAATTTTATAAGGTAAGTGTTTGTTCATTACCACTTTATTTAAGTCTAGCTGATTGTAGAATTCTGTCTAACTGTTAATTTTATCCACTCTTCAAATCAATAAGTTTATGGAGAATATTTATTTCATTTTTCCTGAGCTGTACACAGAAGTATTTAAAAATTTTTGTGAGTGTAAGAGTTTTATGGAGTTTTTAAAAGCCATTTTGTTTTCAAATTACTCAAAAAAAATGTTGTGTGGTGAAATTAGTCGCTGTTTTTTATAAACATGTGACGGGCCGTTTGTATATGAATTAAACATAACTTACAAAACATATTTGAATAAATAAATTTGTAAATACTAAAAACAACATCATTATCTTTGTTAAGGGTGTTTATTAAAGAAGAATACTGTCATGTTACATGTAAAAGTTTTAAATAAAGTAACATTTACTGTACATATACATATATATCAGAGTTTCCCAATGTGGACAATATTGGGGTGATACTTACTATCAGGGGGCAATAATTAATTACAAAAAAATTAAATGTATAATTAAATAGAAAATGACAATGTCTGATAAATGGTTATTGTTTTTAAATTTCTCCTAAAACGGTCCCTTATGAAAATAAGATCCTGATGAATACTGATAAAACTTTATATAAAATGTTTGCATAAAAAACATAAAATAATAACTTTTCAAACAGAGGATTGTTAGCAGTCTCCCTGTTAACAGCGCAGAACGCCTCACCCACGTTCACATAAAAAATAATTTAGTATAAAATGTTTATACATTTATACAATACCTAATAAAATTAAACAACTATATAACTAACTAAAACTAAGCATTTTCCAATAGAGGTACAGACCATCATTCACACTTGTACAAGTTTTATAAATTTTTAAATCAATTGCATAAGATCCCTGCAGAGAGTTATAAGCAAAGCAGTATTAAAATGTTTGTACAAAATAGTAATAAAAAACTTTTCTTACAGAGGTCTACTTGCAGTATCCCTGTTAACAGCGCAGAACGCCTCGCCAACGTTCACGCACGTGTACGCGGCGCTCACTTTTATATAAAAAAATACTCCACACATTATTCTCAAATACTTCTTCTAATAAATATAGCTAAATTATTAGATTAATAAATAACTAAATTTCTAAAATAACTTTTCAAACAGAGGATTGTTAGCGGTCTCCCTGTTAACGGCGCAGAACGCCTCACCCACGTTCACTCACGTGTACGCGGCTCTCGTCTCCTTCATCAACCCCAGGTTCCCGCAGAACGGAGAGCTCATTGCCAAGCGTCTCGCCAACAAGTTCAAGCAGACTTTCAGGAGAAAGCAGAAGGTTTGGGTTGAATTTTAATTTAATTTAGTTATAGAATAAGTTCAAATAATTTAACATTCACTTTTAACCAATTATAGTCCAAGCAAACTTTCAGAGGAAAAAAAAAAAGCTTTTGATCATTAGTTTTAATTAAAAAACTAGTATTAAGAACGCAGTTTAACATTTTTTTTAATAGTGTCACTCTGCAAGTAAATGACTATGCATTTAAAGATTGCATATTAAATGATGAACATAAATATTTTTGATATTTGATTTGTTATTGCCGGTTTGTGCTGTTTTGAATACAAACAGTTATCTGTATTTAATAAATATAAAATTTTATAACAACGTCCAAGTGAATTCATGAAAGCTTGTCAGTTGAGCTTGTTTTTTCAGTTTGAAAAGTTTAAATTTAATATATAAAAGTTTGTTTAATACTTAATTGAATAATTTAAATTTTTTTTCAACAAAATCAGTGTTTACATTCATATTTTGTAAAAGTTAGATTTTAGATAACTACATATGAGATTTTTAATAATTTTGATATTTTTCAGTTGACTGCATTTAAATAACTAAATTAATTGTAGTATTTTTAAACAAATATATATTTCAACAGAGCGAATGCTTGCACGCCTGCCAGTTCATAGGCCACCTGGTAAACCAGAAAGTTATTCACGAAACATTGATATTTGAAATACTGCTCATACTCCTCTCCAATCCCACTGAGGACTCCGTCGAGGTTTGTTTAATTTTCAATTAGTTTTTAGTTCAGGGGTTTAAGATTGTTTTAGAATATTTAAAATGTGTCCTTTGGCTAGTATACTTCTTTTCGAAACCTTTAGAGAGAAAAAAAAGATTAATTGGTCACTGTTTAATTTTCAATTAAATAATTTGATATAGAGGGGAGTTATAAATGTTTCAATATCGATGTAATAGTTAGATTGAGCTAAAGGTGATTTGAGGGGTTTTAGATAATTTTTAAAACTAACGTTGGGTCAGTGTAATTCTTATATCTGATTTATTTTTTTTTAAGTTTTAAAAGTTTAAAAGTGACCATGGAATAGTGTAAATCTTTCAAAAATTTGAAAACAAAAATTAATTTGTGTACATCCTTTATTAATCTTATTAAGCTATGTTTTGTATTATTTAATTATATATGTTACAGTGGCGTAGCGTGGTATTTTGGTCAGGGGGTGCGCAAATTTTTTCTCAAAAAATCCCCTAATTAAAACTTTTGGGCCGCAAATTTTTCGGGGTCAATTTTCTCGGAAATTTAAAAATTACTAAAAATCTATCTTCTACTTCATTTTTGAAGCAATCTTCTTCAAATTTTAGAAAATGTTCCTTACATTACAAGAAAAAAAGTTTACTTATGAATTTAGATAATTAAAATAAATAAAAATTTTATTAAAAAAAATTTAAAAAAATATTTACTACAATTTTAAAGAATTTTTTTATTATTTTTAAACTTATAGAAATTAGGCTTTATAACAAAGTTTTAAAACCACTAAATCTACCCTGAGTTAAAAAAAACAAATCTATCCTTAGTCAGCCTAAGCTTAAAAATACTTGAAACAGTTATCCTGATTTTACTGAGACATACTAAAGTTTTCCAAAACTTCATAAAATCCTGATTTATCCTGAGTGTGTGAAAAGATTTTACTAAATGTTCTTGATACAAAACAAAATGTTTAAAAGATAAATTTTTTAAGGTCAACATTTTCAATGCTTTTATAATTCACAGGAAATATAACTTTTCACTTATCTTAAAATCAGTTTTTCTAAGATCTTTAGGGAATAGCATTTTTTAAATACTACAAACAGTGGTAGAAAGAATTTTTTTTTAAGTACCATTCAAAATTTGATTTAAAACTAAATAAATTTAAATTCAAAATTAAACTATTATGTCTTTTAGACTAAAAATTGATTGTAAAAATTTTGTTTTACAAGTTGCTATAAATTAATTCATTATGTGACTAAAGAAATTTTAAAATAACTTGCTACAAAAATTGTTTAATTTTTAAACTTTATGCCTGATAGAATAACAAAGTTTGATTTGTTTCTCATCTTATTAAAAAAAGTAACTACTTTTAATAAAAATTTTAAGTTTAGATAGTTTAAACAATACTTTTTGTATAGTAAGATTAAAACTGTAATCACAGTATGAAATGTTTGTTTATTATTTATTTTAATTTATTATTTTATTTTTTTCTGTTTTTTGTTATTTTTCTTTTGAATTATTTTGTTTATATTTTCATTCTTATTATCAATTTATTTTTATTTTATTAGCAGTTGTTTATTGCTATTTTTACTACAATTTGTTTATTCTTGAATCATTATCACTATAAAACAGGTTTAGCTTCATGGCTTGTTGACAAAATGTTAGCATATGTCCTTGTAAAAAAATCTGTCATAAGGTTATACTACTGCGGTGCACTAACTAGTTGCGTGCTGTTTGAGTGTAAATTCTTATGAATTTAATGAAGTTATAAAATTTTTCATTATGGAGTTTTTCATCAACATCGGTGCGCATTTGCACTTACGCACCGAATCAGTATACTGGGTAATTTCCCTAACTTGTCAATAATTGGTATTCAAAATTTTTTTTAACTTTTTGAATACTAGATAAACATAGTTGAAAAAAGGCAAATTAAGCAGAAAAAATAAACAATAAAGGATAAAGATATTGCATTTTATTTCTTTTTTTTTGGGTGGCACGCATGCGCCAGCGTCCCTCCCCACGCTACTCCCCTGATATATTATATATTATTTTAATTAATAATAGTTTCAAGGGGTTTCAAATAAGGTTTAAAACTAACCCTGGGTAATACTCTTTTAATTTATTAAAAAACATTAAAACATAAGTTAGTTTGTATAGAACGTTTATTAATCTATATTCTGTATTATTTCAACCAGTTAATTTGAAACATTCTAGATTTTTAAAGTTTGGGTTTATGGATGTACTTGTTTTACCAGATTTTAAATTTCTTCTAAAAGAATTATTGACATTGTTGAAAAAAAGCTCTGTTTGTTATGCCAATTTGATAATATTTTTCAAAACCTATATATTATTTATTACATAGAGTTTTGTAATTTTGTTCAGTTGAATATTATAAATGTATGTTATAAATATTTAAAAATGACTCGTGATAGTTTGAAAATAAAATTATTTCTTTAACATCTTAAAAAAATGTTAAACTTTTGGTAGAAACAGCTAAAGTTTATATAGTTGTAATGCAGGGGTCGGCAAACTGCGGCCCGCGAAGGATAAATCTGCGGCCCGCGAGCACGTTATTTTTTTAAATGGAATGCGGCCCGCGAAAGAAAATTTTGCGGCCCGCAACCACGTAAATGTGGCCCGCTGAGCAAAAATATATTTTAAGTTAAATTTGTTCGATTGATTTAGTTTTAAGTTCCTGTAAAATACTTAAAAACAATTAAAAGACTTTACTGATTTAGCTTAAAATATGAAAAAGACAGGTTAGGATTGCACCAGGTTTTTTTCTCATTTTAAATTTCTTCTTACAACAGCAAATCTTTTTCTTAAAAAAAGAGTGTAAAAATTGCGTTGAATTAGTAAAATAGTTATAGCTATTTGTAAAAACTAAATGCAAATGTTTTCCGTTTTATACAAAAGTAAGAACAGTAATTAACTAAAATGTTATTTCTTTACAGTTTAGTTTTTTAACACGTTTTTTGTACCTAAATTTCTATTACAGATGTTTTGTTACTAAATGTTATATACTAGTGTGCAAAAAAATATTAAAAATAACATAATAACAATAACAAGAAATAAGGTTAACTTTTTTTTGGTTTTGACACCTTTGATATTTTAGAAGATTTCTTTGCATCTTATATTAATTCTTATGCACACCATTGATCAAATATGCTTATATTTTAAACCACTTTTTTTAATACTTAACGAGATAAAATTTAGTTTAAGCATAATTTTCTAACATTATTGTTTCTACATGTATTATCTAAGTGTGTACAGACACATTTAAAACAGTATATATTACATAAATTAAAAAAGTTTTTGTTAGGTATACTTTTTGATTTTTTAAACAATTTTTATTGACTAAATAAGTTAATTTTTATGCGTTTAATATAAACAGTTGCTGTTTTTTGTAACTACCTATTTAATACAAACTAGATTGAAAAATGGTAATTTATTGAGTTCGTACATTTTTAATCAAAATAGTTCAAATTCGATCAAATAAATAAATAAAAATTGTCACACACTCAGATTATGACTATTTGAAGACTTCAAATCTCAGGCCAGTTTAGTCATTTTTCAGTTTTTGGCTTGAATTTCTTTTTGTATGCTAAAATATCAGGCTAGTTTTGGTCACTTGGACTGACTTTTTTTGCTTTAAAGAGTGGTAAATTAAATTAATGATGTACGTTATGTTCAATGCACAGTGTTGGTTTAAATTAAAATATGTTTTAAATTTTAAGTCTTGCAGCTGATATAATTTGAACTATTTTTTATATTAATTGTATACATAAAAGTCTGAACAATTAGTGTTGCCAAAAAATCCCGGAAAAGCTTGGAATTTGACAATTTATTCTTAATCTATAGAACCTATAGAAGCCTTGAATTTGAGAATTATCAAAAAAAAAAAAAACCTGGAATGTTAAACAATTTTTACATGTAAAGTAATGAAAATTCGATTTGACTGATACAAAAATCTACCATATAAATATTTTTTGTTCAAAAACACACTTAAAGTAGCTTAACAGTATTTTATAAATTTTTCTTAATTATTTAAGACGTTTTTTTAACTTTAACTTAGTTATATACTAAAATTAGAAGCAAAATGTTGTATTTAAAAAAAAATTTTATTGGTCCATTGCACTTTTGCTTTTAAAATGTCTTTACCTATTGTTGTGCTTTGTATTGGAACTAAACCTAGAAATTCTTCTAAAATGACAAAATTAGTAAAACACCTGTAATAAAAATTCTAAAATGAACAATATCTGTTGTATCAGTTCTAACATCTTAACAGATTGATTTAAGTCCTTATTTTGTTTATGCGGCTTTATAATCTTCAGACATTTCCTAAACACGACTTCTTGTTGAAATTGAAGAAATAAACAAAAATATTTTACTAACCCCATCACAAACTATTTAAATAAGTTTTCAACTCTAAACGATATCTTTTTTTAGTAATTAATTTTGCTACCTTATGACTTGCCTTAATAGTTTTTTCTGATCAGTCTGTAGTTACTGAATAATCATGTGCGTTGTTGAAACTGACATAAGCGATTTTTTTTTTGTTTCTCGCAACAACTCGAAACTAACGTATTATAGTTCTTGTAGCTCGTCATATAACTTACATTTGCTCTTTTTAAATACAAAGTTTTAATGCAGATAAAGAATTGCTATAATGCTCAATAAAAAATAGGTTTTTCAAATTCTTTAATAGCTTAATAATTTTTTATACATTTGTTAAAGCTGAATTAAAATATTTTTTTTAGTTATATAATTGGTTCACTGTAAATAAACTTCGGTATTTCTTTATTTTATAAACTTGATTTTAAACAGGGTTGCCAAACAAACAGCCTTGTTTAAAAAAATTATAAAATTTAGACTAGGTTGAAGCTGTTTAAGAATTTTTTATAAAATTTTGGAGTATTTGAAACTTTTATTTCAAATACTTTGAATAAATCTTCAAATGCTCGGAATAGTTTTTATGACTGTAGTGTAGTTTACTAATTGTAATTTTTTTGACTATTTAGATATTGTGCTTTTTTATAAAATGATATATTAGTTATGTATTTAAGCTTGATTAGCAGAAAGTTTTTAGCTATTTTATCTTTTAGTAAACTTTTGATATAATTCAGTCATTTTTGCTTTTAAAGTGGCAACCGTGTAAAAGACTAATTAATTACTTATAAGGTATTTTATTAAAGTATTCCAACATTAAATATGTTAAAAAATTTGATTTAGCTTATCTATAGTACAAATAGGTATTAATTTTATTTAATCATTTAATTACTGAGTTTTCTAAAGAATGCAAACTATTTAAGACATAAAAACTATTTTCAAAAACTAACATTTTTTTTTAATATGAAAAAGTGGTTTCATAATATAAAAATGTATAAAAGTGACCCATAAATGTTTTTCAAGCTTGGTTTTTATAGAGCATTAGGTTGAAAGTAAAAAATAAAAATATTTTATCAAGTTTAACTTATTAAGTGTTTAAGAAAGTACATATTTTATTACGACTTAAATATACAATGTAAACTCTACTCAAATAGATATTTATATATTAAATAGGCATTCTATGTGTAGCTAAAAGTCATTTAAAGTAATAAAGTGAATAAAAATAAAACTATCTCTAATGTGACTAAAATTAAAGCCAAAAGATTATTCAAATATCACTAATTCTAAAACGGTGGCCCGCGAAGATTTTGGAAACTTGAAATTTGGCCCGCGACCCCCAAATGCCTGCCGACCCCTGTTGTAATGCCTAAAAATTATGCTTTTTTAAGTATAAAGAGTTGTTGGAAGGTTGTAAGTTATATAATAAATCAGTATAAACTGAAAAATATCTTTCTCATGGCTGTGAATTAAATTGGCATGTTTTTATATTTAAGTTTTTTATGATAGTTTTAACTTTTGAAACTCCTAAAAATAAAGATTAAAAATATGTCAATATACTTCTATTATTTTATGTTGAATTAAAAGCTGTAATTACCACAGTTAAACTAGAAGTTTGATTTGATTAAATATTTTGTTTTACACACTAACAGATTTTTGAGTAGTTAAAAACATAACTAAAGAACAATGTCAACATGTTTAAAGTTTTTATGTGGAATTAAAAAAGTAATTTGCGCATTTAAACAAGAAATTTAAATCGATCAAGTTAGACAAGTAGTTCTATTTCATGTAAAAAAAAAACTTATCAAAAGTCATTTGTTTTTGTTAAACTTTTTGTTTAATATTTGTAACTCAAACTACGAATTGTACTGAGCCAAACTTAGTGACGTCATTAAGTTTTTGTCACAAAAAATGTTTTTCTTTCAAAAATATAAACTACACAGTAAGATTAGTATTATGAGAAGGTTTATATGTAAAGAGAGAATTTTTTAAAGACACCACAGCGTGTCAAATTTGTAAAATCCTTACTCATTACGACTTGGCATTTAATAAAAGTCAAAATTTTGTTAAAAATTTTAAACGACTTATATGCCAATTAACTTCTTTTGATTATATGCCTTTCTAAATTTATTGTAGTAATTGCAGCTCCTTATTAATAATTCTAAAATTTTATTTACAATTAATTTAAGAAGTGTAAATCATTAAAATAACAGCAAATAAATTTTTACATGTTGTAAACTTTATACTTTTCGGGTGCCTGACTATTCAAATTCGGACAATTCAAATTATTAAAAACAAATTGGAAGGGCCACAGCTAAAATAGTTGTGTATATTTGTCAACTATATAAAATATATATATATGTAGGTCCTATTATTATCTCCAAGCCATTTTTTTCTTTTTGCAAAACATTAAATAATTTTTGAGATATGGCTTAAATAAAGTAAAAAACATAGTTATTTTTAGTAATTTTTAAGTATCTTGTAAAATATTGAAGGTTTTGCGAAAAAGAAAAACTTGCTTGTAGATATTGGTAAGATCTACATATGTATATTTTATTTTAAATTGTATTACATTTTGGGATAATGTACTTTAAATTTTGAGTTGTCCGAATGTGAATTGTCATGTAACCATACTTTTCGTAGTTTTTTTTCATTGATAAATACGTGCCTGTGTAAAACTTAACTAACTTTTATTAGTATGTTGTATTTTGTTCTTTAAATTGTTTTGTAAAGTTATCTGAAGTGTTTATATTTCAGCTAATAATTTTAAATAAAATGTAATAAGTAACTGATTTATGACAGAATGTATTTTGTTTGATGGTTTTGAATTTAAATCAACATTTTTCTATAATTCAAACTTGCTTCAATAAAGTGAAACTTAATAAACATCATATATATATATTAAGGTGGTCATTATTTTTCAAATAGGTTACTTTCTATAATCTTTTTAAATACAGGATTGCCAAACAACCTGAAATCTTGGAAAAACCTGGAATTTGACAATTTAGCCGAAAAAAAAAAGCAAAATCTGAAATTTTAAACTATTTTTCATTTAAAGTAACAGAATTTCAATAAGATACAAAAAATGTATTATAAAATTTAGAAATTTTTGTAACATTAGAAAACATTAAATTAAAGTAGTTTTACATTATCTTTACAATATGTATGCTATTTAAGTTAAGTTTAATTTTATTCTAAAAATTGACCGAGAAACTTGCTTTTTAATAACGTGAAATAATTTCAGAAAACCTAGAAGAAATTTACAAAAAACCTTTGGCAACTCTGTAAATGTTTTAAAGAATATTAAAAAATCTTAAACGTACTCATCGTTTGGTAATTAAATAAAAACCCTTTTTATACTAAAAATTTGTTATGGTAAAAAGTTAAATTGACTGATACATTTTAAATGATGACTTATGTAAAAAAATATCAAAGAATGTTTGTTTTTGTTCAAAAATTATTTATCGAGTTACGAAATACACTCTGCCAAGTTTAGTGACGTCACCACTTTTTTACACACAGAAAAATTATTTTTTAGCAACTTAAGATTTTGTCTCAATGTTAGTATTTGAAATTTTATATAAAACATATTAAGCAAGATGTATGTATATAACAGGTTGCCAAAAAATATAGAAACACCTAGAATTTAAAAATTTAGTCTAGAAAATCTATAAAAAAACTGAAATTTTTAACAATTTTAACATGTTAAGTAGTAAAATTCTAAAAACCTGGATAAAATTTTCTAAAAGCATTTGGCAACCCTGATATAAATAAACTCAACAATTCGAAGTGACTTCAAAGTGTCGAACTTCATCAAGAAGCCATCAATTCTACGGAAATTAACATCCTGTACTGACACATAAAGACGAAAGATCTAAATTAGTTGTATAGTTTTACAGCATAACAATTTATATTATACTTTTTAATGTTTATCGCAGACTCTAAGTTTATTTTTTAGGTTTTGCAAGCTAATACGTTAATAGTGACGTGAGATTTATACAGACCAATAGCAAATACTTTTGTAGACCTTTATTTTTAAAGCCTTTTGCCAACAGAAGCAATTTTTTTAATCTAATAATGAAATAAGTGTGTCTATTGGCAAAAATAACATAAAGACTCTAAGTTTATATATGGAGTCTTAAAGAATTGTTATGTATACAGACGTGAGAGTTATACCTGAATTTTAGTAACCTTCACCACAGGTAGCCATCGGTGTGTTGAAAGAAACCGGTCAGTTTTTAAGCGACGTTTCGCCGACAATACTCAATTCAGTGTTCGAACAACTTAAGAATATTTTGCACGAACAAACGCTTGACAAGAGGGTTCAGTACATGATCGAAGTCATGTTCGCTATAAGAAAGGTAAATTATGTTTATATATTTAGAAATAAAATGTAAATAAATTAAAGAAATATAAAAATATTTAAAATGACTTATGTTTGCTATTGGATAGGTAAATTTTAATTGATTATTTATTTAAGTACTAGTTTGCAATTGAAAATATTTAGTTTAAAAGTTTAAAATATTATTTTCTTTTTAAACATATAGTATTAAATTTTGCAAAAACAAGCTTTCATTGTCTATTTTTAACTAGTCTTTAGAATTTTATACATTATCATTATACATTTATATATTATCGGTTTTCAATTCGTTCGTATCTCATTTGTTATGCATTACTTAAAAAAAATTTCAGGATCATTTCAAGGAGCACCCGATGATTCACGAAGATTTGAAAGAACACATTTCTGAATTAGAGGAAGATCAGGTAAATAAATTTTTGTTATATTTCAACTGGTTTAATATTTATTTTGTTTATGTATTTAGTTTTTAATAGTTTAGTTATTGTTTATGTAATTAGTTGTAATATTTGAAGGAGCACATCTTAGAATTGCAATAAGATCAAGTTGAAATTATTTATTAATATTTTAATAAATTATTGTTTATTGGTATATATTGAATAATAACTCCTTGTTGCTCCATACTTTATCAACAATGAGAACTCTGAAATGATATATTAAACTAAAAATACAACATAAACACATTATAATATTGTTTGTCTAATTATTATTAGATTATAAAGTTTTAGTTTATGTCTGTTTACTTATGAAGTTAATATCATAATCTTTATTAGAAAAAGGTTTCAAATTGTTTTATTATTTTTATAATCGGGTGTTGTTAGTAATTGATTATTCATTTTTAAATTATTTCTATGTTGTTATGTTTTATAATCACTAAAGGTAAATAACTGAATAAGTGGTATAATTTTAGTCAAATTATTAAACTTCATGTGTTTTATCCAATCAACATTTGAAACAAAAAAAAAAAAAACTATTGAATAACCTGTTTTTACTTAAGAGTTAACTCAAATAGTGAAAATGAATGATTTTACGCCCCAAATTCATGAAAGCAATCAATATAAACTATTTTGATATTTTATAAGGTAACCCGTTTAGTAAAAGTCAACAATATTACACTACAAATTTTAGAGACAACCAAAAATAAGTATTAAATGAGAATAAATATTCAACAACTAAGTACATTTTAAGGTTACTCATTTCGTAAAAGTAAATGAAGTAACACCTCAAATCCTGGAAAAAGTTTAATGTTTTATTGATGTTGTTTTTAGGTTACTCACTTGGTAAAAGTAAATGGAGTTACGCCCAAAATGCTTGAAACAAATAAAAAAACTTTAAACTAGCGATATGTAATTTATTATTAATCTTAGGTGACCCACTTGGTAAAAGTAAACGAGGTGACGCCCCAAATGCTTGAAACGAACAAAAACGTTTTCATTTTCGATCCGGATTTTGAGGAGAATGAAAAATCCTACGAGAGAATAAAAGCTGAGATATTGGGAGATGAGAGCTCTTCGGATGGTGATTTGTTGTTTTGATTAGTAAATATTAATTGTGTGTTTTTGTGCAACTAACTACAAGCTTACTAGTTGTATATTTATATATTTTACTGTTTTGTATACTGTTTTGATTATTTGATAAGTATTTAATTTAGAGAGTAATTTATTATATGTTTTATATATTGATATAAAATTTTAATTTATTTTTCGTTTTGTGTTTATTCAGAAAGTATTATATTTTATTTTTTTGCGATTTACCATGTTAATTGTGCGATATTGTACAGTTAACATAAAGTAAAATTTAGCATAATAACAACTTCTGATAGTAAAAAAAATATAAATTTTGTTTTCCACGCATAGAAATTTCATGAACAGCATTACAATACTTGTATAAGTTAATTTATCAATTTTCACATAGGACGATGATTATCTTCGTTATACAAAATACAATTTAAATAGTTTATTTAATATTTTGATTTATGCATTTGCACAGACGGATTAAGAACAATAACAAAAATTAATGATGATAATAAAAAAAGATAATATTTTTTTTACAGATGATGACGGGTCTTCTTAATCATATTTCTCAATGATTTATTATTATTTTTTAAAATAAGTATAAAAGTTTTAAGTATACAAGCTGTATAACTTTTTGGTGTTTGATGTTAAAATTGTTGGCGAATTTTTATATATATATATTTATTTTATTTTGTTTTTACAGACGAAATCGGATCATATAAGTAAACAATAGTACAGATTATATATTTTTATGTATGGTATAAACATTTATTTAGTTATTTTTTAGACGATGATGAATTATCTTCGGTTTACAAAATGCAATTAAAATAATTTATTTAATATTTTAATTTTTATATAAATATTTATTTAATATTTGTTTAATTATTTTTTAGAAGATGAAGGATCATCTTCCTCAAGTTCGGATTCGAGTTCGGGCGACGAAGAAGAAGAAGAAAGTTTGTTTTTTATTTATTTTCGAAAAATAATTGTTTTATTTATATTTGTTTATATGTTGTTTTAAATATAACTTTAATATATATAAAGACTTACTGATTTTGTAGTTTTAACATAATAAAATTTCGTCATTCTTGAAGAAGAAAGTTTTTTTTTTTTTTCAAAAAATAATTGTTTTGTTTGTATTTTGCTGTTGAAATACAATTTTAGATGAAGAAAGTTTGTTTTAAATTTATTTTATTAAACAAAAAAAAATTGAAACTTTTTTAATTATAGTGCGAGCTGGTTGTTTGTATATTTTAAGGTTTAAGGACTGCAAAATTTAAGGGTTGATACGAAAAAATTTTTCTACAAAATAATTGTTTTATTTATATTTTATCATTAAAGTACCACTTTAGATCAGTTCAGGTTTTCCAGCATTTTAGTAACTCACAAACTTCATACTGTTATCCTTTTAAAATTGTTGTTACTTAGATCAAAAGCTTGTCTATTTTTTAAACTAATTTAGAATATTTATTTTTTTAAATTTTCCATGTAAATATTTGTTTTTTAGTACTTTGAAAAACTAAAGTTTAACTGATTCGTTCAGTTTCTCCATGTAAGATGTTATAAAACCTGGAGATTTTTGTTAGTTCGCGCTCAAAATTCTTAATATCAGTTGACAATAAGGTAATGATTAAATTTAATTGAAATTTTCATATAATAGATGGAAGACCAGTATATTTAACACATGGTAAATATTTTGAGATTTTTGTCAACTAATAACTGTCAATATAATATAAATATAATATAAATATAAAATTAATATAATATAAATAAAATATAAATGTTGTTTTCACAGAAAAGATGGAGATTCAGGACATGACTGCGACGAACCAAGTCGCACTGAGGAGAAATATTTATTTGACCATACAATCCTCACTTACGTTTGAGGAGTGCGCTCACAAGATGATGAAAATGCAGTTTAACGATGAGGATTATGTAAGATATTTAATTAATTTAGTTTGTTTTATTTAATTATATTTATCTGAAAATACAATCTTCAATTAACGATGAGGATTATGTAAGATATATTTATTTATTTGAGTATTAAATGTAAGATATTTAAAAATTAATTATGTTTTATTGGTTGATTATTGAATACAACTATGTATAAGTTTTGAAAATCTGTTCGCGGTGAAACTTATTAATTGTATAAATTTTTCAATAAACAATTTTTAATACATGAATCCTCAACTTGAATCCATTCCTTTGTCTAACCTGTTAAAACCACATGTTTAATTTTGTACTCTAAAACATTTAAATGACGTCATAATTGCACACATCCGGAAATATTTCAGCTTATTTTGCTGCAATAATAAATTTGATGAAAACTTAATGTGCAAAAGCCATAGTTTAATACCTAATTCGTGTATTACACAGGGTTGCCACTTTACCTGGAAACCTGGAAAAACCTGGAATTTGACAATTTAGGTAAAAATTACCTGAAAAAAACCTGGTATTTTGATCAAAATACCTGGAATTTTTAATAATTTTAACATTTTCAGTTGTAAAATTTTGACTTGACACAAAAAACCTATCATATAGTTAAGATTTTTTGTCATCATCAAAAGAACTTTTTATTAAAAAACACATTTAAAGTAACTTTACAGTATCTTTTCAATATTTTTATAATACTTAACACAGTTTCTTAAATAGAAATTAACTTAAAACTAAAAATAGACCCAAAAATGTGTACTTTTAAAAACGTGGAAGAAATTTTGTAAATCAGGAAAAAAATTTGAAAAAATGAGTGGCAACCCTGACTACGACGTGACAAACCCGTTTTACCCTAAAATATTTTCATGACAGTAATAATGCTCAAACGGCCAGTGAAAACATGCGGACAACAGTTCTGATAAAGTGGTATAAACAGTTGACTGCTCGATATATAAATTATATAAACATATTACTAATATCTTTTACAAATATTTTTACAGCAGTAAAAAACAGTATATAGTATAAATTATAATTTAAGAAAAAAAAATCGAGTAAAAAAGCCTTAATTTTGCCTTTATTTGATCTTGACAAAATTTTTACTATTACGTCTCAATTTAAAAGAGCCGAAATTTGCTATCAATTCACATCAAGGAACTTTTAACAAACTATCATAAAATCAATTACAAGCTTAGTAAAAAAAAAGCTATTTTAAATTCAGTAGCACAAAATACCTGGAAAATGACAACTTGGCTAAAATACCTGGAATTTGAGAAATTTAGAAAAAACAAACTGGAAATCAAACAAAAAAAAAACCTGGAGTTTTAAATGAATTTTACATGAAAAATTGATTAAATTTAAATTTGACACAAAAAATCTATGGTATAGATAATTTTTATTATTATTATCAAGTTTTTTTTGTTAAAACATATTTAAAGTAGCTTTACATTTCAAAGTTAAGTAGTAGTTAAGACATATTTTTACCCTAAACTTAGACTCAAAAACTTGTACTTTTATTTTAAGCTAAGAAAATTCAGAAAATATAAATTTCTTTAAAACCTTTGGCAACCCTGCGTGTACTAAAATATGTTCTAAAAATCGTATAAAATAATATAAATAAATCACATTCAAACAGCCTGAGATATCGCCACGATAGTCGATTGTTGCAGTCAACAACGAACATATAAATAAAAATATCTTATAATATAGTTAAAATACAAACATCAAACAACAAATATAATTTATACAACAGCCGGAAATATTCGCGATGATAGTGGATTGCTGCTCGCAACAGCGAACATACGAGAAGTTCTACGGTTTGCTTGCGGGAAGGTTCTGCCAGTTGAGAAGGGAGCACATGGAAAGATTCGAAGTTCTCTTCGGCAAGCAGTACGAAGTCATTCACAGATTGGAGACCAACAAATTGAGAAATGTTGCAAAAGTAAGTTTTTTTTTGTATAATATGTGTATTTGTTGTACACGAAGTCATTCACAGACTGGAGACCAACAAATTGAGAAATGTTGCCAAGGTTTGATATAAATAAGTTTTTCTAAATTTTTTAGTATACAAAGTTATAAATTTTATTTTACCACTAACTTACACTAAAAGCAATATGCGCACTAAAGTGTGCACTGAAGAGCTGCACTAAAAGTAGCGCGACCAGTTTATGTTGGTGAGCTTACTTTAAAGGTTCAGTTTGCTCATACTGTCTATTTTTGGGTATTTTCTCAACCGGACCTTTATTATTCTTGATATGAATTCATACGTCGGCTTAAAGCTATTAGGTTAATTATTTTTGCCAATCTCAAACACTTGTAAAAGTACTAAATTTTCGCTCAACTCATCCAGAAAACATTCCGTGGTCCACAAAACACAAATAAATATATATATAGAGCCAATATTTTATTACAGTCTAAAGAATATAGTAATTATAATTGAATTAATAATTAACAACAACTTTTCATCTAATACACTCAGACAAGATCCCATGGTCTGTGTTCGAAAACGTGATACAATTTAATTAAAACATAATAGTTTGAGTGAAACAACAACTAAAATACATTTTAAAACAAGATTAACACTATAAACTAATAATTGTATAAATATAACCAATAAAACGAAATTGTTCGCAGTTTTTCGCCCACCTCATCCATTCAGACAACATCCCGTGGTCGGTGTTCGCTAACGTCCGGTTAACCGAGGAACACACGACCTCAAGCGGAAGGATTTTTCTGAAAATATTGCTGCAGGAGGTGGCAGAGTACATGGGCATTGAGAAGCTGAACAAAAGGTTTCAGGACCCCACGATGTCACAGTTCTTCGAAGGAATATTTCCCAGGGACAATCCGAAGGATACAAGGTTGGTACTATAACCATATATTTATTTTTTATTTTTTCTGTTATTTGGATAACCCCAAGGATACGAGGTTTTTTAAAAATTTATTTATTTTCTTATTCTGTTTTTTAAAGAAACAAGGTAAATTTTTCAGTTTTTAATCAATAATTTAAGTTTTGAATAGTTTTAAAAGCACATTAACTGCTTTTATCTATGTTTGAGCTAGTTATTTAGTGGGTTGTTTCCAAGACATAGTACTAAGAATACCAGGATTTATAATAATCATAAGCTAGGTAATTATAAATTAGGTATACTTGAAGAGTATTGCATCAAATTAGGTATATTTATTTTTGAAAATTTTATAAATTTAATTATATAAATTTTTTCGCACTATTTATTTATTTACTTATCCATTGTCTTTTTTTTTGTTTTGCAGGCCTGAAGACCCAATTTAGGGTGAAACGACGTTGTATTTGCGAAAATAAAATTAGTATTAATTATAAATCAATTAAATTACATGATAAAAGTAAGCTATACCATAATTGTGAGTAAACAGGTATGAGCATTTAACTTGAAACAATCCATATTTAACTACTGTCATTTACTTTTTAATAAGTATTTTTTCGTAGTCTATACTGAATGTTCTAGTTTCAGGGTTGCCAAAAATCTTTGAAGCCTGGAAAAACCTGAAATTTTAAACGAAAAACAAGGAATTTGAAACAGATTTATATTTTAAGTAGAAAAGTTTTAATTAGACGCAAAAAATCTACCATATGAATATTTTTTTTGTCATCAACAAAGTTTTATTCATTAAAAAACACATTCGAAGTAGCTTTACAGTATCTTTTCAATGTTTTTATACTACTTAACCAGTTTTTTACCTTGACTTAACTTTAAACTAAAAATAGACCCCAAAACGTGTACTTTTAAAAACATAGAGAAAATTTAGAAAACCCCGAGAAAATTTTCCAAAAACATTTGGCAACCCTGTAGTTTTTTCCATTTGTTTCCCGTAGTTTAATGTCATTTGAAATGTTATTATAATTTATATTTATATCACAAATTTATTATCAATTTAGTTCAACAATAAACTCTATATAGTTGCTAGTAAATATTACACTGAAATAGGTCGTAAATGTTAACTGATTAATGTTTTCTCTTTCAGGTTTTCACTCAATTTCCTGACAACCATCAAATAACATTACAATATACAATTACAATTTGAATGTTTATGAAATAAAAATAAAATCACTTTGTGATTTTTAACATATATATATATATATGTATATTACCGTTTTTAGTAAAGTGCTTTTTATTTTAAATTAAACTGGCTTATAATTAAAGCTTTATGAAACATATGTACCAGTATTTTTAAAATTGTTTTTTTCCAATAAATTATATATATAATTTATATTCTATATAATATTTGAAATTCATATATAATTTATATATGATTTAAGATTTATTATATAGAATATAAATCTTAAATCACGCAATCTTCTCTGTCAGATTTTCAATAAATTTCCTGACGACGATAGGGTTGGGTCAGCTGACAGATCAAATGAGGGAGCATCTTCAGCAATCGCAGAAAAAATTGCAGCTGAAATTGCAGAGGGAACAGTTGAAGGCTCTCGCCGCGGGTTAGAACTTTATTGACTATATTAAGTTAAATTTAGCCAAATTAGTTGATAATTGTTGTAGTTGTGATTTAGATTAAGGCGCGCTGAAAATTATAAGTCGTTGATAATATTCCATCGTAGAATGTTGTTTTGGAACTCATATTTGAAAAGTATAGTATTTCGTCATTTTAAAGTCGAGCACATAGCGACATACAACAAGCGAATAAGACTTCATTGATGAGTAATAATTAAACGCAGACTAACTTTCTTTTAAATTGGGTCTATTTTATTTGGTATGTAGAACTTGATAGTTTTTATTTATGATGATGTATAGCACCTACGCTTTTTCGCTTGCATTTTTGCATTTGGTAACAATACTTTGTTTATGTTATATTTGTACAACAGTTGTAATTTGCGAGTTATTAGTATAAGGTGGTTCTGGAATTGAATACTATTATTACAAGGTAAAGTTAAACTGAGGACATTGGCTTAAGTAAAAAACTGAACGAATGATGGTTGTAACAAACTTTATATTTTATTGTTTAACGTTGATAATTAAATTTAAAAGTGATTGAACAAGCAGGAAGTGGTATTAGCTTAAAAGTTCGACATTCAAGAGTTGTTTAGCTGCATGAGTAATAAAGAGCATATTTGAAACATTTCTTCTTGTTTTTTTAATGTACAAGGTTGCCAAAAAACCTGGGATCAATTAATCATAACCTTTTACAGTTACTTGTAAAGATGAAAACTTTAAAGTTGTTATATTGGTACATTTCCACAGGAAGTTCCTCTGACGATTCAAGTTCCTCCGAAAGTTCCTCTTCCAGCTCTTCGTCGTCCTCCGAAAGTTCCAGCGAAAGTTCGAGTTCGGAGGAGGAGAGGAGAAAGAAGAAGTCGTCCAAGAAGAAGAAGTCTTCAAATAAAAAGAAAAGCAAGAAGAAGAGCAGAAAGGATTCTTCGAGCTCGGACGACGAAAGTTCTGAAGATGAGCGTAAAACGGTGAGATAAATTTTTTTATTAATTAGCTGACTTATTTTATTGTTATTTTAATCGAATGTTTTGTTTGCCTTCGAAACCAACTGGAACTTTTCATCTCGGCAAAAATAAATTTAATGTTACAGTTTGCCACGTTTAATAAATTAAAGCTGCTAGAATCATATGGTTTTGAATTTGAAGTTTAATTTTTGTCGTATTGGAAACTAGAGTTGATTATATTTTTAGAAAAAGAAGAAGAAGGCAGCCGGCAAGAAGAGGAAGCGGGAATCGAGCAGCTCCTCAGAAGAAGAACAGGACGAAGAGGACAGGAGAAGGAAGAAAAAGTCGGCGGGGAAGAGGAAGAAGGAGTCGAGCTCAGACTCTTCCAGCTCGGAAAGCGAAGAAGACGGAAGAAGCAGGAAGGTTGAAAAGAGGAAGGAAGAATCGGGAAAAGAAGACGGAAGGAAGAAGATCAAGCAAGAGAAGAGTTCCTCCGAAAGCTCGGAAAGTTCCTCCGAAGACGACAAGGAGATGATGAAAAAGCTGCAGAAGAAGAAGCAAGGCGAGAAGAAGGGAAAGAGCGGGAAAGACTCGTCCTCCTCGTCAGGAGAAGACTCGAGTAGCTCGTCTGAGGAAGAGGAAAACAAAAAAGTTGGCAGCAGGAGAGGAGAAAGTCGCAGGGAAGACCGCAGGAGAGGAGAAAGTCGAAACGGGGGCAGGGGAGCGTACAAGCGCGTGTGGGAGAAATCGCCCGATGACGTCAGAGGCGGGGACCGCGATGACGTCAGAAGGAAAAGAAGGGAGGAGTTGCGAGAGAAAAGGAGCGAGGAGAATCTTCCTCCGAGGAGAAGGAGGTCTTCAGGTGAATCCCCCGAAGCGAAGAAGAGGAGGGAGGTAAAGCGAGAGAGCTCGTTTGAAGAGAGGAGAAAAAGAAGAGAAGAGAGGCACCGGGAGATGCGAGTTAAGTCAAACGAGAGAAGGGAGGTGAAACGAGACAGGTCAAACGAGAGAAGGGAAGTAAAACGAGACAGGTCAAACGAGAGAAGGGAGGTGAAACGAGAGAGACGAGAGAGATCCACAGAAAGGAGAGAAGTGAAAAGGGAGAAAAGGTCGGCGGAGAGGGGGTCAAGAAGAGAGGAGAGAAGAAGATAAAAAATAAAAATGTATTTATTTGTGCAGGGTTGCCAAAAACCTGGAAATCTGTAAAACTCTGGAATTTGACAATTTAGGCTAAAAAATCTGGAAAAGCCTGGTTTTTTAAAAATTTTATCATGTTAAATGGTTAATTTTCGATTTTATACAAAAAATCTATTGTAAAGTTATTGTTATCATCAAAAAATTATTATTTATTAAACTAACATAGACCCAAAAATGTGTACCTTTGAAAACCTGGAGAAAATTTGGCAAAAACATTTGGCAACCCTGTTTGTGGTAAATGATAATCATTTAGATTTTTGTTTTAATGTACAAAGAAGATTGAACTTTTTTTTAAATATCAACTGACATAAATTAACTTCAAAATAGAGAGTTTAATAGTAGACTTCTTTTCGTTTTTTACTAATTGCGTATTTTTATTCTTTTTATTTTTGAACTTTTAGTGTATAATAAACATAGGCTTCTTTATAGAAAAATGAAACGTTTATTTAATTATCTTATTTGTAAATTCCATTCAGCTCAGGGTTTCCCTAGGGAGGCGTGAATTATAAGGGACAATAAGTTATGGGTAGTAGTTTAATAAAAATGGTATGTGAGAAAAAATTTCGTTCATCTATTATGAAAATGAGTTTGGGAAACCCTGATTTATAGTGGTACATGCTACTCAAAACTCAAGCTTCTTGTTTCAAAGTTTTTCAAAAGCATTAGTTGGCTTTGGCTTGTTTGAGTTTTTTCAAAACTCAGGCTGTTTAAGATCTATAAATCGCAGGATAGTTTTTTACGACTAAAGATTTGTTCTACATCGAAATGTGTTCTTATTAAGTCATTATGTCATCTTGGTTATTCGATATGTATAACTATCGACCTTATTTTAAACGTTTTTTTGCCACTACTTTTGAATTTTTCTCATTAACTCTGCTAGTTTTTGGTCACTCAGGCTAGTTTGATGTAGCTAAGGCGATCTTTTTTCACTTCGAAAAGTTGCAATCTTACAATAAACTTATTCGCCACAAAAACTCTATAAATACCTAACATGTTATCCATAAAGAATACTTTATACATAACATCAATATTAAGTTGTCAGTAGTATATCTAATCTTAAAAGTTCAAAATGTAGTAATATATGTTGAATTTGTTTCTGTTAAAAAGAAAATAAGAACTTATTTAGGTGCAATTTAACATAGGAGGTCCTTATAACATTAAACATTGTTAAAAATCAGAATTTATTTGGTAAGTTTGATTTACAATGAACAAAAAATTAGTACGGGTTTCTTTTGAGAAAAAAAAAGATTGTTTATCTTAAATTCCTTTTAAAATGCAGTATTGATAATTTCAAAATCTTTTGGTTGTGTTTGAATAAACTAAGCAGCCAAAAAAAAGTTGAATAAAATCAATTACTTTCCAAATCATAAAAAATGAGTAATCTATTAACTGTTTAAATTATTAACTAACCAAAAAGAAAAAAATCCGTTTTTATTTTACTATTTTTATTTAGTTAACTAGTAATTTATCATAAACTAGAGCAGTAGTCGTCAAGCTAATCGAATTCTGTGTACACCAAGCTTCAAAAAATTAAATCGGTGCACCCCAAAATCTTATTTTAATAAGCATCGCTATTGGTGGGACTACGTAAACACTTTTATTAGTGCATTTCTTTTTAAATCATAACGCAGTTTGTGATTACATGCAAACAATTTAAGAACTGAAGCTGAAACTTTTTATTTGATCCTCTTTTTAATTGACCTCTTTATTTGTTTTACCTCATTTTCACAATGATATTTTAGTTTATGGCTTTGTCTTCCATACTTATTAATTGAACACTTCTCCGCAATTATTACAAAATCCCCAGTTCAGTATTCTTTAAATACTTTATTAAATATTAACTACCAACCTAATCTAACTCTAAATATTTTTTGTCTAATCTCAAAACTTAGTGCATCCCTAAATGAGTTTCGTGTACACTAGTGTGCACTAGTGTACACCTTGACGACCACTGAGCTAGAGCTTCTATTTTGTTTAGTTAACTAGAAATTTATCATAATTTAGAGTAACAATATAAGAACTAAATAAGTTTACACGAAACCAGGTATAATTTACTCTTAGAATATCCATATCTCTTACTAGGTTAATACTTTAATGTTAAATCATAATCTATCAAAATAAGCTTCATTTAAGTTCAATTTTCTTGTCCAACGCAAATTAATTTTTAAAATGGTGCCTTTGTGAATAAATAAAAGTTAAATTTAGTAAAATTTTTCATTTTAGCCACCTCTACGTGCAAAACCCTTTCGCACTTGCAACAGATGTGTTTAAAAGGCCATTAGTTTTTATGCGAGTATGAGCGCGTGTTTATAGTTTAGTATTTAAAAGATCTCTTTGCATAAAGCTATTTTGAGGGTAGAATAAACTGTCAGGATTCAACTTTGTTATTAACCTAGGTTTGTATGTAACAAAAATTAAAGTTAGTACTGTTATTTTATGTACACTATATGTATACTATATGCTATATTTTTATCAATAGTTTAAATTTTTATAATTTCAACTGTGTGTTCTAAATTAAATTGTTAGTGAAACTTTAACAAATGTTTATGGACCCACATTAGTAAAACAAAATTAAGTGCTAACTAATAAATATTGATAAAATTTTTACCTTATTTTTAATATTAAAGTATTTTTAAATTTTATTACTTCAGGCCAAATTTATTTTATTGTCTAGAAAAACTGCTTGCAGTATCAAGCGTGTATTAATCAGGACACTTTCTGTAGTTTTTCAATAGGGGGCGGCAGCCTTTTATAAGTTTTTCATTGGCCGTACTGTTTAGTAAAAAAGGGGCCGCAATTATTTTACGAACTTGTAGCTATAAGTAAAAAGTAGAATTTTAAACCAAAAATGTGACACGATAAGGAGATTTTTGTTGAGTTAAAAGCTTTATTGAAAGATTTCCTTACAAAACCTTTAAATTTTATGGCTTTAAAAAAGTATGTTTTAAGGATATAATTAACAGTTTAACGTTCCGCAGTTTAACTAAGCCTGAACTCAAGTACTGTACAATTTATTAAAACTGTTTAATAGGTTTTAAATTAGTAGGAATAGTAGGACATTATACTTTTTATTGGGTGTTTCTTGCTACCGAACAAAATATCTTTATTATAAATACAATGTACTATAACTTTTTAGTTTGCATAAACTACAAGTATTTTTTTATAAACAAAGTACTTTACACATAACTAAAATAAATACTCTTTATAGTTATAGTACTAACAATCAACACTTAAAATAAGTAAACAAATAGTAAAAAAAAAGTACCGAGCTTAAAATTATTTTCAATCTATGTGAAGTTGTGTTCATAAGCTAAAATAAAATATCACATTTTTAAGCTTCATTATAACAATTCTTTCACTAATTACTGAGGCCTTAATTGTAAAAACAGTAACTGTCAGATTTTTTTTCAAGATTTTAAGTCATTTTGATGAGTACGCAAATGATAATATCTACTTGAACTTTGTGTAAACCTTCTTCCACAAAATTACATCCAAAAGGTATATCTCCAGTATGATTCTTATGTGACGGTTTAAACTTGATTTGAAGGAAAATTTCCTTTTGAAAACTTCACACTCAAGAGGTTTTTCTTTAGTTTGAGTCAACATGTGTTTTTTCAAATTAGTTTTTAGATAACATTGTTTTCTGCATACATTGAAAATCTTTCTTACCGTTATGTATCAAATTTCTGTCTTGTTAAGTTAGTTTTTTTAGTATAAAATTTGTTTTATTGTTCACAATTAAATGGTTTATTATCAGTATGAACTATTAAATGCTTCTTTAAGCTACTTCTTAGTGAAAAAAACATCTTTTGCAAACATCAAACTGATAAATCTTCAAACTAGAATGAGTAAGCTGATGTCTTGTCAAATCACCTTTTCTTGCAAAACTTTTATCACAAACATCACGCTTATAAAATATACCAGAGTAAATAAGTTGATATATTGTCAAATCACCTATTTAGGCATAACTTTTATCACAATCATTACTTTTATGATGCTTCTCTCCAGTATGAGTTATTTTATGAGCAATTAGTTGTGATTTAAATTAAAAACACTTTCCACGAAAATTACACTCACGCTGGTTAACATTGTTTAAACGCTTTAAATTTGTTTGTTCAGTACTCATTGTTTAAATCTTAAAAATACAGAGTAAGTTATAAAATAGGAAATATTTTTGAACAATTTAAACATTGTTATTACAAGTTAAGATTTCGACAAACTTTTAGTACTTAACGATTTATAAAATAAAAAATGGTATAAGTGGTTACAAATAATATTAAAATATTCAAGTAGAAATCTATAAAAAGTTTTTTTACAAAGTTGGGTTTTGTATAAACTTTTGTTAAAACCAATTCACAAAAACAAATGATTTATTCAAATCAGTGTTATTCATTATTTAAACACAAACGATACAATGTTATTAAAAAAATTGTTTCTTGATAAGAGTCTTGTTTTCAAACGTATATTTATTTAAAAATAGAACCGTTACAAACGAAGAACAAAAGATTCTGACTTAACAAACTATATACTTTGCATGTAATTAGTCTAGATGGTGATTCAAGTGTTAGAATTAATAGCAATTTCGTTTTAGCAATTTTAAGTTAATTAGTGTTTAGCAAATGTTTCCATGCACAAATGCTTTAAAATTGTACTTTAAAAATAGTTTTTAATTTTTTTTTGTACAAAAGTGTTTTGCAGCTTAACAAAACTTTAAAAAAGCAAATTTTGTAATCTATCTAATCTTTAAAAATAAAGGTAGTTTTATATACATAATGCTTATATTTTTACTAACTTCGTAAGTGATCAAGGACGTTTGTTGTGCACAATCAGTAAAAAAAAAAGTTAAAAAGCTGTTTTTGAATTTTACTTTTTGTAGGGATGAAAAGTTTATCTACAATAAACTTTTAAACTAGATTAAGTAAAATTCATAAACTTGAAATTTTATCAGTGGTTAAAATGGTATAAAATCAATTTTGAATTAAAAATTAAAAAACTTAAATTGAGCAAAAAATAGATAATGCCAATTGCTTTATTATTAATGTTCAATAACTTTTCTAATTTAGTCTACTCCTGTTTATTTATAACATTGATTAACTACTAAAGAACTACTGTTAGAGAACTTATAGAATTAATTATATACAGAAATTTAAAATATTATGTTAGTTTGTGAGACTGCTAACGTAATATTGTGAAATTAAAAGTAAAAGTTGAACTATAAATAAAGATGGTATCAAAATGATTAAAGTTTTGTTGATAAGTAAAATAGACATTAAAATTTATTATTAAATATATTTTTAATTCGATCACACAATAAAATTTTCTTGTAGTAGTTTATTAGTACATAAATAATTCAAAAAAAGGGCTGAAACTCAGTTCAATTTTTATTTTGTTACTTTATTAGTAGAACCTTTTAGAAATAAGCTATTTTTTTAACAAAATATGTTTAAAAACAAAACTAGAACAACTGTCATAACCACGATTGGATTCTACATAAACCCTTTATAACGCCGAGATTTTAAAAACTAATAAATTCAAAAGTTTAATTTTCGGAAGTTCTAAAGTGTAAAGTAAAAAAGATATTATTTTTATTCTTATTTTAATGCCATACATAACACTCAAAAAGGTTGCTTCTTGCAGTTTCGATTAAATCCAAAAATTTGTTAAATCATACTTTTTAAGTACATTTTTTGTACTACTTTTAAAGGTTTTATTGAATCAAAAAATACTCTATCAATACTTGCTGTAGTTAGAACAAAATAAATAAACAACGGTAGTATATCAATTTCTTTAAAACATTTTTTGAAAATAAAACGTTTAAATCAAAGTTTTGCGTTTAAAAACACTTATAGTTCAAAATAACTTTGTAACGTTTTAACACTTTTCTCTAAACTCAAACTTAATAATCTTTAAATTTTAAACTAAACTTTAAGTCAATTCAAAACTAACAGTGCTCTAATAGAATATCTACACTGTCTATATATACTATAGTAACAAGTATATGTGTAGAATTTACACTTCCTTAAAAGTAATTATATGGTTTTAGGAACACATACAATGTTTAAACAATTAAGTGAAAATTTAAAATATAGCTTATAAATTAATTTAAATTTATATAAAATTTGTTTTAAATAAACATAATTCATAAAATAAAAATTTGTTTAAACCAGTCTTTATTCGTTATTTAAATACAACCGTGTTGATAGTTTTTATTTAAAAGTTTAGTATGACCTTTACATTTTTTTAAATAATCTATTTCGTTTTACATGATTACATTAATATTTTATTTTTACAGTTTATTTTAAACAAAATAATATTTCCATCTTATCTTAAGATATAAGAGATCATCAGTTGTTTAAATAACTGTGAAAAAAGTTTATGAACAAATGAATAGAAGGTATATCAAAATACAGAGACTAATGGTGAAACTGATTATATTAAGACAAAATCATTTTTACTAAATAAGTTAAAAAATAATGTGAATAACATGTCACGTGTATATCTCATTAGTTCATATGTAGAATATTCAGTATCAAATGGGTTTTCTAAAAACAGTCTGCTGTATTTTAGAAAGTTTCGAAAATGCTGATCTTTCACATAACTGAGACAGTGAACTTATTTCATTTTTAAATACCCAAATTATAGATTTCATTATTCTGGACAAGTCATCGAAATGTATCCGTGGTGTGCGACTGGATAACCGAGAGGTTCTTCGTGCACCAGGTCCTAAGACCGAATATTTTGAACAAATTTTTGTCTTTCAATAAACAGTATTAGACACGACTTTAGTCTTATATTTGAACTTTAAGTATTTGAAATAAATACAGGATCTAAAAGTCCTCATATTGTTTTTTTTCTAACCACAGAGTACTTAAAAGCTGATTTTCAATTATCTTTTTTTGAAAATAACAAACTGCTACCATTTGTTTGAATAACTTTTAAACTTATTTATTCATCAAAAATAAGAACATTAATAATATTTAATAGTTGTTTAAAAAAACTATAAAAACTCATCGGTTAGTTATTGATTAAACATTTAAATATAGTTATGCAATAACTTTATTAAAAATTCAATATAAATTTTTGTTGATTTTTCATATTTAAAATGTTTTATTTTACTAGAAACTAGTAAATAACTACATTTAATGTGCAGTCGTATAATTTTTTAATACTAAAATCATAATCTTAAAATAAAGTTTCATTATAACACGTTTGGTGTTGTTCTATTAACAATTAATTTAACATTAAATTAAAATTAAAACACCCAATGCAACAAGTTTTTAATCGAGAAGTTTTGTTTATAAATTTGAAAAAAAAAGTAAAAAGTATTATAACTATTGTTAATAAGTTTATTATTTAACTGAAATATATTTAACCTGACAGTTACAACTGTTAAAATATAACTATAAAAACTGCTTTGCAATAATAAATGTTATTTAAAAAGACTTTTTTTAAACTTAACTTTCATATGTTGTTATAAATTGTTTTATTTATTATTTTAATAAAATATTTAAAGTGTGCTTAAATACAGCAGACGTGCGTACAACTTTTGTATAGATTATATTGAATTTAATACAAAAGGGGTAGGAGTCAAATATGCACGAAGGAGCACTTTTGCACGGCGTCAATTTTGCACGAGGGTTCACATATCACAAAGACACTTTTGCACGGGTTGACATTACTAAAAATAATATTTTTTTTTATATATTTTTATTTTTTATTTATTTTATGTTTACTATCACTATTAACCCTAACCCTTACCCTCGGTTTGTAACTTTATTTCTTCTATTTTGTTTTTACTTATTTATTAATTTCTGTTTATTTTTCTTATTTAGTATTATTTTATAAACAATTTAATTAGTTATTTATTTTTTATTACTACTGTTACCTAATTCTTTTTTTTATGTAATAATATATTTAATAATGTAAGTTTTTTGTAAAAATAATTATTTTTTTTATTTTTACTATCATTTTTACCCCTAACCCTCGCTCGGTAACTTACTTTTTTATTCTTTTTTTTCGTTAATTTTTGTTTTTGTAGTTTTTTCTTGATTGTTTTCTAAAATTTTAATCATTGTTTTACTCTCGTGCAAAAATGAACGTTCGTGCATATTAATGACACCTATCCAATTAATGATATAAAGTTTAAAACAGCTTGTCTGGTTTAAACTAATTTCAAAAGTGTTATAGATACTTGGTTAAGATTTTTACAACTAAGATATATCTAACGTAAAAACAGTAGTTAATATTTTAAAAATAGGAAATAAGATTAATTAAAGTTATAAGGTATGTAGAGCACATAGTAAAATTCGAACTTAAACTTATATATTTTATACAATGTCATGGCTAATAAAAATATTATAAACTTTACTGCATATTCAAGTAAATAAAACTTATTCAAAATATATTTGCAATGCATTTACGCTATATTCATTTATTTACTCCTATCTGTATTAGCTGATTTATCTAAACTGAAACAATTAAAAAAAGCTAGTATTTCTTGCTTTATTAAGTATAAAACTATTATAAATATACTTTAATAATTTCACATATAAACTTACGGGATAAATATAGTTTTAACACATTTTAGTTTTATTACATTAGTGGATAATATAATTAAATGTAACTAAATAAGCACGCAATCAAATGATGATATTTCAATTTTATTTAAGCATATACGTTTTTTTAATTCTAGTATATATAGCATGCAAAAAGGTGCTGATATCACTGTTTTATTAAAACTTTATTCAACTTATTTACCTGTCTAACAAAACTGATATTTTTCATTCTTTTTTTGTATACCAATATTAAAAATGATAACTTTTCATCACGCCTACTCCCTAATAAAGATTTATTAAAGCCTGCTATAGATTTACATTATGCAAAGTTTGAAAAATCAAATTTTTAAATTACCAAAACAATACTTTTGGTACAAATTTTTTAGAAGTAGTAAAATATAGTTTATAATATACAAAACAGCTTTTTGTTCTGTAATTTAATAGATTTCTTAAAATGTTTTAAAAAACTGACTTTATTTTAACAAACCTAGTTTGTTGACAATGTTGTAATATAATTAAATGTAAATATATAAGCACGCAATCAATTAATAATGTTTCAATTTTGTTTAAGCATAAAAATTTTTATTTCTAGTATATATAGCATGCAAAAAGGTGCTGATCTCACTGTTTTATAGAAACTTTATTGAAAATATTTGACTTTATAATAAAACTGATAGTTTTCATTTGTTTTTTGTGTTACAAATATTAATAACGGTATTTTTCCACTACACCTTTTCTCTAAGCTATAAATTTAATTTGAATCTAAAACTTTAACTATCTAAAACAGTAGAAAACTAAACTATACATTTCATAACTTATCTTTTTAAAATCTGATACCAAAAGCTTAAACATGTGTTACTGTTATACAAAATGCACAAGTGGTCATTTAATATAGTTCAGAATATAACTTAGTCAAAGTTTGCTTGGTAATACCTTTACTTTTAAACTAAAAAATTTTCTTGTTAAATGATTTTGTGCTTGTATGAAATAAGAACGAGCACAGTTTAATTCAAACTTTTTAATTAACACTTATTCATATTTGTAATTTAAAATACTTAATTTTTTATTAAATATTATAATGTAACTAAATTTTATATTTAATGTTTATCAAGTCTTTAGTAACTAAAATTCTTGGAAGTGGTTTATATCTTTTTGTAATGTTTATATTCTTACATAATTCTGATGTTTTAACAGAATGTTAGTAAAATATACATAGACAAATATTATCTTTACAAACAAAAATCTTAAAAATAGGTATTAATTATTTTTGTTTAGACGAGTAATATTTACTTATTAAACATTTTTGCAGTCCATTCCTAGAAAAAAGGAAATTACAATGCAAGTTTTTATTGTACAAAATCTCTCATCTTGCGAGCCAATTTGTTTCATGACTATCATTTAGTGATGTAACAATGTTTTAACAGCAAAATTATTTTCACAAAAAGTTTTATACTTTGAAGTTGTTTCTACGAATATAATGTTTAAATATTCAGGATAATTTAATATTTTAAGGGTCTTATTAAAGACCTATACTAGTTTCATTCGCGTTTAAAGTTAATATTAAGCCTTAGACTAGGCAAAATATTCAGCCAGCGGGCCAGATGTGGTAAAAATAATGGTCTTGCAGGTCAGACCATTTAATTTTAAATATTTCACGAAAACCACTCAATTATTCAATTTATTTCGACAAAAACTAATTCTATATGACTTTTGTTTTACTAAATCCAGTGCAAGTTTTAAATGTCTCATAAACTGTGCCTAAGTCGTTTTTTTATTAATTTTCATCTAAATCACGTTACAACTAGTGTAAGCTTCAAAATTTGGTTTAGCAGGTCGAATCTACATTCTCGCATTCATACCTTCGCTCCTTCGAATTCAACTGAATTTTTGTAAGCATTCGTTCACGCTCTCAGTGTCGAATCTTGCCAACAGACCGTACACCCCTATCTTAGAAAAATATTTGAGATAAAAAGTTCGATTTTAATATTTTAGTGCGAATGCATTATAAAGTAGTGTAGCTTAAACTAAGCATTTTCAAGTAATTTATTTAAACAGTAGATCCATGGTTTGGTTATGAAGATGTTTCTAGAAAAATACAAGTTAATTAATGTCTTATTTAAACTTTATCCCTTTGGGTTAAAAAATAAAATGTTTTTCTGTTTATAAAGCTTCGCTTTATACTTAATTTGTCTTTTTGCGTTTATTTTAGCACCAGAGTCTTTATTGTTAAAGAAAAAATCAAATATTTTCAAAACATTTCAAAAAAAAAAGAATTTTATATAAAACAAAACAACTCTAGAATAATACTGGTAACAAAAAACAAACTCAAAAACTTAAAAATTTTTAACTAAAGGCACACTTATAAACATTTTATTAGAACCTGTTTGTTTAGACTTGACTACTTGTCAAGTTCTCTTAGTTTTTTATTATATTACTAAATCAAAATTATTTTCATGCTTTATTATATATTATGATATGATTACTAGGAAAATCTGAGATAAAAAAAACCTTTAGCAACCTTAATGTTTATCATGCTAAATATCTCTATTTTGTTTAATAACTATCATTTAGTGGCGTAACAGTGTTTAGATATCTAAATTATTTTATTTGAAAGTTTATATTTTGAAGTATTTTTTAAATATACGATTTTCAAAAATTTAAAGTAACTCTATTATTTCAAAGGTCTTAAATAAGACCTATACGCAGATTATTTTACACTACCCCCTCTACAAAACAGAAGTGTGTAACTTGGAAGAATTGCATTTGCAGAGTCTAATAAAGAAATATTCTAGAATCAGCGAACAGAGCTCGCTGTCCTTTGTCTCTACTTAAATTTGTGCAATTTTTAATTAAATCTTAATTTATTTGTTGTTTTATGTTTTTAAATCGTTTTGTATTTTAATCTTATTTTGTTTCGTCGTAAATGCTTAACTTACTTGTATTTAATTACCTTTCTACCCATATAAATATAAAGTACTTTAGATAGTTTTTTATAACTGGAAGATCTGCTAAAAGGCAGTGAAACTGTGGTAGTACTAAGTAGACGACTGGTATCTGAACTTTTTAGTATTATTATCGCTCACACTTGAGTTTGAGCACTTTATTATTATCTAGTTTGAGACTTTTATAGTCTATTTTATTTGTTATTAAAATTAGTTATTTTTGCTTGTAAAAAAAAAAGTAAACGGTACGTTATTACTTTAGATTTTCAAAATAAACTGTTAAAATTAATTTAGATTGTCAGAGACGTGATTTTTGAGAGCAAAGTTTTTTGATTTAATGGTTAAAACTTTCAATTAAAAACATAAATATTTTTTTAGTACTACAAATATTAAACAAAGTTTTAAGACGAGTTTATTCAAAAACATTTTTATAAAGCAAATAAGTAAAATATATTTCAGCTAACCCTTATCAACTACTTTTGCTTGCAACTACTTTTAAAATAAGCTTTGAGTACGTGAAAAGTTATAGGTTTCATGAAAAAAATACTCAGCTAGAAAAGTTAAACAAAATAAATTAGAGATATGTTAACAGTTTATAAAAACATAATTGTATAGTTATTTATTAATTTAATTAAGATAAGCGTACATAAAAAAATACAATTAAAACAAAAAACAAGTAAAATGTAATAAGCGACAAACGGCATTTATAACAACTTACCAAGATTAGATTTTAAAAAAGTACTGTTGCTTGCGTAAATAAGATCTTAACGTTTTTATTAAAAAAAATTATAAAACGCTAAGTTGATAATCGTTTAATGCCTTACTCAAAGTTTAAAAATGACTATCTTTATAATTCTTTGAACCATCATAATTGTATAATAAGTTTTAAGCAATCGCCGATGACCTGTTATAAGGTTTACTCGAACCTGTATCCATCTTTGATAGTTGCTGAAATTAAACAAAATATTTTAAAGTGTAAGTAGATCTTAAAAAATACTTTGTTTTAAACATTCACAATAATATTGTTTAAATAATTACTTAAACTCTTTAATTAAAAAGAAATTGGAACACACAAATTATAAAAAAACAATAAGTAGTTTAAATTCTATAGAATATTCAATTAAAAGGTTTCTAAATCTAAAATAAACAGATAAAAGTATTGAAAAAGAAAATATAGACTTTTTTGTGAAATAGCTTGCTTATTAACTGCTTGAAATGTCTTTTAAAGACTAAGAAATTTAAATTGCAAAGCTTTAACTACTTCATTTTGTTCTTACGTTTACCACTTATTTTTAAAATTTAAACCGTTTGAACTAAAAAAATAGCTTCTAATAGTTATCAAAACTACAAATAGTTATCAGACAGTACAAAATAAGCTCTATATTTTTGTGCAACAAAAGGAGAAAATATAAGTTTTAAAACATTTTTGAGAAAAAATCTATTAGTAAAGCTTTATGCAGAAAATAATGTTTGAAATTTTAAAGACAATAACATATGTTATTAAAGTTTATTTTAATTCGATAAAAAATTATAACGAAAGTTTTTTAAGACTATATATACAGTTTTGTCGGAATTTTTTGTTTTTATTAAATATAATCAAATAATCAAAATTTAATATGAATTTGTTTTTGAGTAAAAAAACTTTGAATTAACTATAAGTTATGTAGCTAAAAATTATGATAATAATAATTAAGGCATAAATGATGTAAAATATTTACTTATTAATAGTAAAAGTTACTTTTGAAAATTAAAAAGAAGCTTAAAATTAGCTTATTATATGAAATGAAATAGAAAACATTTATAAACACAAATAATTTCCCCTTAACATATGAGGAAAATAAAAATCTTCAACTTTCAATGTACTTTATCGAATTACAGTCGACCTATTAGTGTGATCTATACTTAAATTTGTTTTATTTAGTATATAGATTAGTTTTTCAGTATCTTTAGGTATTAATTTAGTTTTAAAAATAATAAACTACAATCAATATTGAATTCAGAATTTAGCTGACATAATTGCATTATGTTAGTAAAATCTCGGAAAAGGTGTGAGGCATGGTACATTATTTTGAGGAACTTGCCTTTCGTAAAAAAATAGTAATTATTGATTTATAAATTTAGATTGTAGGAATTTTTCTAATGTTTGCAAGTTAGTATGCTTTAATTTTACCTTTTTTTTAATGTAAAATAGTTTTAAGTTTAAATTTATAATAATATGTCAGTTTGCAAAATATATATTAAAAAAATATGAAATAAATATTTGTATACAGCTACTTTAAATTTAGATATACAGATTTATAAAGTTAATCTTATTAAAAGTTTTATAATCTAAACAACATCTTATACTTATATTATATGACTATAAAAATTTTTTATGTATATTTGGGTCGTTTTTTTACATACAAATTTGAATAACTTAATAATTTTATGGTTAAAAAAAAACACATTTTCTCAAAAATTTTTTTTAATTAGTTTTTTACATTAAAAAAAAAATCAGTATTTAAAAAGTATTGTAATCTTTTACTAGACTTAACAATTTTTTTGAGGTATTCAAAAATTAAAATACTTTTAGGAAGATTCCAACACACTGACCTTTTAAATGTCTAACTATTTTTAGTTTTTAAAACTGTTAGAGTAGAGTTACATTGGAAATCAAATATAAATTAATTTGCATTCATGTTAAATACAAATAAGAATAAAAACTTTTGTATTAGTTATTTTTGTTGAGTTGTTACAAGTCAAATGTAATACAACAGTTAAAACAAAACTTTAAAATTTAAGTTAAAAAAATTTAAATTTAAAATATAATATAGGTTATATCACGAGTAATCATTAAAAAAAAAGTCACAATAGTATCAAACCACTTTTTTTTTTTCATTCTTTAAATTTTTGTTGTTCTTTGTACCATATAGTAATTACTAATAAGTTTTTGCGTTCGTAGCTATAATGACATATTAATGTTTTTGTATTTAGGTTTATATGGTTGTAATAATACATTAAATTATAATTCTTTACTTTTATAATTGTTTAATGGGTTAGCTATTTTATAGCTTGTATTAATAACTATATTTCTTTGAAAATGTCTCTAATGTCTGAAGAAAACAAGTCAAATACTTTCCATGTACCAAAAGTTCTGTATGAAAATAGGTATTGTAACCAAGAAGGATTCAGTATTTTGGTTTGTGGAGGAAAAGACAAAAATGGAAAAGTTACAAACGAAGTTTTAGAATTAAAAATACCTAGTTTTGATTTAATTAAATTTCCTTCAATGGTGAAACCACATTATGAATTTGAATTACTTAATTTTAACTCTGGTGTATTTGCTCGTTGTGATACTTTAGAATTAAACCAAAAGCTAGGTAAGTCAAAAGTATCTATTGAAACTTATTCGGAGAAAAATGAAAGTTGGACTCATTAATATATACAAGTCGAAGAAAATCATTATTATTGCATAACTTCCTTCATGAATAAACTTTATACAATTGGAGGATGGATTTTTGATGAAAATGAAGATGAAGTTTGTTTTTCAATGTGTTTTGTTTATAATTTCAAAAGAGACAAATGGAGTAAAATAGCAAATTTAAATATAGCAAGACAAAATTCTGCATTTTTAGTTTTTGAAAGTCAAATCGTTATTACTGGAGGTTTCAGTGATGAACAATACAATTATGAAGATTTAAAATCAGTAGAATCATATGATTACTATAAAAATGAATGGAAATATTTACCTGATATGATTGAAAGAAGATATAATCATGATGCAGTTAGCATGGGTAACAAAATGTTTGTTATTGGTGGCTATAATACTATAAGCTGTGAAGTATTTGACAGTTTTTCTAGATCGTTTACAAAGATTTATTCAGAAATTAAAGTTCCTGACTTAAAAGATTGGTACTTTAACGCGTTCTGTGTTGGAAATAGTGTAGTAGTGTTTCATAACTTTGATGAGACTCTTACAAAAACAGTTGTTTACATGTATGACGTTTATAAGAAAAATTGGTCAAACATTCAGTGTGATATTTCTAAAAATTTGTTTAAATCCAGTTATGTGAAGTATTACACCTAGTTGTCAAGAACGATAAAATAGAATGTAGCACAGTTTCAAACTTATTCTATAAACACATACAATACTATGTAGGAGTTATCCTTCTAAAACTATTTCAATTTTAGTTTAAAACTTATATTTTAGACTTTTTTTGTTTTTTGTTACTTGCAAAATTGTTTATGTTAATAAAACTAATGGTCACTAAAGGATTTCCTTAATATAACTCAATTAATTTTTGAACTTTACCACACGATAAACAACAAAAGCATCCGAGATTTCCTTCATTAAACTTGTTAACTAGTTTAATTTTATTATGTTATTTTCAACTTATCGCCAATAAAGTCGTATAAAACAAAAGTGAAAATAAGGTATGAAGCCTACCCTTACTATCGTAATTCAATGAATAAATTGACAAAAGAATTTCAATATATATTTAAAGTTATATACGATCAAGAAAAAAAACTGTCACTAAAATAAATGATAAGCTTTTATATTAATTAAGTTACTTCCACAGTGAAAACAAAGAATTTACTACATTTAGTCAGTAATCACAAAATTTTAACATTTTAAACTAGTCTAACCTTATCTTAATCTTCGCAATATAAATAAAAATAGGTACTAAAGTAGTAAACTTCGTTGATATTTTCTAAAACTTTAATCATAAAAAAATATTTCTAAAGAATTTAACATGATAGTAAGTAATTTTTAAATTGAATCATAACAACTCTTCCATTAAAAAATACAGTTGTAAACAAGTTTTATAATTTATTAAATATCAATGATATTTATATCGATAAGTAAAATCTGAGTTATTAAACATTACTTAAATTAATTTATCAGAAAGATAAATACGTCGTTACCCGAATGTTTTATATTTTATTCAGCAATTTTAAGTTATTAGTAGTTGGTTACAATTGAACTTAACATAAATTTAAAAAATACGAACTACAAACAACAAATATTTTACAAACTAAAATCAGTTCATAGTACTTACTGTTTATTTATAACAAATTTATTTATAGAGTAAGTTTTAAGATTTATAAACTATGCCTAGTTGTCAACAATAGCTGTTTTTAGTATATAGAAAAATTAAATAAAAACAGACCTTGAATATCGATTTCTTTTTATAGTATGAAATAGATTATAACAATAGAGTTAACTTTTTAGTTGCTATAAAACTGTTAGCGGAATTCTATTTTCATAGTTTTTATACCAAATTCAAAAATTTAAATTAATGTTACAAAAATTCAATACTTATACAATTTGTTTGTTGATACTTTAGCAGTTTACTAATATTCTATTAACAATTTACTTCTTATCTAAATTGCCTAACACCAGAACGGGTAAATAACGAAAGTTACCCTTTTAATTTTTATAAAAATAAAATAGACATCTTCTAAAAAAATTTTTAAGAATTAACATTTTCAGATTTTAGTGAATTAGAGTTTTTTAACTGTTTAAAATTGATACTAAGAGAGATAACTAAACATAATCTAAGTATACAAGTTGCTTTAGCTTATTAATAAATTTAAATGTTTTTTACTAAACGAAAAATGCAATACTTTCTTTTGGAAAATATTAATTTGTACAGAAAAGCTAAAAAACAACATAAATACTAAGCTTTTTTTGTGTACTATACTTGCAGTTTAGCTATAGACAGATTTTCATAAATTTAAGTGCTACTGCTAAGCATCGAGTATTAGCCAAGTAATATATGTTTTTAGTATAGAATATAAACGTTTAATTTAAATAATTAAATGTTTTTAAAACCTAGTTTATAAATCAGTGCATTAAGAACCTCAGAATTGAATTTACTTTTTACATAACGTAACAACTTTCATGAATATATTACTTACGGTACAAAACATTATAAGGTGTTCAAGTAGTGTACGACTCGATAACCGAAATTGTCTAGATTTAAGTGCTACTGTTAAACATCGAGTATTAGCCAAACAGCACATTCTTTTACTTGTTATTTTAAACTTTACATCAGGGTTTGTCAAATTTTTTCATAAATACACCCTTGAAAAATTAAATAAACACTAGTCTTCACTATACATTTACTTGTAAATTATTCTCAAAACTTTTTTGTCCTTTCTATCATTTTGTCTTAAAGGGCGATAGTGCCCACTTTGGTGAATCTTTAACAGATCGATAATTAAAAATTTCTCTAAAAAACCTCATAAAATATTAATACTAGTATCTTTTTGTTTTGGGTATTCAAATTCACACAGAAGTAAATAAAACTTTCTTTGTGTTTTAAATCAAGTTCTACTGATTTGAACTGTTCGAAGTAGCCTGTAATTTTAAATATTTTTGCTTTGATGCAATGTTTAATGAAGCTATATTTTTTTAAATAAAAATATATCTTACTCTAGTAAATCAAAAATAATTATGCCTATAAATAGTAAATTATTAGCTAAACAATATTTATGACAAGAAAATTCATCTTTAACCATAAAAAATATATTTTAGTTCAATACTTATAAATCATTTTTTTATATTTGTAGTACTAAAAAGCTTTAAGTCAAACAAAATGAAACTTTATTTTAAATTTAACTTTTTATCACTTTATGATTTTTAGCACAAATTTTGCTGTAAATACAATAAAGCTTTGTTTACTTTTTTTAGAATTTTTAATGAAACAAAATTTAGCAAAGTATTACATTTATTTATTAGAATTTAATTTTTTGAAAAGTACTAGTTTTAAGAGTTCAAGGTTATCGACTTAAAATCATACTTTAAATGTGTGTTTATAAAACGAATTTTACTTCTTGTAAAAAGAGCTTATACTACTAAGCTATAGCTCAACTCTTGTTTGATTATATATAACTTTAAATCTCAAGTCTATGAACATATTGTATTAAAGAACAACTGCAAACACTAACAAATATAAAGAACCATCATACTTTAGAACAGGGGCGTGTTTTGACTGGTTTCCTATTTCCTGTGAACCCCCTGATAAAAAAGAAAAAAAAGACTCTTAGATTATCACTAAAAACGTTGTTTATTGACTTTGTTTTGGTTATTTTATCAACATTGAATAATGAATGTTGAATTTTTAACACTGAAAAATTAAAAAGTTTCCTAAACAAAAAATGCTCGTTTTTGCCAAGCTGAAATAGATTTTAAATAAAGGTTTAATGGTGACGTCAAAATAGGTAAAAGTTTTAAAGTAGCATTTTTTTTCTAGGAAACTATTTACTAAGGTGCTTTTAGTTCCCACTATAAATTGTTACTTAGTGTAAATAACTTTTGCTACAGTATTGTTTTTGAAATAGTAAGTAAAATATTACTTAAAAAATGTCCAATATAATCACTATAATTTATTTTACCAAGTTAGTTGTATATAACAATGTTGTGTAAAACTTTTGCCCTTTAAAATTTCTATTTTTGTTTATGTGTCAATTAACAGGGTTCATTTATTCTGGCAATTTATTTTTTTATCATTTAATGGTGTTTTAATTTTTTTGTTATTTAAGTTGCTTTATTTTTGTATATCTGTTGGCCACAAAGTTGGTCCTTGATTTTTGAAATATTAAACTCAGAAAGATTTCAAAATCATTATTAGAATTCCTGCACCATCAAGCTAACATTTAATTATAATTTAAACATATTTTAATTTAGTTGTAAAAGTCTATACATTTTTAGTAATTACCTAGAATGATATCGCACCAATATTATGCTGAAATTATATTGTTTTTAGTTTCTTTTTGAACCATAATTTTAGACTTAAAATCAATATTTTAAGCCTTAAATAATTGATCTAAAATTATACTTCGTTTTAAACTAGTTATATAAATACATAGTTAGAATTAAAATCATATGTTATAAACTAAAATACTTAATTGATATTATTTTACAGCATAGTAATGTATATAAGTTATTGTATCATTTGCTTTATTTTAAAATTAAAAGCAATTAAATATATAAGTTTTATTGGTTTATGATAAATAAGTTTTATTTAAGTGTTTATAAAACATAATTTTTAAGCCTATAATTCTAGTAAAAAACAACATTGGATTTAATATAATTTCAGCTTGATATTGGTGCGACATCATCCTAGGTAATTACTCATTTTTTTGTAAAATTTCAATTTTTATAGATTAAATTACTTGAAATTTTTTTTTATTTTAAGTATATTTTTTCCGGTTCTTTTAGTTTTAAATTATCTAAATTTAATACAGTATAATAAATAAAAATGTATAGTATTTTTCCATTACTATTCATATGTTTTATTTTATTCTAAGCAGAAAAAGCATTTTAAACACAGAATTTTTCGGATAAAAATTGCGTACTTACCTGGCAGTGCATACCTATGAAATGCGTACTTAGGTGGAAGATTAAGAACAAAAAAAATTGTGAACCCCCTTTGAAAAAAGTCTAGACACGCCCCTGCTTTAGAAAGTACTTTAATTGTAGTCGAAACTTTCGCATTAGAATATAATGTTACCAAAATATATTACAACAATGAATAAGTTAGTTAAGAACTACGTTACTACTAAGTTACTACTTGGAATCGAAAAATACACTAAAGTAATAAACACTAACTAACAAAGAACTTTACGATAAACAATATAATAACAAATAAGTTCATTTCTGGAACTCATCTAAAATGTCTTACTTCGAATATTACCGCAGTCACAATGTTGCAGGATATATTGACACTTCTTAAACTTGGTAAACTTGCTTCAGATCAACTTGCTTTCTAGTTTACTGATTTATAATATTTGAAGTTCAACTAAATGGAACGGATAGATGTCATATATTCACCAAATTACCCTTTTGCACGGAGAGTAACTTTTGCATGAAGGGACTTTTTTGTCAGTTATAAAGTTAAAGATCAATTTATTTCCTGTTTATATTAAATCAGACTTTTACATTTACTTCATTCAACTATTCCGATTTAAAGCATTATCAGACCTTCAAACTATGATTCCTTTTATTGTTATATCTACACTCGAACACAAAACATTGACATTTTAACATTTTTATTAAAATTTATTGAAAAAAAGTGTTTTGTTGTTATTTTTCTTTTAAATAATATTAAACTTCTACAAACTTATCCTTGAAAAACCTTATTTCTATAGTTTTATTAAAAAAAAATATAAAGTTTTTTACATATTTAAGTATATTTCCTAAACTTAATAAGATGTACTAAAAGTTAACAAATAAAATTAGTAGTTATTAAATAAGACTAATACTAATTTTAGATTTAAAATGATAAAAAAAGCTTTTAAGTATCTTATTCTTTAACTCTAAGAATTTTATTTTATCTATTTTTCTATTTTTATTAATTTATATATTACCTGTAGGAATACAATAAGGAATGTTTTATTTACTTTAACTTAACTATACTTGTTTCTATATTCTGATTAACCTATAATTTACCTATAAAATAAATAAAAAGTATCTAAACTTTGGAAGCAAAAAGAATATATAACAAAATGAATTTAAAAAGTTTGAAACATTAAGCTTGTTAGGTAAACGGTAAATTAAACTAAAATTGCAAAAAAAAGATTAACTAAAAAAACTTATATAACTAATATATTACAATTTTTACTGAACTTAATAAAATAAGTTCTATTTTGCAGTTTAGCAAAAATCTAGAAAGTATTTGTTCAAGAAAGTGAATGTTAAATTAACTTTGCATGTTGCAACTTCATGCCGAGAAACCGACGAGTTTTTCAACTGACGAGCTTGCGTTTTAAAATTCTAAAAATCAACACGAGTGTAAAGTTAGCTTGAATAATTCTTTTTAAATGTTCAAACTTTGGATCTGATTATTTTACTTATCTTAATAACTAATTAAAAACTTTTTTTTAATTTTAGAGAACAGTCCTTTGTCTAAAAACTAAAAAAAATCCATTGGGTTGCGGTTTCGTTATTAGTGTGGGGCCCCTTAGAAAAAATAGAGTTTTTTTATAAATTTTTTTATCTTATAAGGTTAAGTAAAAAAAAAATAATACTTTTTTTTAATCTTCTTATTAATATGTGTATACACGGCTATAATTTTTTTTTACTCACTGTCAATATTTTGTACAATTTGGCCATAATTGATTTTTTTTATGAACTTTACGAATTATGAACTCAAACTTAAAGTTTCACCTAAATTCTTAGCACTTAAGCAAGAATTCCCTCAAATAGCTTTACTAAGCATTTAGATAAAACTTTATGTGTTTAAAAAAAATAATTGATTGTAAAAAAAAATAATAATACCATCACAAAACTTAACTATACAAGTATGTTAAATATAAAAATTATTACAAAAACTTTTTTATTTTCGCAAGAAAACCTGTAAACAAAAACTCGTAAAATTATGCAAAATTGAAATTTTTCTGAAAATTGGATTAAGCTTATGGTAAAAAAAAATTAATTTCAAGTATAAACTATTTTAGTAAGTAGGTTTAAAAAAAAAAGGAAAATAAATCAATTATTTCGAAGAAAAACTTGCAAAAGTAAAAAATTAGAAAAAAACTCAAAATTTAAAGGGGCCCACTACAAAAGTCAAACCCTAATTCGATGGAAACTATTGTGAAAATTAAGGCAAAATACCGTTCTTTATAATAAAAAAAAAAGTTCCAAGTTAGCATTAAAGAATTTGAAAATAATTAACTTTAAAGTTTGCTTAAAAAAAAATTACAAAAAAAGCAATTCAAGCGAAGTTCACGCTCATCAAAAAAAATTTTTTTATGTTAAACATAAAAAACAAGTTTTTAGAATTTAAACTAAATCGCTCGTTTATAAATGGCTCGAAATAATATTGCCCTAGTTGCAGCTAATTAGTAAAAACTATTTTTCTATTTTGTTTCTATTTTTGATTAAAGCTCAACTTTCCCCTAAAGTGTGGCAGTAAAAAATTTTGTAGCTAATTAGTTTTTTCTCTTTAGCAACTCAGATACTTGATAATCAGCATCTTAAATACTAATTTTACATATATAGGTTTATCTAATAAATACTTACAGCACTAATAAGTTTATGGAATTAGTAAAAGCTAAAATATTAATACGATTAAATGGGAATATGAGTTAATAATAAAATTCATTACAGAAGCGATGGGAAAAATAATATGTAAATTATTAACATTTATAAACGAAAAAAAATACTTAGATGTGATATTTAGAGTTTTACTAAAATTAGAAAGTGTTAAAAGTATAAATCAAATGAAAGAAATTTATTTCTCTCAAACTTATTAGAGACAAAAAACAAACAAAATACGCATTCTATGCATAAAGTTATATTATAAATGTATACAGTAATTATCCTAACATCTAGTGTTTTACAATTATACATAATATAAATCAGTACTTATCAGTAGATTACTACTTTGTTGAACACAGCAACTGAAGCTCTCCGTAACTCCATAGTCTTTTATTAATCAGTTGATTTTATTTTTATCTCAGTATTTTGTTGATGAGATTTTAAATGGTAATTTCTACCTGAAATATGTCTGAACCTTCTACCACAAATATCACAGTCAAAAGGTCTATCTCCGGTATGAATTCTAATGTGAACATTTAAATGATGTCTCCGTGAAAACTTCCTTTTACAAACTTCACATTCATGAGGCTTTTCTTTAGTGTGGGTCAACATGTGTATTTTCAAATCACCTTTTAGAGTAAATTTCTTCTGACAAATATTACACTTAAAATCTTTTCTTCCACTATGTATCAACATGTGTCTTGTTAAGCTAGATTTTAGAGGAAAACCTTTCTTACACTGTTTACATTTAAATGGTTTTTGATCAGTATGAACTACTGCATGCTGTTTTAAATGACTTCTTTGTGAAAAACATCTTTTACAAACATCAAACTGATAAATCTTCAAACCAGAATGAGTGAGCTGATGTTTTGTCAAATGGCTTTTCTGTGCGAAACGTTTAGAACATGTCTCACATTTAAAAGGTTTTTCTCCAGAATGAATTCTTTGATGTACAGTTAAAATATATTTTGATTTAAAACCCTTTTCACAAGTGTGACAAAAGTACTTATTATCATACTTTGAAAGCTTTAAACTTTTTTGAGAATTATTTATCACTAACATTTCTAATGACTAAATTATGAAGTTAATTTAACTACTACTTTAGTTTAAATTATTAATTAAATTAAAAATATAAATTAACAGAACTACTTTAAAGCACAGCTAGTTATCTTTATTAAACCATTACCTAATTTTTTTTTAGAAATACTAATTTCTTTTAGTACAAGATATTTTATAAATGGATGTAATATAATTATGTCAAAAGTAAAGTTGAATTTAGAACAGACTACTACTTCAAAAGTAAACTTTTCGTTATAGATATTTAGAAAACTTTTAATTATCATAGTGAAGTTTAAATTATTTTCATTTTAAATCTACAAATTTAAGTATCGTAAAAGTAAAAAACTGTATAATAAACTGTATAAATGGCTTAAAGCATTTCACCTTTAAAGTTTTTTACATTTTTAATTTTTTCTAGCATGAAATTCAAAAGTATTAAACATTAAGTATTTTTATTTTACATCTATTAATATTGTAGAAAAATTCTTTTATATTTTTACTATATTTAAAATGTTGAGTAAAATTTCAAATTTTGTATACATACTATTATTTTTAAAGTCTGAAAATCAGTTTCTAGTTTTGTTTTTCATCAAATTAACTAGAGCAAAATTATTTGTGAGAGTAATTAGAATTGATTTAAGAAAAATGTTGGTATATACTTAAAATAACTAATAAAAATCAGTTAAAAAGTAAATAATATAATAATTGCTTTAATGTAACAGTCACTCGCGTAGTTTTTCACATATTTTTTAAATAGTAAGGTTTTTATATTTTTCAATTGGTTCTTTAGATAAATTATTTTGAAAAATTAAAATTAATCAATAACATAAGCTTATAAAAACCAAACTTAAGCACTTACTACACTTGTAAACACTTAAAAAAAAATAACAGCCAAGTTTAATTTTATTTTAATCTATAAATCAAAAAAGCAGAGTTATTTTAAGTTAAATATTTTTTATATAGCTTATGTTAAAGATATGATTTTTAAAAACTTGAACTACAATGAAAGCTTTGAAAAGCAACACAGACAAGAACTTGAAAGTAATACAGCAAACTCTATCTTAAGATTATACTTACTGTTGAAAACGAGATTTTAAGTAAATAAATTTATGTTCTGAAATGCATATTTTTCCTTAAAATTGTTCACTTTTAAAAACACATTTTCAATTCAGTACGAAATATAGGCTGTGTTCAAAATATTTTTTTATTTATACTTGTAAACTTCTACGTACTTATGTGAGATTTTTTGGGTCCTATAGAAACAATGGGATTTTTACCCTAGTCTTTGCTGAGTCGGTTATTTTTTTTTAAAGTTTAACTTTTTTCATAACCTAATCCCTTATCCACCATACTCAACATATAAAAATTAATCAAGTATTCAAGTTTTAAAAACTAAATTTAAAAATAACGTGATAAAAATGCTTTTTTATTGCTACATCAGCATTTATTAGGGGAAACACCGTAACGTTTCAGAAATACTTTTTTTTTGATTAAACACTTTAGGCTGTTTTCAAAATGTGTACCTAAGAAGAAGTTTATTGTAGCATATCTTAACAAAACTATTATCAACAGTTTATATAAATTCGTAATTTTTTACAAAAATGTTTCTTGACTGACATTTAAAAAGGTGATAATGTGTTGTGTTTGCTATTTATAACTTTAAGCTTATTTTTAGACCATTTTAAGTAAAAACAGTATAAAAGATAAATATACAATTCTATTTGTTTTTAATAGTGTTGTTAACATTTTAACATCTAATATAAAGGATAGTAAAACAACAAAATTTTTACTTTTTTTTTTGTAAATAAGTAAGTCTGAACAACTTTTGTGTAGTGCATTTAGTTGTCTTGCTGCAGGTTGCCGGTTCTGAAATATCACAATGATAAATTTTTGTATTATATGTTTCACATTCGAATGGTCTTTCTCCGAAACGAATTATTTCATGACGATTTAGACTTAATTTTAATAAATACTTTTCTCAAAAGTTTCGCAAACATGCTAGAACTACTGGATTCGGAGGAGCAGTATCCATACTAAAAAGTATTTTTAATTTATAAAGCCTTTTGCTAATAAAATGTAATAAACATTTTAGATCTAACTTCTTAGCAAAACAAACAAAATAAACTTAAGTAACTTAAAATAAACTTAAAAAATGTTTTAAGGTTTTTTTATATCCAATTTAATAAACAGAAATTTTAAACACAAATGAATACTTCACTTATATCTTATTTCATATAAGCATTGTTTTAAAAGAAGTTTATCCAATTTAAGTAAATTACATTAATGTAAAAAAAAGTTTAGTCTCTAAAAGTTGGTAAAACTAAAAACAAAACTTTGATAAGATAAGCAAAGAACTAACTTTTTTAGTTTTAATTTACATTTAAGTGATTTCACACAACATATGTTTTACATGAAAACTATATTATTTCTAAAGACTAGCTACGGTTTCAATCTAAATATTTAACGAAACAAAATGACAATTACACTATTAGTTTCTTAGCTTATTTTCATGATCTTAGTTTAAGTTTAAATGATAAAAGGATAGTTTTTTATTTTGTTGTAGTATGAAAACTACTAACTTGAATGTCAAAAATAACAGTCTTGTTGATTAATACCTTAAAAATTTAATAAAGTATCTAAAATTTTGTGAACAGTTTGTTAGGTTTGAATACTTAGATTTTATTTTTAGTTTAGTTTATAACAAAGCTTCATCTGCAGTTTTCATTTTTGCTTTATTTTACATAAGGTCATTTGTTTAAATTCAGTAATTAATCAATATATAGTAGCCTTTTTCCACTATCTTATATGTTATGAAGTATATTCATAAGTAGTTTTAAATATATGTATTTTCCAGTTTTTAAAAACTAATTAACTTATTAGTATTTTTTATAAATACACTTCATAGCTTTTAAGTTTGTAATTTACATGTTTTGTTTTATCAACATACTGTTTTTTTCCAAACATCACATCAACACAATTTATATTTATCAAACTAATTTTACTTTCAACACTTTATTTTAACTTTCAACGCTAAAGGTGAAAAAATTTGCGGTCTTCAAACATGAAAACTTAGTCTGAAAAAATTCGTTAAAAGCTTACGTTATATATTATGGTATATTTGACGGGAAACTCGAAGCACAAAAGATACCGAGGTCTGAAATGATCAGCAAAATACAACAATATATGGTAAGTTCGATACTTTCGCAAGACTTTTAGTTAAAATAACACTATACTTACAACTGCGGCTGGTCCTGAAAATAATAGTTTAAAAATTTACAAACCCCAAAATTCTATGAACCCTGATTTGCTAATTTTACTATAATTCAGTTTTTGATATTTTTATTAAAGTTATTAAATTAATTTTTTTTTTTCAATATGTTGCTTTTAACAGCCGTTTAACAATAAACCATCAACTAATCCTTACTTTTTATATTTTCTTTTTAGATTGTATAATTTAAATTGATTAGATCTAACTTTATCTATAAGGTTTAGATTATCAAAAAGAAATTTTTAGCATTCAGATGTAGTGAAGCTAACGTTTTTTTTCTGAAATTTACAACGTTATATTTTTTAAAGTGTTTATTATGTTTTTAAGAACATTACATTTTGAGTTTTTGAGTTTTAACATAAGTGGCCATTTAGTTTAGCCTCGTTTAAAAAAATTTTGAAACATTAGATAAAATGAATTTACCATAAATTAGGTAGAACATGTTTATGCATTTTTGAATAAATGATGATTGAAATCTTAACATTTTATTTAACAAGGAAGGGTATTAAATTCTAATGCTTTAATTTATTACAACAGCGAACGATTAAAAAGTCGTTACGTCATTTTAAGATAAAAACAATTTTTTTTTAAAATGTTAGATTTTCTTAAAAAGTACCAGGCAGGCTTTGACGAGCTGAAACCCGCCAACAAAAACCTGATAGACAGCAAAAAGTCGAAAAGACAGAAAAAACTCGAACCCTCTCGTGTTACCAGAACATGCTGCTCACTCAACCGTTACATTTTTGTTCCTCGCAAGTGGTTGCATTCGGTCCCAATTGTCCGCTAATTGTTTATTACTGTTGCAGGTACAAGAAACGTCCATCTTACATGACCGAACCGGGTTTGTACGACCCGATCACCATTACTAACCGTAAAATTTGGATTACGGTTTTAACCAGGGTCTTTCGAAAACGTATCCCTACTTTGATTAGTTTTTCGGCCACCTGTTTGGACTAGTGTTTGTCCTCGCAAACTAGTTGGCTGCACATTTTACTCTTTATGTTTATTTGATGTGCATTTTTGTTAATTAAGTTTTGTTGCATTTAAATAACATGTATATATAAAAGTTTGAAGTATTTTATCAACTTAAGTTTTTATTTTGAAATGTTATTAAATTTTAAACTTTTAATATTATTTACTTATACTTAAATTTTAGTTATTTCCTAAATAGTTCTGTTTATTGCCATTTAAAATTTTCTAATATCTTAATCACTACAATCAGTGTCTTAATTATAGCTTTAAATATTTCTGTTTTAATACATTTTTTTAAAAAGTTACAATTTTGAACCAAAATTATTTGTAATTCTATTACAAGGTTTTCCAAAGTGGGCCAAGTGATCCAACTCAGGAGCTATGATGAGTAAAGGAGCTACAAGAGAGGAACGAGGTTATAGTTTGAAAACTAATATTCCGTAGTTGATTATATCTGGTCTAAAGGATACACCAGTTAGGACTATGTATTCTTAAGTTGTATTCTAGTGCAACATTGTGGCTTATTTATATTAAACAAATATTATCACTTACTAAGTTAAAAAAATCACTAATCAGTGTGCATTTAGTTATATCTGGTCTAAAGGATACACCAGTTAATCGCTAAAAATCCATACAATGACGCCTTATTAAAATTCGGCTACAACCTACTAGATAAATTAAAATGTTCCACACATCCCAGTAAAATAATGTAGAAGAAGGAACATCATATATTTCCACCTTCTTACTGCAACTCAGTCAAAGCCAAAGTTGGAAAACGATTCCTACTTCTCATAAACACGCATTTCCTCGAAGTTTACAAGCTGCACAAAATATTCAACAAGAACAGAGTCAAGACTACTAATAGCTGTTCTACGAACCTAAAATAATTATTAAAGAACACAATAAAAAAAGTTCTATCTGTACAAAGCCCAACTGAAATACCATGTAACTGCAGAAACGCTACTCATTGTCCCTTCAACGGTCAATGTCTGCATAAAGGAATGTATAAAGTTACAATTTTGCACTAGACTATAACTTAAGAATACATAGCCCTAACTTATTCTTTCAAACCACATATAACCAGCACAAATCCAGCCTGAAGCCTAACAAATCCACTCAAACAACGTTGTTGACATATATAAGGAAAATCAGCTTTAAGCATACTAAAATCTCATGTTCCATCAAGAATAAAACCACAAGCGAACCCCCTTTAACTAATGTTTGTCCTAATTGCAACTTATAAAGAATCGACATCGCAGAGTCAAACAGAAAAAGATAATTGAATCAGCGAACAGAGCTCGCTGCCTTATGCCCCCACTTCAAATCATGCTATTTTATTTACTTAACCTTAACTTATTTATTGATAATTTATGTTTTTTAAATTGCCTTTTAGCTTAACTTACTTATTTTACTTAAACAGTTTTAAATTTTGTTGTAAATGCTAGTAAACTAATAACATAAAATTTTGTATAAATAGTCAGTTTTTATAACTTGAACAAATAACGGCTGATTTACAAACAAACAATAAAAGTTATAAGTACTGAAATATAATAACAAATACTACTAGATTCCTTATTGTTCATTTGTATTTATTTCGTCAATTATATATGACATTTTATATGTAGAAACTTGTATTATACTGCTGTTATAAACAAATAAAAGTGGATAATGCTTTACACGTTAGGTCTAAAAATATACCATATGGTATTTTAGGTATAGGTATTTTTTTTCAATTAAACCAATTGATAGATACAAAACATTAGTAATACTTTGAGATTTTTTTGATTTAAGTTTATTTGCATTATTTTTAATATGTAAACTTTAATTTGTTAGTCTTATAGTGATTTGTTGACTTAAATTTTGTCAGTTGTATCTCGATTTTGTGGACCTAAAAATAGTTAGTTCTATAATGACTTTGTGGGCTTACAATGGGACAACACCCTTTGTTGCTTACAACATAATCGCCCTTTTATATTTAATTAATATAACCCCTTTTGAACTTCTTATTTTAGTTAAACCCTTATTATGTAACAAATAGTATATGTTAGTATTGCTTCTTAAAATTTGGATGAAAGCTTAAATTGTAAAACTTCTCTGAATCTAATTTTAAATAAATTTCCTTACGAAATAAAGATGTCAAACATATTAAAGAATGTGAAATATAAATGTGTTCATTTTATAATATTTTTTTTATTATTGGGAGGCAAGCATGCAACATCGTCCCTCCTACGCTAAGCCCCTAGATCACACTAATAAAAGTACTTCTATGTTCTTTTATTACATCGTAATAAACATTAAATTTCAAGTAGTCAAGCACATCTTTGACAATGTCAAAAAATTAAATTGAACATTTTATAAAATATACATAACTTAAATAAGTAGAATGGGTTTAAATAAAATATTTTTAATACGCATACTTATTTTTTAGCGTACTATATACTCTTTAAAATTTGCTAAAGAAATTTCACTTTATGTTATAAAAACAAACAAAAATAAAAGCACAAAAGTTCTAATTTTAATAACTGTATTACTAACCATCCCAACAAACAGTTATGATGAGAAAAGACACCTGAAAAAAACTTTTTAGAAGATCAAAATTCGAATAAGGCTTATATTTAAAACTCATGGCAACAAACTGGGCAGGTTTTGTGGTCATCAAACCATCCTTCAATGCAAACTTGACAGAAAGTGTGCTGACCATCGCAACCAAGACGCATCATGTTTCTACCGATTTCGATGTCTGCCATGCATATCACACACTGGTCACCAACTAATGACTCATCAGCTGTGAATTGTTCAAATTGCTGAATTCTTTCAGGACTCAATCGTTGTTGCTCATTTATAATGTCATTAACAAAAGCGACAAAATTCTGATGTCTTTCGTTCAGTTGAACTATAAAGTGATCGAGCTCTTTCGTTAACGGTGTCAGCTCTTGTTTTACTTTTTCATCGCCGTATAGCATAAACCACTCTAAATGATCTCGGTGAAGATTTATTTCAGTTTTAACCAAAAATCTGTCAACACGAGCAAGGAAAATATCAGATTGATAAACCTCCCTACTTTCAATTTTTTCTTGCCATTGTTGCAACTGATTGTCAAAATTTCTTTTCAAATTCATGTTGTTATTCTGATTTCAACAAAAAAGATATTACTTCAACATTTTTTTAGCTTAAGTTACTTTATACAACTTTTTACATTTTAATTGATTTTTTTTTCAACAAGTAAAACAATCACTTTAAAAAACGTAGCATATTGTTAAGCATTAGTTTATACAATCATGAATTAAAAATTAATTATTACTGATATTCTATAGATTTTTTATTCAAATAAAAAATGTTACTATTTCAAAAACAATTTTAATTAACGCTGTTTTAACTTGTTTACGAAAATAGTATCGTATTTATACTATTTTGCTTATTCTCTGTAAAAAAAAATAACTAACCTTGAAAATTTTTGATCCTTTCTTGAGTAGCCATATCTGCTAGTTCTTTAAAATATTTAAATAGTTATTGTAATTTTCTGCAATATCAATAATAAATATTATAGTAATTATGTAAATTCTATTTTAGTAAATAAAAAAGCTAGTTTAAAGTTTTTAAAAGTGCAAATAAAAATATAAATAGAGCTTTTTCAGTCTTTTAATGTCTAAATTTCTAAACAATTTATGTCAAATTTATATAACATAAACATAAGTTAGAATTTTAAATCATGCTTCTTTTTGCAATCAGCAGAAATATATTTTAAACCAAAATTTAATTGGGATGTCATAACAAATTAAGTAAACCCTAAGATGGTTATGCACTGCTTCGTAATTGAACTGAATTCTAAATATATTACTGAAACTTGATTACTTAACTTTACCTACATTAGGTTACTTGTAGAAAATAAATTTACGTAAAGTAAAACAAAATATTAACTTCAAGTTTAACATAATTAAAATGAGTTATATAAATGCAAATTCCCGAGCGTTTAAACAGGTTAAACTAAAGTTAATTAGTTCATTTCTATTACTCAAATATTATGATAACATTAACTTTTTTTGTTCTTAAATATTGTGCTTTCATTCTTATAGTTAACTTAAAACTGACATTTTCATTACTACTACTTAACAAAAGAAAATATTATAACAAAATTTAAACATTTTCGAAGGTATTAACTAAATCTGTTTTAAGTTTGCATACTATGAAAGTAATTTTAGTTAAATATTTTGGTAAAAAACCCTATCTTTTATAATTGCTGTGCAATTATCATTTTGTAATTCAATTTGCTAAAAACTTAGTAGAATTTTCAACAAAATATACTTTTAAAAAGTATAAACTTTAAAACAAAATGAAAATGAAATGACCCTGAAACACAGAACAAACTTTTTTTTAAACTTTTAAAAGTTGTACTGCTTTTTCTAAATTTGTAAAAAAATCAAAACAGTACAAGTAAAAACTTTATCAAGTTTAAATAGTTTATGAAACCAGCAAATTACACTATAATTAGATGTAGGTCTTACCTTCTACTATGTTAAAATAAAATGATCAGTGAGCACGAAATTTTTTGTAAGGGTAAAATTATTTTTATTTGATGTTTAACATTAAAAATATTATTACCCACTTAAAGTATTTTTTGGCATCAAAACAAAATGGCTCTTTTATATTAAAGGTCACAAGTAAAATTGCACTGAATGTAGATAAAAATTAATATGTGTTTTTAATTAAATAAAGTCAAGTTTTCCCTAAGAATGCTAGAAAAACTATTTAAATTAATTAAAAACATTTTTTTTTTACCAATTTTGGGTACTTGATAGTCAGAATTTTAATACTAAATTAAAATTAAAATGTTTATTTAAAAATACTTACAACACTGACAAGTTTAAAAAAAACTTTAATAAATTAAATAATTTTGCTAAAAATCTAACACAATTATAAAAATATTAAAAAAAAAAATTAAAAATTTAAATACTTAAAGATGTTTATACCAATACTATAATTATATCTCTAAACACCGTATGTTTTACTATTTCTACAGTTTTTACTAATTTTTTCAAACTCTAAAGATTTTACTATACATTAAGAATAAAAAGAGGTAGTTATAAATAAAAGTCACATATTTATACCTCAATGCTTTTAAAATATTTATAAGTTTAATTAGCTTTATTTGTAGATACTATAAAATTATAGGACTAAACAAGCCTCCTTTTTCTTCAACTAATCTTGACCTTGTTTCTAAATCTTTATTAAATTTTAACTTCTTATAAAATAAGTAAAACATTTAGTTTTAAAAGCAAAAAATTACAATAATCTTAGCTTTATTAAATGCTGAGAATGTTAAGTTTTTATTTAAAGGTAAACTAAGGTTAATATTGCAAATAAAAATATATCAACTAAAACAAATTTATGTAACTAATAAATTAAACTATTTCAGATTTAGATGCTACCTTTTCAAATGAAAAAACAAAATGATTATTATATTTTATGAGGACAAAACTAATTTAAATTTAATGTTTGATATTTAAAACACAGTTGCCCATTTTGAGTTTTATAAAAAATATTAACAAAATGGCTCTTATTTAGCACAAATCATAATTGTTAGTAAAACATTTGCACTAAATGTAGCTGTTCAGTAACAACCTATGTTTTTTCTTTTTTTTTATCTTATATCTTAAGTCTAAGTTTAGTCCTACGGTAGGCTATGAGAAACCGTAAAAAACTAACTGAAAATAATATTCAATAATAAAGTATACTTTAAAAAATCAAGTAAGCCGTATCAGGGATCAGAGCAAAATACAGTTCACTAATATTTCAGACAACTTTACTTTTAAATATCAAATCAAAATGGCTATAATATAGCTCATAAAAAATCTGTGAAATAAAATACAAACCGAACTACCACTTACAAAGCTAGTAAATTAAATAAAGCATTGATGGTAAGACGTTTTATTGATGATATAATAATAGTATCAGAGAAAATACAGTGTCAATAGAAATAATTTAAAAACTAAAAAAATACTTTTAAAGATCACGATCTAAGTTTAAGATAAACAATAATGTCTACTTAAAGTAGAATAAATGCATTACATTTCTTTGATGTTGAACACATATTTACTAAGGCAAACGAAAAGAGTTTTTTCTACACTAGAAATTTTACGAAAACTACAGCAATCAATTCTACTTTTTTTAATTGGTATATTGTTTCATCCACTCAATACTCTTAAAGGTTTGATTACAGAGGAAGAGAAAAGAATAAAAAGAATAAAAAGGAAGAAATATTACTATGAGAGTTTGAAAAAACATAAAACCAAATGTTTTACATCTGAATTCAACCTTAAAGTTATAGAAGACCAATTATAAATGATTTGTAGGCAAAATTTAAATGAGAACATGCAAAACAAAGAAAAAGAAAAAACTAACAATAAAAACATATTTTGGTCTTCTCAGATTAAAAAGATCTTAAAATTCACTAAAGAGGAATCAAAACTTTTCCCTATAGGGTAAACTTTCATTTACAAAACCAGCAAATCTAAGAAAAGTTCTAAATGACTGTAATTAAATAGCCAAACAAAATCAAACAAAGAATGTTTCCAGCAAAAAATGCAAAAAAAATGCACACTTTGCGAAAATCATTGCCAACATAAAATTTGGTGTTAGGTAAAGAAATTTTAACGATTCAGGGTAAAACAGTACAACTAAAACGAAATATCAACTGTAAGAGTTATGGCATTTACGTAGCAGTATGCATAAGATGTGATAGCAGTCATATAGGCCAAACTAAAAATAGCTTTAGTTTGGCAGAGATGGACAGCACACAAATTTAACTGGAACAGATAAAAATAAAATTTTAATCTTGAAGATATATCAAATGAAAATGCATTGTTTAGACACTATCATTTTAACCTTAATAAAAACTTGATTTAAACTTCGAGAGATTTAATTTTAATGACGCATACAAAGTTGCCTTTTGGAACAACCTAGTTTTAAAAGTTTAGATTATAGAGGACACTTTTGGATAAATAAACTTGAATCAACCATTTATATAGCTAAATAACAATACAGCGATTTGTAGGGGTAAAATAGTAAAAGTACATTTTGTAAAATGATGCATTTTTTGTAGTTTGTTTACTTATATATAATTTTTATTGTATATAAATTTGTACTTTTATTAGTTTTTATAAGCTAAACTCTTATCACCATCATCACATTTAAGCGTTTTTTTTTCGGAATGAATTCTTTAATGTAAAGTTAAAAAGTATTTTGACTCGAAGTGTTTACCACAGATTTCACAAACATGCTGCGTTATGTCTACTGACAACTTTAAACTATTTGCAATATTTATTTTTTTAAATGCTTAATTAAAGTATATATAGTTTAAAATAAGTATTAGTTATGTCAAAATACTTAAAAAGTATTTACTTAACCTTATACTAACTTGATACCTATGGGCTTTAAGAGTTTTAAAAGTAACAAAACAACAATTATAGTAACTTGTTTGTAATCTTGCAAGAAGTATAAATCTAAATCAATAAACTTAAGAGATCATTTGAACGGACTATCAAATACTCTTATAATGTATAAATTGTTATTTAAACTTATTCTTCCATTTAATAATCTGTTTGATTTAGTTTACTGAAAATTTTAAGCAAATTTGCAAGTATACTATAGCATATTATTTTAATAGCATCGGTCGCATGTTTAGACGAAACTTTTGAAAATTTAGACAATTTATTACAGCAAGGTTAACTATCAAAATAATATTTGCTTATAATTGCATAAAAATTTCAAAAATATAGCTGTATAAATTTCAAACATAATCTAACTAATACCACGACCATTCAATTGAAACATGGTCACAACGAAACCGAATATCTAATATTTTTCTTAAACTTTAGTTATTTTTTTTTTATACAAGTATTGTTTATTTATTATACGTTTTTGCGACCCATTCTTAGGCAAAAAAAAAACAAGTTACAATGCAAAATTTATTCTGTTTAATCTCTCGTTTTGCGAGCCAATTTGTTTCATGACTATCATTTAGTGATGTAACAATACTTTAACAGCAAAAGTATTTTCACAAAAAGTTTTATAATATCAAGTTGTTACAATAAATATAATGTTTAGACACTCGGAATAATTCATTATTTTTAGGGTCTTATAAAAGACCTATACCTAGTTGTATGCCAATTTTTAAGTTAATAATAAGCCTTAGACTAGGCAAAATTTTCAATCAGCGGGCCAGATGTGAATAAAAAAGACTGGCAGGTCAGAACACTTAACTTTTAATTATTTCATAAAAACTACCCAAATATTCAATTCCTTTTGAAAAAAACTTATTTTATGTGACTTTTGTTTTAATAGATCCAGTGCAGGTTTTAAATCTCTCATAAATTGCAACAAAGTCCTTTTCTTCTTTTTTGATCTTTATAACAAATTAAATATCAAATAGTGTAAGCTATAAAATTTGGTTTAGCAGGTCGGGTCTACATGGTTGCGGGCTACATAACTTCATTCCTTCAAATTTAACTAAAGTTTTGTAAATTGTCGTTTACACTCTCAAGGACGGATCCTGCCAACAGGCTGTTTAACATTTAACAACAGCTATTTAACTAATTTACTGTAAAAGACAAAATAACTTAACGTCCAAAAATTTAACTGTTATCAATCTAAATCTATTTATGCATTTTCTTGTGCTTAAAAAAACTAAATTACAAAGCTTGTATATTTGTCTGTTAAGGATTTATAGTATATATTAGACATTTTAAGAAAAATAAAAAATTAACTTATGTCTTAATTTATTTTATCCAATTAAAATTTTAATATGACCTTGTTATTGAAAACATATACGTGAATGTTTATAACTTAAAAATATAACAATTGCTTAAAACATATTTTTTAAACAAAAGCGTTTTAATGCTATAATAATTTTAGTTTGAATATCTAAAATTCCGCAAAAGTTCCAATTTTATTGTAGAAAAAAAAAACTGATAATTAGATGCTTATCATTCTGAAAACTTTGTTTACACTTTTAGGGTTTCAAAAGTTATTTAAGTTTTCATTAGACATGCACAAATGGTCTATATTTGTTAAAAGAAGTACTTAGTCTCTTAAAGTAATATTTGATCATTAAATTTAACAAATAAATGGTCAAGTTCTTTCCTTTTTTGTAATTAGTGGTAGTTTGAATTTTTATTTATATAAAACAACTCTGTAAAAAAGTAAATTGTATATCTTAAAAAATAGCGTTAACCAACAGTTTAAGGTTTACATATATTAAACAACTTAAAGTGTTTTTAACTAAATAATTTACTTCATTCATAAAATAGTAAACAATTTTATAAACTAAATAATTATTTAAACATTTTGACTTCTAAAATCAACCAAAATGCTTAAAAAAATCTTTTAAAATCTCAATTAAAACAAACCTTTTTATCATTAATAATTCAAAATTTCCAAAAGTTACTTCATAAAACATCATAAATTTCATTCATGAACTTTCAGGTGTGTATTCCTTGTTGAACTATGTCTGAATCTTCTTCCACAAACATTACATCCGAAAGGTATATCTCCAGTGTGAATTCTTTTGTGACGGTCTAATCTCGATTACAGCGAAAACATCTTCTGACAAAATTCACATTAATGATGCGTTTCTCTAATATCAGTTTATATGTGACGTTTCAGACTAACTTTTTGAGTAAACTTTTTTTCACAAACCTTATATTTGAAATCTCTTATTCCACTATGTATAAATATGTGTGTTGTCAAGCTACTATTTACTGTAAAAAATTTGTCACACTGTTCACATTTGAATGTTTAATTATCAGTGTGAACTACTAAATGGCGTTTTAAAGTACCTCTCTGTGAAAAGCATTTTTTGCAAATATAACATTGGTATTTCTTTAGACTAGAATGAGCTTGGAACAAAATTGAATTTTGTTATTAAAGTTTCCGCCAGGTGGCGCGAAAGGGTCAATATTAACTAATACACGTAATCTGTTACTAAAATGTGAACAACGTTTAAAAATGCACTTCACTTCTTATTTTCTAGTTGTAACACTAACACCTATTTTAGTGGTCAGAATTTATTTGTTTGTTATCGTTTATTCGCAGTTTTGTTTCTTCACTATTACAGATTTAGCTGTGTTTTTTAACTTGAAAAAATTCACATCACATTTAAACTATATTTATTAAATTTATCAATAGTTTCATAAATATTATAATTATTGAAATGAGTTCAGGAAACTCAGGAAACCCATTCCCTAATATCGCTGATGGGTGTACAAAATAAATTTATTGACAACACTTTTATCACAAACTTCACAAGTAAATAAGCCTTTTCCGGATAAAAACTGTTGTATGCACTTTTAGATAATATTTTGACTTATAACATTTTCAACAAGTGTCACAAAGGTTTTTACTATTTGTCAACTCTCAACCTTTTTTCATCCTTTAAAATAACTAATTTGTAAACCTGGAATTTGATGGATGGAGTTTATCATAACAAAATAAATAAAGTTTTTTTTAACTTTAGTTTTTTTTTTTTTTGAAGTGTCATTATAGTCTTAAAATATCAAAATTCATTAATTGTAGTGTAACTAGCAGTAAAATACAAAAAAACTTAAAAATTTATACAACTTTTAATTGCATGTTATTAGTTATTAAAACTATTTTTTAAACAATTCCAAATTATTATAAAACACTAAGTATTAAATGTAAAACATTAAGTATTATCAAAATATTAAAAATTGTTAACAATGAACTAGTTTATACTATAATTTTTCAGTATTAAACTAATTTCAAAGTAAATAAAAAGATTATTTTTATACAGTTACTTTTAATTATCTCATTTCTGGGCAAAAAATAAATTAAAACACTAGTTAAATTTCGTAAACCGAACATAATTTTTTAACACATGTTTAATAAATAACATATATCAATTTTAAAAAATTAAATTTTAATAACATTGATTACCATGCAACTCAAATGAGTGTTTTAGTATTTAATAAAAATATTATTTACAATAACCAAATTGTTATATTTTGGTTAAAACTACTGAAAAATAGTTAATGACGACCATCAAATACATTTTAAGTTGTATTATTTGTTTGTTATATATATATTAAGAAAAAGTTTTAACATATAAATTTAATAATAACTGATACATAATGTTTCTTTAGTTTGAAAATAATCAGAAAGCAAACTAAAAGTTCATATTTTTCTTTATAAATTAGTATTTTTAACTTTGATTAATAAGTTCTGAGTAGGTTTACGTATTTATTTTAACAATTGCTTTACTAACTTTTTATATTTTGTTAATTAACGTTCATGAAACTTATGTTTAAAATTTAATGAGACTTAAAATAGTATAGTAAGTTCGATTTGAGGATTTTATATTTATCTATTTATTTTACATATATCTGCTATAGAAAAATCTATATTAAAAGCCATAATCAAAAATTTTATAATAATTAAACTTTAAAAACAGTTCACCTTTTTTTAACAAACATGGACAGTTAACTTTAAAATTAAAAAATATTATAAAATGAGAATTAAGGAGTTATAAAAGTTATAAATTATTTTGTATCTAGTTATTTATCTAATACAAGAAGTTGTATACTTTTGTTTGATTAAGCTTATAATAGTTAGTTTTGTATAATTATTATCAGTATTTAGTGAAAATACAGCAAGTAAAACATAAGAACTTACTAAAAATAAAACTAGCCTCATTTAGGCACATAAAATAATTTAAGTACTTGTCACAATAGAAAAAAGTTTTTAAATGTTTAAAGTTCTCCTATTTTCTAACTTTAAAGTATATAAAACTTAAGTGACTAAAATAGTATAAGTTCTTTAATCTCATTGCTTCGTTTTAATTTAAAGTTAAGTAGTTTTTTAGTTACAAAATATAAGATATTCCTGCAATTATTTTTTTCAATTTCTAAGTTATTTTAGGAAAAGGTCGCAATTTTTCGTCATCGAAACCTGGTTGTAAATAAAATATTTAATTTGCACACCACTATTTAAGTTTTAAATAAAAATTATTTACATTAATCTTCTTAAACAAAGTCAATTGTTTAATGAGAAGAAAAGTAAACACACCATTAATTTAAACTTTACTAATGTTTTACTAATAAACTTTTAACTTCTGTCATAAGAAAAAAACAATTATACCGACTTTTCAGTTTTAAGTTGCATTACCTCGTATTTTTTAAATTCTAATAAACCAAAAAAAGCAGTTGTTTACTAAACATTTTATTAATCTTTAAAAAATAATGGTTATTGCTCTTTGTATTATATTATCAAATTGGAAAGTGTTTCTAAATATTTAAGTTTTTTTTTGTAGTTGAGGATTAAATTGAACTTTAGTGAAGACTAACAGTGTTGTTTTAGTCTGAGATACGTTGAAACCTATTTCTAAGTTTTTAAGTTGTACTTCAAAATACTTAATTTTCTAAAGATTTTTAAATATAAAGTTTTCCTGTCTTTAATTAGATCAGTTGATACGTCTTTGAAATTTAAGTTTAAATTATAAATTTTTTATTTAAAATTTATAGTTTTACTTACTTTTAATTGTTTTATACCCTATAAACTTGTTAAATTAACTAAATTATACGTATAACCGAATTATATTTCAAGATATGTCTTTAGCTAATATATTTTAAAAGTTATATTTATAGTTCAGCAAAAAACTTTTGGCAAACAGTGAGTAAACTTTATTTTGTAGATTATTTTAGGTTTCGCTATTGTAAGACAACTATCCATACCTAAGCTTTTTGTTTATTTAAATTTAATAACATTCAGAATCTTACTTAACTTTATTTCTGTTTACTTCAGGACATAAATAATCTTTTAGTCTCTTATTTTGTTTGTGTTTTTATTTTAACGTTTTACTTACAATTTAAATGCCTTTAATAATTTAACTTACTACTAAAAGCCCTACTGAATGAAAAACTGTATTATATTAAAAAGTTGCTGTAAAACTAGAAACTAGATATCAAAATTTCTAAATTTCAGTTTATTTACTAAACTTATTTAAGTTTTAAAGATTACTTATCTTTTAAAATTTTTTTTGTTTATTTTACTTTTTTATAGATTTATTTTACATGTATAAAGCTTGTTTTTTGAACTATCCTCCAAATTATTGTGTTTAGTTTATACATTCGGTACTGATTTTGTAAAGTACTGATTTATTTAATTTTATTAAAAAAAAATTATCAGGTCGAATAATTTAAATAATATATGTCGAAATTAGTAGCAGAACACTAGCAGAGTGTTAGTTTAAGTAAAATTCTTCACTTTTACACTAAACCGGTGTCATGTAAGTTTTTACTTTTTTATTAAATAATGAAGGTTAAAATATTAAATGTGTAAAAATTGTTTGAACTATATATAGTTGTTAACATTTAAAACGCTACAAATAACGAATTCACTCCTAAAGATATTTTAGACTTTTTTCCTGCGCTAATTTAAAAGACAAATTTTTAGTTCAATTAAAAAGAATCTAAATTTTAAAGTCAGTATCTAAAAATTTGAACCGTTTTAAAACTAATAATGTAATTTTCTTCAGAAATGAGTAATTTATGTTTAAACTAGTTTACTTGTAAGTAATAAGTTTTAGTCAAGGTATTTATACACGTCTAAATTACATTTTAGCTAAAGTAATAAAAAGTTTTTGTAAGCTTCCGTTCAAACAGTTTTTAGTTTAAACGTGTATTTTTTAATACAAGTTATAAAATATTTAAAGAAATATAAAATAAAGAAATGTTCGTAGCTCATACTAAGTTATTTGTTTTTATTACGCTTTTACAAATATTAATTTTAAGTAATCAACCTTCATCTTTGGCTAAATATTGAAAAATAAAAATGTGTAGAACTCAAAAAAATTTTAATCTATAATAGTTAGAAATTTTTAATAAAAAGCAAAAAATTGCGAAGAGAATAAAGAACAATAAAAATATTTATATTTTTAAGTATTTTATTAAACATCTTCTATATTTTAATGTACAGTTTAGAAAAGGAACTATATTATCTATAAAACTTGCTAAAACTTACTTTATGTACAATAATTAACAAAAAAGAATTTAGCCAATTTTATTACTAAACCATTACACATGCAGTTGTAATGAGAAAAGAAGCTGTTACTGAAAGTGGTACAAAAATTACATTAAAAAAAAATGTGTGGCGATAAACCGGGTAGGTTTTGTGGTTATCAAACCATCTTTCAATACAAACTTGACAGAAAGTATGTTGACCACCATAATCGAGACTCATCATATTTCTATCGATTTCAGTGTCTCCCATGCATATCACACACTGATCACCAATAAATGAACCATCAGCTGTGAATTGTTCAAATTGGTGAATTCTTTGAGCAGTCAGTCATTGTTGTTCATTAATAATGTTATTAGCAAAGTTGACAAAATTGTGATGATTTTCGTTCAGTTGAATTTTAAACTGTTCAAGCTCATCAATAAGTAGTGCCAGCTCTTGTTTTAATTTTTCATCACCAGAATCTAATATTGCGATCTTTAAATTATCTTCTTGGACTTTGATTTTGATTTTAGTATGAGTTTTATGAAAATTAGCAACGAAAATATTTATATAACTAACATTCCTACTTTCAGTTATTTCCTGCCATTCTTGGTATTTTTTTTCAAGGTCTTCTTTCAATCGGATGTTGATATCCTAATTTTAAGTTTTAGACATAATGATTTCCGCTTTAGGAATTAATATCTAATTCATTTATTTTAATTCAATAATGTTTTTACATTAGATGATTTACAGTCTAGAATGGTAAGCATTTTAAGTAGTAGAAAACTTACTTATATAAACTTAGCAATACAGTACATTTATAATTATGTTAATCATCAACTGAAACTATAAATTCTAAGTATTGAAAAAATCATAAAATGTATTAATAAAATTTATGTTATTTGAAAGATGATAGTCTATAAAAATGTTTTCTACTTTTAGTATTATGCTTAATGTCATTTTAAACTCTAATTGGTATACATTTGTAATTAACTTGTATTAATTGATTTTGCTAAAACAATGTATATTATTTTATTCTTATTAAACAGTTTTATAAACAGAAACTAATGTTCTTTAAAATTCTATGTACTTTATTATGCATATACAATATGTTATTATACATCAAAAAACTCTTTTAAATACCTTTGTATAACTTGTTTAATGAAAAATAAATAGTACTTTTAGTATTTTGCTTATTGTTTATAAAAACTCTAAATGGTATACAATTTTAACTAACCTTGTAACTTTTGAGAATTTTTTGAGTAAACATACCTGATTGTTCTTTTAAATATTCAAAATATTTTATATTAATAATATCTGAAATTTCAATAGTAATTTTTATAGGTCTTATGTAATTTCTATTTTATTTAAGACAAATAGCTAGTCTTTGTTTTCAAAAACTGAAAATATAAATTTATTTAGTATTTTTTTTTTCTAACTTTCTAAATAGTAAATGTCAAACTTATAAATATAAGCAGGTATTCTAAGTGAACTAAGAGTTAGAAGAAGTAAGAAGTAGTTTAAGTTCTAAAACTACAAACAATATTAATAATAATTATTTTTGCAAAGTTTTTGAGACTTAAAACAAAAACAGTCGATGGCCGTTTTTAACGTAAAATTTTAGTATTTTAAAAGTACAAGTTTTATGTCTCTTTTAGCTATAACACTAAAAAATTATATTTAAATGTAAAAAATTTATGAAAAATACTAAAATGCAACTTTGTATTTTAAATTTGTTAAATTATAAAGAGTTTTTTTTTTCAAGGTAAGCAGTTACTTCTTATTTAAACTTATTATTTAATAGTAATAAATTTCATATTTTAATGACTCTTGATCAAAATTCCAGGATATCAAGTTCTCACAGTTTGTTTAAAAAAAGTAAAATATACCTGTTGTTTTTTGTCTTGATTTTAAATTTCAGTATAATATACCTAATGGCCACCTTAATACTAAAACTTTGAGACATTTTTCATTCATCACATATTAAATTACATTAAAGAAAATTAATGTAATAAGAGTTGTAATGAATTCATAAGTCAAACTAAGATTTATCTTTATTTACTTTTTGTCTAACTAATGTATTACTTTGTTTAATACAAAACAGAATGGCCACTAGTTTTTTAAAAATTACTTCCAGGCTTTAAGATTTTCTTCTTGATTTTTTAAAGTACATGTTTTCAGTCTATTTCTACTTTAAAATTAAGTCTATGTAGTATGACAACATTGAAAAGGTAGTGTTAAGCTAACTTAAATGTGTTATAAAAAATGTTTGATGATGACAAAAAATCTTACCTATATGATAGACTTTTTGTGTTAAATAAAAGTTTGTCTACTTAACATATAAAAATTTACTCTTACATTGAACTCTAGGTAATTTTTTTTTGAGTGATTATTCTTTAAAATTCCAGGCTTTCAAAGGTTTTTTTCAAGTTTTCTCAAACTCTAGATTTGGTGGTCAGCCTTATAAAATCATTTAGTTAAACAGTCTCATATTGAAAAAAAAATTAAATATTATAACAAACCAAAAATATGTAGTAAGCTGATTAATAACAGTTAGAAACAAAATAATAAAGTGTTGAAAAAATACAAGTCTGCTAGTAAAAATCCATATGTCCAGAAAAGTATTATTTACAGACAAAGGTTTTGAAATAAAAATATTTTTTCTTAAAGGAAAATTTTCTTTTTGCTTAATAAGGTTTTTAAGGTTAAAATTTAAACAAAAAGAAAAATAATATTATTTTATCTCTGATAAAACAAAAATGTCTGTTACTAAGGTAAACAAATCTTAATTAATTTGCATTAACTTAAAAATTTATTTTTATAACATAGCTTATTTTATTTTATCAAAAATACTATTTTGAAATTAATGATGTTAAACTTTGGGTCAAACAATGCAAAAGCTTAATTTTTATGCAAAAAATTCAAAGATAAGCATTTCACACACTTAGCCTTAAGAATGGAGTAAAATTTAGCTTAGCAGATTTTAGGAGTTTCGACGCAAACATTTGTAAAATATAATAGTTGTACTTCAGTGCTTTTTATATTTTATCTTTTTCATAAATTTACCATAAACCTTTTGAAAAAAGAAAGTTGGAAAAATTTTTAGTAGCAGTCATGTTTACTAAAATTTCATTAGCATATATCATAAATAAAGTTTTTTTTAAGTCTAACATTTCAAAAAAAAAAAATTTTGAAAAAACTAATTTGAACAACAATAAAATGGTTTATGTTTCGCAGAGTTGCAAAAAATTAAAGAATGTAAATTATAAATATTCAAAAAACTTTGCATGATACAACTTGCAGTTTCACGTTCTACTAACTGTATAATCATTTTCTCAAATTTTTAATTTTTTTACATAAAATAGTGAAACTTTGATTAGAAATGAAACAATTAAAATGCTAAAATTGTATACTTATATTAAAGCAATTAAAAATTTATTATATAGTAACTTTATAATAAATATTATTGTATTAAAATTATTTATTTGATTTTTATTAATTTTAAACTTTAAAAGTACCAAAAACTTACCCTTTAAAATATCAGAAAACCTGGGAGAATTGAAAAAAAATCAATAAACACCTTTTTAAAGTAAATATTTAGAATTTTAAAAGTGAAAGCTTTATTTCTTTTGAGGTACAACAATGAAGTTAAATTATCTTAAAAAAAAAAAAAAACAAATTAATACAATGACACTTTGTATTTTGTAACAAGTATAGTTTACAAGACTGTATATTTTTTAAAGTTAAAAAGTAAACTTTTATTTAATATAAATTTCATTATTTTAGAAAAATAAGTAGTTCAAATATAAGGTTTTCAAAGTATTTTAATGACTTTTGATTAAATTTCAAGGATTTAAACTCTAAATTTTAGAGTGTTTTTAAGAATTCTTTTAAAATATAATACACCAGTTGTTTTTTTCTGTATTTTTAAATTTAAGCATCCACGGTTTAATGGCCACTCTAGTACTGATCAAACTTAATTTTAAAACATTTTTGAATTATCACACATTAACTAATTTTAAAATTTTCATTAGGAGTAAACTTAGTGCATTAAAAATTGTAATTTGTTAAGTGGTCAAAACAAGATTTAACATTTATCTACGTGTTTTTCTACTATTGTATAACTCCAGACAAAACAAGGTTGCCACTGGTTTTTAGAAATTTCTTCAAGGTTTTCCGATTTTTTTCAAGATCTTTAAAAGTAAACGTTCTTTTGTCTATATCTAGTTATAAGTTATGTTTATGGTTGAAAACGGTTTTAAGTAACATAACATCATTGATAAGATAATTTTTAGCCACTTTAAATGTGTTTATTAATAAAATGAATGTGATGATAACAAACATTAAAATTCAGGTTTTTTGGCCACAGTTAGAAAATATTATTTTAAAATATTTGAATTTCTCTATACTTCCATCAAAGTAAAAGTTTGAATTTTATTAAAATCCACTAAACAACATAATGTAATTATTTTCTAAATAAACATTAGAAATTTATTTTTTTATTTTATTTACATGTTTTTTGTATAGATTTTTAAATTTATGCATCCAGGGTTTTTTGGCCACCCTAATATTGATCAAATATATATTTAAAACATTTTAGAATTATCACATATTAACTGATTATAAAATTTTATTAATAAACAAATTTAGTGTATTAGAATTTGTAGTGAGTTCAGTGGTCAAACTAAGATTTAATCTTTATCTACATTTTGTATTACTATTGAATAATTTTTATTATTCTGATCATTAAAAAACAAGGTGGCCACTGGTTTTTGAGAAATTTCTTCCAGATTTTCTGTTTTTCTAGCAAGTTTTTAAAGTACAAAATTTTTAATCTTAAGTTAAGTTTTAATTTGAAAACTTTTTTAAGTAACATAATAACATTGATAAGAGACTGTTTAGCTTCTTTAATATTTTTTTTAACTATATCACAGATTTTTTTAATTAACATGTAAAATATTTTGAAAATTCATGGTTTTTCAATGTTTTTTAGTGATTTTTGTTCGAAGTTTCACTTTTTTTAGTGATTTTTTTCTAAATATAAATTTTTCCAGGTTTTTTCAAAATTTTCAATTCCAGGTTTATTCAGTATTTAAGGTTTTGTGGCCACCTTGACAAAAGCATTAAATAGAATATTCAAATATCTAAAAAACGTTTAGAAAACAGTATTTAAATTTCTAAAGTCTTTTAAACCTTAATTAAAATGAAAATGTCAATCTTTTCAAAATTTAAAAAATCTTCTAACCAACTAAATTTAGATAACTACTTAACAAACATTAGAAGTAGGGTAAAATCAAGTTTTGCCAAAAAATAAATATTTACTTGAAAAAAAAAAGGAAAAGTCCATAAAAGTATTTTTAAGTGGACTAAATTTTCAATAAAAGCGGTAACTTATTTCAAGTAAAATGTATACATATGCTTAAAAAAGATCTTTTTGTTTTAATGTTCAGCACATTTTTTTTTGATATATTTTAATTGCAAAAAAAAACTTGTGATAAATTCAAAACTTTCAAATGATATTTCGGCTCTCTTAGGATGAATTAAATCAAAAACTAGAACTATAGACGGTTCTGAATATTTTTAACTTTGAAATTAGCCTTACAACCTCAAAATTTAACGATTCCTGGATCAAACAGTTTTTTGTTGAAATCTTACTACAATGAATTTTTTATTTATATTTTTATTTATGTATATTTCATTAATCTTATGCTTCAAAGAGCCGGTTAGAAATAATCAAAGAAACAACCATTTTTTCTATATTTTATTTTTAAAGCATTTTTATTTGAACAGATTAGCTCTTAAGCTTAATTAAAAGGTTTAGATTATCAAAAAGACGTTTAAAAATCTAGCATGTACGCAATTGTTGATCGTAAAACTAAAAAATGAAATTCGAATAAAACATTTAACTAATTATGCTATTTTGAAATTAAAAACACAAGTCATGATATCATTATGACCTTAACTTAGTTGTAACAACCACGTTAAAAGTATCATTTAAATTATTAAAGCTATTATTTTAAACATTAGTATGTGGTGAAATTAATTATTTTTATAGTAAACTAACGTTAGTTTTCAAAAATTATTAAACTACTTATTATATCTTAAGTATTTATCATGTTTTTTAGGGAACTTTGTTTTGAGTTAATAAAATAACATAAATGAACATATAGTTTTGCCTAGTTTGGAAAAATTTTCCCGAAATTTGAAAGCTATAAACTTACCAATTTTAATACTGATAAAAACCTTCAGATTTTTTTTTACAAAAGAAATGTTTTTTATTAAAAATAAAATTGTTACAGCATCGGTTGACTAGTTGTAACTTGACTTCAAGGCAAAAAAAACATTTTTTTATTAAAACTTATGATTATTTTAAAGAATAGATTACGGACTTATCTTTTTTATTGAAATCATTATCAAATACATACGAAGTAAAGTAAACAAAAAAACATAAACTGCAATTAGAAGAATATATAATTACTTAAAATAATTATAATTGAAGATTAATGTTTTTAGGTAAATAAAAGCAAAGAGGTCATTAAAACGTTACAATTATAAAATGACAATAATTTCAGAATAGATGTTTATTGGTACTACCGAGGCTTTACTGTTAAGCAGCTCTTCAGGTACAATAATAAAACCAGACTCTAAAGCACTTTATATATATATAGAGATAGGATGGTAAATAAGGGTGATTATTGATGATTTAATATGTATTTATGGGTATTAATACATATTGGTAACTAATTAATGACAAAAATTTAAATAAAGTACAACTAAATCAAGAATTTACGACAATGTTGTAAATTTTAAATAGAATAAGCAAGTTAAATTAAAAGGCGACATAAAAAACAAAAACTAACAATGAATAAAATATGATTAAATCAAATTAAAAGTAACATGATTTGAAGTGGTAGTTCAAGGCAGCGTGCTCTGTTCACTGAATCAACTATCTTTTTCTGTTAGACTCTGCGATGGCAATTTTAAGTTGCAGTTAGTACAAGCATCGGTTTAAGGGAGGAGGGTGTGCATGTGGTTCTATTCATGATGGTCTATGAAATGTTAGTATAATTAGAGTTTTTTTTTTCGCCAACAACATTGTTTTTGTGGATTTTCTAGACTTCAGGCTAAATTTTTATTTAGTTATATCTGGTCTAAAGGGTACACCAGTTGATCGCTAAAACTCCATACAATAACGCATTATTAAAAAAGCAGGTTTAGCCCATTAGATGCATTTAGATGTCCCACACAACCCAGTAAAAAAAAGTGTAGAAGAAGAATAACCTTATTTTTTTACCCCCGTTAATGCGGCTCAGTCAAAACTAAAGTTGGAAAACGATTCCTACTTCTCATAAACACACATTTCCCCGAAGTTTACAAGCTGCACAAAATATTCAACAAAAACACAGTCAAGATTACTAACAGCTGTTCTACAAATCTAAAATAATTGTTAAAGCACACAATAAAAAAGTTCTATCTGTACCAAGCCCAACTGACAAACCGTGTAACTGCAGAAACGCTACTCATTGTCCGTTCAACGGTCGATGTCTGCATAAAGGAATACATAAAACCACTATTTTGCACTATAATTTAACTTAAGAATACATAGTCCTAACTTATTCTTTACGACCACATATAACCAGCACAAATCCAGCCTGAAGCCTAACAAGTCCACACAAAAAACGTTGTTGACAGATATAAAGAAAATCAGCTTTAATTATACTAAAAGCTCATGTTCCATAAAGAAAAAAACAACATGCGAACCCCAATAACCAATAGTTGTTCTAATTGCAACTTAGAAAGAATCGCCATCGCAGAGTCTAACCAAAAAAGATTATTGATTCAGCGAACAGAGCTCGCTGCCTTATGCCCCACTTCAAATTATGCTATTTTACTTACTTAACCTTAACTTATTTATTGATTATTCATGTTTTTTTAAATTGTCTTTTAACTTAACTTACTTATTTTACTTTAATAGTTTTCAATTTAGTCGTAAATGCTAGTAAACTAATAACACAAAATTTTGTATGAATAGTCAGTTTGTATAACTTGAACAAATAACTGCTGATTTACAAACAAACAATAAAAGTTATAAGTACAGAAACATTATAACAAATACTATTAGATTCTTTATTGTTCACTTGTATTTATTTCGTCAATTATATATATTTTAAATGTAGACACCTGTATTATACTGCTGTTATAAACAAATAAAAAAGGATAATGCTCTACACATTAAGTCTAAAAAATATACCGGTTAGTATTTTAGGTATAGGTAATTTTTTTTTCAAGTACACCAATTGATAGATACAAAACATTAGTAATATTTTGAGATTTTTTCGATTTAAGTTTATTTGCATTATTATGAATATGTAAACCTAAATTTGCTAGTTTTATAGTGAATTGTAGACTTAAAGTTTGTCAGTTGTATCTTGATTTTGTGGACTTAATATTTATTATATCTATAATAACTTTGTGTACTTACACTGGGACAGCACCCTTTGTTGCTTACAAATTAATTGCCCTTTGTATTTTAATTATTATGACCCCTTATTGCATGATAATTTTTTAAACCTCTATGACTTTCTGATTATAGTAAAAGCCAAAGTGATTTGAAAAGGGCAAATGTATGCGTGAGTATTGCTTCTTAAAACTAAAATGCAAGTTTTGTTGAAAAACTTCTCTAAAACTAATGTTAAATAAAATTTTCTACAAAATAAAGATGTCAAACATAGAAAAGAATGTGAAATAAAGATGTGTTTATTTTCTAGTATTTCTGATTCTTAGGAGGTACGCATGCACCAGTGTCCCTCCCTACGCTAAGCACCTAGATCACACTAAAAATAGTACTTATATTATATTATACCTTACAATATATTAAATTTTAAAAAGTCAACCACATCTTTGACAATGTAAAAAAATTGAGTTAAACATTTTATAAAATAAACATAACTTGAAAAAGTAAAAATGTGTTTAAATAAAATATAATATTTTTAAATTATTTAAACTATTTTTTAATTTAATTTTTTAGTATACTATATACTCTATAAAATTTACTAGCATATTTTATTTTGTGAAATTAAAAACAAACAAAAATAAAAGCCCAAGAGATCTAGTTTAAAAAACTTATTACTAAACCACCCAACAAACAGTTGTAATTAGAAAAGACACCTGAAAAAAACATTTTATGCAAGTAGATGAAAATTCATATTAAACAAATATTTAAAACGCATGGCGACAAACTGGGCAGGTTTTGTGGTTATCAAACCATCCTTCAATGCAAACTTGACAGAAAATGTGCTGACCATCACAATTGAGACGCATCATATTTCTACCGATTTCAATGTCTCCCATGCATATCGCACACTGATCATCAACAAATGACTCATCAGCTGTAAATTTTTCAAATTGCTGAAGTCTTTCAGGACTCAATCCTTTATGCTCATTTATAATGACATTAACAAAGTTGACAAAATTCTGATGTCTTTCGTTTAGTTGAACTTTAGTATGATCGAGCTCATCAATTAACAGTGTCAGCTCTCGTTTTACATTTTTATCGCCGATTAGCATTACCCTCTTCAATTTATTTTGATAAAGAATTATATCCATTTCAATCAAATTTCTTTCAACACGAGCATAGATAATATCACTTGGATTAACGTTCCTACTTTCAATTTTTTCCTGCCATTCTTGGTACTGATTGTCAAGATCTCTTTTCAATTTCATGTTGATATTCTAATATTAACAAAAAGAACTATTACTTCATAAATTTTTTAAGCTTTAGTTACTTTAAACATTTTAATACATTTAATATGATTATTTTTTCAATCAGTAAAAACATTACTTTAAAAAAACATAGCATATTGTTATGCATTAGTTTATACAATTATGAATTAAAAATTAATTGTTACTAATATTCCATAGAACTTTTATTCAATAAAACTTGTTACTATATCAAAAACTATTTTGATAACCTCTGTTATAACTTGCTTACGAAAGTAAAAACGTACTTTTAGTAATTTTGCTTATTGTTTGTAAAGAAACAATTTTACTAACCTTGCACTTTTCAATCATTTCTTGAGTAGACATATCTGCTGGTTCTTCAAAATGTTTTAATAATTTTTGTATTAACACTTTCTGTAATTTCAATTATAAATATTATAGTTATTATGTAAAGTTCATTTTAGTGAAAAAAGCTAGTTTAAGGTTTTTAAAACTGCAAATAAAAATATAATTAGTATAACTATATTATACTTATTGTCCAAATTTCTAAACAGTATATGTTAAACTTATAAAAATTAAACATAAGTTAGAATTTTTTGGCCAATGATTCAAAAAAAATAATTATTTTCCTAAAAATTAAAAAGTTGTATTAAACTATAAGAAAAAAAGTTGAATTTTGCAGAGTTGCAAAAACTAAAGAAAATCGATTATTAATATTAAATAAACACTGCATTATACAACTAAACATTTAATATTAGAGCTACTGTGTAATCATTTTCTGGAATTTAAAAACTTTCAAAATTTTCTGAAAAAAAATTCATACACAAAAAAGTGAAACTTGTATTGAGTAAGAGACAATTAAAATGCGAAAACTAACGTATACTTTTCTTAATAAACTTTAAAATTTGCCCTACAGTATTTTTTCGCAATATATTAGTATTACAATTAGTCATTCAAATTAGTTTAATTTTACACTAAAAAAGTATTAGATATTGCACTTAAAATTTCAAGAAAACTAATTAAAAAAAAAGCACCTTTTATAAAGTATGTTTATTTTAAAAGTAACAGCTTTATTTCTTTTAAGGTATAAAATAAAATTCAAAATAAAAAAATATTGAAAAGTACTTTGACATGACTTAGTATTTTGAAACAAGTAAAATTTTCAAGAATATATTTTTCAAAGTAAATCAGTAACTTCTTATTTAATAAATTTCATTATTTTTCTTTTATAAAATTTCATTATTTTAACATTGGTATTAAATTGCATTTAGGTTTTCTAAGTATTTTTATGACTAATGATAAAAATTGCAGGATTTTAATTTTTTGAAAATAAGTTATTTTTAAAAAAGAATATTATACCTGTTGATTTTTGTCTAGATTTTACAATTTAAGCATCAAGGGTTTAATGGTCGCCCTAAAACATTTTTTAATTATCAGAATTAAACAGTATTAAATTTTTCATTAGGAGTATTTTTGGTGTAATAAAATTTATAATGAATTCAGTGGTCAAACTAACATTTAACCTTTATCTACTTTTTGTTATACTATTGTATAACTTCTGATCAACACTAAACAGGGTGGCCACTGGTTTTTTAGAAATATCTTTCAGGTTTTCTGATTTTCTTTCAGCATTTTGAAAGTACAGTTTCTTGGTTACTTTCTATTTTAACTTAAATTTAAGAATAAAAAATGTGTTAAGTAAGATAATAAAAAAACTGTTAAGCTATTTAAAAAAAATTTTTAAATAAAAAAATTTGATGATAATAACTTTTTTTAATATATTATATAAATTTTGTGCAAAATCAAAATTTTACTACGTAGCATGTAAGGTTGATTAAAATTTATGATTTACCAGGTTTTTTCAGGCTTTTTTAAAACTTCTCAAAACCTTGGTTTTTATCAGGATTTTAAATTTTGTGGTCAGCCTATAAATTTAACCAAGTTTTCAAAAAAATAAAATTTGCTAGAATGGAAATAAAAAGTGTTTTGAGTAACATAACAACATTGTTAAGATACTGTTTAGCTACTTTAAACATGTTAAAAAAATGATGATAAACAAATATTACAATATAATAGCTTTTTTGCGCCACATCAAAACTATTCTCCAAACAGTGTAAAAATTATTTCACATTCAAGATTTTTTTTCATTTTTATTTAGTGATTTTGTTCAAAATTCCAGGTTTTTCTAAGATTTTTCAAAATTAAAAAAAAAAAGGTTTTTATCAGGATTTTGGGTTTCGTTGACACCCTGACAAAAGTATGTAATGTAGTCTTTACATTTTAAACAATAAAAACAAAGTAGTAAGAAAACATTATTTAGAATTTTTAAAATTCTTTAAACCTTATTTAAGTAAAAATGTCAATATCTTTGAATAGTAAAAATACCACTAAACAACAAAATATAACTATATAATCAATAACATTTAAATATAGTTAAATCCAGTTTGCTAAAAAAAAATGTCCATAAAATTAATTTCAACAGGACAAAATATTTCAATAACAGAGTGCATTTTTTTAAATAAAACAAATTCTTAAAAAGAGCTCTACATGTTTTAATGTACAACAACAATAATAAATAAAAAACATTCATTTTGTTAGCTTATATTAAGCAAAAATGACAAATACAGAGGTAATAAAAGTCTTAATCATTTTGCAATTTATTGAAAATGTTGTTAGGATAAAATCACTTCAGTAACTTGCATAAGTCGTTTTATCAGAAATACTATTTTGAATAAATAATGATATCAACCTTTAGGTCAAACAGTGCATAAATTTCATTTTTTATGCAAAAAATTCAAAGATAAAAATTTCACACTCAGACTAAAAATAAAGTAACATTTTATTTAGGAGAGTTATGACGCAAACATTAAAAAAAATCAATAACTGTAATTCAATACTAATAATGTTTTATTTCTATTTTGTTTCTAATATAATGACTTATAGTAAAAAAGAAGGTTGGCAATTTTATTGAGTAGCAGTCATGTTGACAAGAACTTCATTGGCCTGAATTATCTAAAAAAAGTTTTTTCAAGCCAATATTCTTTAACATATAAAAATAATTCAAACACTTCATTGAATTATAACAAAATAAGTTCTATTTTACGGAGTTGCAAAAATTAAAAAAACTTAAAAAATAAATATCAACTATTTTTTTTTTTCACATTCGAGAACTTATTACAAAAAATTATTCTCAGATTTTCAATTTTATGGATAAACGTGTGAAATTCAGATTATTTAAAAATGTAAACTAATCTTCAAACACTTGGTTCTTTTCAGCTATATTTTAATCATTTATGAATTTATTCTTTCAAAAATTTATTTTACAATGAAAATTTCATCAAAGACCTCGTCAGTGATTAAATAAATCTTATTCAAATATAATTTCTATTTGAACAAGTTTGATTCAAGCACTAACGAGGTCTTTGACCGAAACTTAGTTTGTAAATTAAATTATTGAAATAATAAGTTGATTATTTCTCCTATAGTAGTTAAATTTTTTTATTGGTTTTCTTAAATCGAAAACATATAATGTTAAAATCAGTTATTTGATTTTTATAAGATTTAGACTAAAACAGAAACAAATAATTGCACTTATTATTTTCAGAAAACCAGGGAAAATTAAAAATAAACAATGAGCACCCTTTAAAAATATTTTTTAGTATTTTAAAAGTACAAGGCTTATTTTCTAATTGAACTATAATTATTAATATGAGTTATAACAGTATAATGAAAATACAGTAATGTCACTTTTAATTTTAAAACAAGTAAAGTTTTAAAAAATATATTTTTTTCAAGTAAAACAAAAAATTCTTCTTCAATTCTTTCTTTTTGTTGTTATAAATTTTGTTAAATACTCAGGCTTTCAAAGTATTTTAATGACTTTTGATAAAATTCCAGTGTTTAAAGTGTTCCAAGTTTTTATGTAAGTATAATATACCAATTGATTATGTTGATTTTAAAATTTTGATTTAAACATAGATTTAAGGGTTTAATAGCCAATAGTATATGTCATTGGTCCATTTTTATTTTAAAGTAAAGTTTAAGGTTGTAAGTTGTATAACATAATTGACAAGAAACTGTTAATCTACTATAAATGTGCTCGAAAAAATATTAGATTAAATATTAAATAATATAATAATATTAAGTTAAATAAAGAATATAATATCTATATGATTGATTTGTGGTGTCAATTTAAAATTATTACTTAGCGTGTAAAAAATTTTAAAATTTCTAGGTTATTTTAAACTTTTTAGTGGTTTTTAATTAAAAACTCCAGGTTTTTATCAGGACTACAGGTTTTGTTTCCACCTTGATAAAAACCTTGTTAAGGAATATAAAATAGTAAAATGTTGTTAAGGTAAAATCTTTTCAGTAACTTGCATAAGAAGTTTTATCAAAAAATTGTATTTTGATTAAAAAATTATATCAACCTTAAAGTTAGACTATGTAAAAGCTTCACTATTAATGTAAAAATTCAAAGAAAAACATTCAACACAGCCTTAAGAATGAAGTAAAATATAATTTATTAGTAGGAGTAATTACACAAATATTTTAAATTAAAAGAAAACTAGATCAATAATTTATTTCAATATTAATGTATTATTTTTCGTAAAAATAATACAATACCTTACAACGAAAAAGAAGGTTAACAAATTTTTTGAGTACCAGCCATGTTTAGGATAATTTCATTAACCTATATCATCCTAAGAAAAGAATTTTTAAAAGTCACTATTTTATAAAAGTATAAAAATAATTAGCAAAAACTTTGCTTAAACCATTATAAAATAAGTTCTATTTAGCAGATTTGCAAATAATTAAGAAAGTAAATTATAAATGTTAAATATACTTAACATGATTTAACTTTTAATTTCACGTTTGAGTAACTGTGGAATCATTTTCTGGATTTTTAAATTTTTATACAGAAAATAGTGAAACTTAAATTAGATATGGAACAATTGAAACAAAATAAAATGTATATTTATTTTAAAACACCAAAAGTTGCAATATAATATTTATTAGCCATATTTTAGTATAAAAACCAATTATTTAATTTTTATTTATTTTACACTGAAAATTTATTTACAAAACAAGCTATTTAAAACATCTTAAAACCTTGTGAAGAACTTTTAAAAAAAATTTTTGCATCCATTTAAAAGTTAATCTTCAGTTTTTTAAAACAAGCTATATTGTTTTTTATAGTTAAAATAACAGTATACTAATTATATTTTAAAATTAAAATAAAAATAGTGAAAAAAACTATAATGCTATTTGTTTTTTAAGATAAATGAAGTTTTAAAGACTTTTTATTTTTCAAATTAAAACAGTAATTCCTTATTCGATCTAAATTTAACTAAAGAAAAATATAAGTTGTTAAAATGCAAGCTCTCTAAGTAGTTTAATGACTTATGATAGAAATATCCAGGATTTAAGTTTTCAATTTTTTATAAATAGATATGCCTGTTGTTTTTTTGTCTGGATTTTTAAACTTAAACATCCAGGGTTTAAGAGCTACCTTAATACTGATCAAATTTTATTTTAAATTACTTTAAAATAATCACACACTAATTGGTAATAAAATTTTATTAGAATTAAATTTAGTGTATTAATATTTGTGTTGGTTAACTAATTGATTTAATTTTTATCTACTTTTTGTTTTACTAATGTATAACTTCTAATCAACACAAAACAAAATGGCCACTGGTTTTTGAGAAATTTCAATCAGGTTTTGTGATTTTTTTCCCAAGGTTTTTGAAATTACAAGTTCTTTGGTCTAATTCTAGTTTATAGTTAAAAACTAGTCTAAGTGACATAACATCATTGTTAAAATACTGTTTAGCTACTTTAAATGTGTTTTTTCATAAAATTATTTTAACATAACAAACATTTTTTACTGTATGACAGACTTTTAATGTTAAACTAAAATTTCATAAACTAACATGTGAAAATTGTATAGAGTTTAAGTTTTTTTCAAGTTTTTCAGTGATTTTTTTCAATATTCTTGGTTTTTTTAAAATTTCTCAAAATCCAGGTTCTTATCAAGATTTTAGGTTTTGTGGCCATTCTGACAAAAGCATGTAGTGTAATATTTACACTTTAAACAAAAAAAACTTTTTAGATAAAAATTACTTTGAATTTTTAAACTTCTTTAACCCTTCAAAAAAGTGAAAATGTCATATATTAAAAATAGTAATAATTTCACTAACCAACAAGATGTGAATACCTCTTCAAAAAACAATAGAACTATAGTTAAACGAAGTTTATAAAGATATAAAGATATAAGAAACAAAAATTTGTTAGAAAAAAAAAAAAAAACTCTATATAAGTATGTTTGACTAGACAAAATTTTTTAGTAACAGAGGGCATATTTTTAGTTAAAAAGTAGACATATGCCTAACTAGAGCTGTTATGTTTTGGTCATGACTTTAAACTGTATCCTGGTGTATGACTTGACTAAACTGTTATGACCGTAAGGTTATCTTGTACACCAGGTCCTCGGACCAAATTTTTGGGCGCTTTTTTTTTGTTCAATAATCATTTGTTCAGCACAATAAAAATTAATAACTTTTAGTTTAATGTTATATTGTTAGCTTATATCTTACAAAAATATCAATAACTTAGGTAAAAAAAAATTAATCAAACTGCATTTGCTTAAAAACCTTGTTAAAATTAATCATTTCAGTAACATTGCTTATGTTGTTTTATAAAAAATACTACTTAGAATAAATAATAATATCAACCTTGGGGTCAAACAGTGCATAAGCTTCACTTTTTATATAAAAATTTTAAGATAAGCGTTTCACAAAATCAGCCTTAAAAGTAAAGTAAAATTTAAGCTAAAAGTAATGAAGCAAAAATGTTATTAAAAAAGATCAATAAGTGTACTTCAATGCTTTTAATGTTTTGTTTTTTCTTATAATTAACATAAAACATTATAATAAAAAAGAAGGTTGGCAACCCTATTTGAGTAGCAGTCATGCTGACAAGAACTTCATTGGCTTATTATTGTAATAAAAGTTTTTTTGAACTATGATAACTTAAGTTCTACTTTGCAGTTTTGCAAAAGTTCAAGAAAGCAAATTATGTAAATTAAATAAAATTTTCTTGTTGCATCTTAAAATTTCATGCTCGAGTAACTGTGTAATCGTTTTCTCATAACAAATTGGCATTAATGACAAATGGTACAAAATTTTACAAAGAAGCTAAGTTCCTAGTTTGTCCTGATTTTTTTACAAATTTCTTAAAATTTAAATAGTTCAGTATTTTTTTGTTGCTCAAGATCACTTACATCAAACTACGAGTATTACACAGAAAAAACAAGCTTAAATTAGCTGATACACGGCAGAAGATTCAGTTGACTTTCAAAGCGCTACAGCAACTCGTGATTTCATCTGTTTTTCATCGATAGTCTGCTTTAAAGGCGACGTTTACTTTTTATACTGCGTTTTTCAGCTCGTCGAAAAATATTCCACCGCAACCGGATCCGTTGAAATTGCAGCCAAAGTTTATGATGATTGCGTTTGGTACAACTAGACAATATATGTATAACTGACGGCTAAATTCGCAATCAATCTATAGACACCTGCGCGAAATTTGAGATCAGATCGAACACGTGATCAAAAATTACACACATGAATGAGCCTAGAACTAAAATTTTAAGCACAATCTTGGCGGAAACTCTGTCTTTACAGGCGGATACTGCTTAGATGAATTTTTCACGTTATAGATTTGAACACTGTTGAAAGCTATACGACTTTATAGGCCAGTGGACATGCATGTCCGTTGTAAGATGATCGGGGCACTCGTGTCTGTAAAACGAAACTCTTCGCAGTCGGAAGGGAAGCTTTGAGGTTTTGATCAACACTCTGACAAGTTTGTGCTCGTGACCCGTTCATCGGTCGTTGGTTTCTTCATCTTAGCTTCTTTATAACTTAAGACTAAACTTTTTCAGTTTTTCGGGTCTGTTTGTACATAAAGTCATTTCATGCAGAAATACTTAACAGTCTACATTAAATATATACAAATAAATATTCAGAAAAATGATACAAAAAAATAGTTCTACTATTAACATTGAGTTACACATACTACACACTTTTAATTTAACAAGTTTAATGTTTTATTTCAGTTTAGTTTAATGTTTGCCAAAAATACTAAAATTTCATATATTTTAAGACTAAAAAACTTATTTTACGAAGCCAAACAACTAATACAACTTTATTGCTAATAAAAGGATAAAATAGTATGAACAAGATTTTATAGTTAGAAAAAAATTGGCTGTAAAAAGCCAATAAAAGGTAGCAAAATTGTGTATGGTTAAGTAGCTTGTAACAAAGAGATGTGAGATAAAGAGGAGAAATTTTTTAAATAAGTTCAGTATTATTTTAGTTAACGGTTAAAGGTAATTCAACTATAAGAAATCTTTATTGTTATAGAATACCATTACTACTTTTAGACATAATTTCTATACAATGTTTATCATTTGATTTCAGCCGTTTAGTGTTATAAGCTCAATGTTTTTATTTATTAGTTGTAATTTTTTAGTAGTTTAACTGCAATGTAACTATTACAACTAAAATCTTACTACATAAGATCAAGTGATGCTAATAATAAAACTTTCTAAATATTCTACAACGAAAAAGTTTAGAAAATAACCGAAATATTTAAGCTAACCTTTTTTTAATCATTTTCATCTTGTAAATTAAACAAGTCCTGATAGTTAAAGTTTATAATTGTTTTATTCTATTTAAAAATGATCATGTATGGGTGCTTATACCTATGCAAAGTAACAAAAGCTTAGGAAATCACGAAAACTTATTATGAGATAACCTGTATGTAAAAGTAAAATGATTAACAAAAGAACTTGATACCACAGGTAGTAAAAAAAAATTATTTAAAGCTATTAAACAAATTATTACTAATATACTATAAAAAAATATTAGCATTACCGCATATTTATTAAAAATGTTCTAATATATGCAGTTAGAAAGTTTTATATATTAAGCGAAAGTTTTAAAGGAACAATTTACTACTTTATTTTTTTGTTTTAATTTTCTTAATCAATGATTTAGTATTTTATTGATTACTTTTTGATAAAAAGAAGTTAATAGGAATAAAAATTTTAGTTTATTTGAATGATACATACACAAAAAGATGAAAAAAAAAATTAATTTATTTCAGTACACAACTGTTGGTTTATAACTCTACTTTAGTTACCAATTCAAAAAAACTATAGTCACTTAATTAAAATATAGCATAAGTAAATGATTGTTACATGAAAAATTTGTAGTAACTTTTGAGTGGTGGTCCTTTTAATAAATTGTTTAACGATTTGAATTATTCAAATTTAAGAAGTCACTTATTTGGCTGTTAAGCGGCCTATGACATATAACCCTCCAAATAAAGATTGTTATATAATTTTAAGGTAAAATAAGAAATCGAATAAATCCTCATAAGGACTTGCGTTTAAATAATTTTGGTTATTTTACAAAAAAATTTTAAAACTAAAATGATAAAAATTTAGTTGACTGCCTCAAGGAGTCACATATACTACCTTAAATACCTAACACATAGTTATAATCTCATTAAAACAAATGTTTATATGTTTGCATTTAGATATTTTGTCAAACATCTAAAACATAAACTAAAAAAGAATTTGTCTCAGACGGGTATTTTTATAAAAGTAACTCTTAAAATTCCCTATATTGCCCAAAAACAAAGAAAATGAACTTTAGAATAGAATATCAGTTTTGTTAATTTAATTTTATTTTTAAAAAGTCTGAGTATTTTGATTGCTTTCTGTTAAGGCTTAAATAAATATGTTTCCTAGATCAGTTTTATTAACCAGCAAATTACGATAATTATCAAATCTGAAATAAAATAAAACATAATAAGTTTAATCATTAATATAAATCTAAAATTATAGCTAGGCAATAACTAATACATGTTTTCCAGATTTTATCTAAAATGGAGATAAAACGATACATTTACCTAGCATAATAAAGTTGTTTAATGATTAGTTGTAAACTTAAATACAGTTTGCAGTTTTAAACCTCAACAAAGTTAAACTCAAAAATTAGAAAGTTACAGACAACTTAGTTTATTACTGACTTTGAAATTCTAAAACACAATTTAGTTTTGAAGAAAATGCACATATAGAATATTAATTTTAACAGTCAACTGAATTATATTAATAATATAAACTACAGTTTTAACAAGTTTGTGGATACCACTTTCGATATCGTGGATCCTTCTCCAGATTTTTACACGACCAGAGTTAATTCTCCGATTGAACTCCATCATCAACAAAACCTTACATAGATAACCCAGGGGTATTACTAGGACGAAAATCGAGACATAACACAGGATTTCCCTGCTTTGTAGACGATTGACTTGCAACCGTACAATTTGAGTCCTCAGATGAAAGGAAGGTAGCTGGTTTCGCGTTGCATTTCTTTATATCGTTATGTCAAGCTTTGTCATTTAATACTTTTTGGAAGTGCGGAACATCATCATTCTCCTAAAAACTTTTCAAACTTAGAACTAAAACTCCTATTGTATGAAATTTTGTATAGTAATAAAAATGGTGTAAGGCTAGTCACTGATTACTAAATTTCATATTCTATTTATCTAACAATTTATTTTATGATTTAAGATTTATACCTGTATTTTTTAAAACACTTGTTTTGAGTGTTGTCTAGGTTTTAATAATTTTTATTAATTATTGAACTTTTTTAAATGTAAAATGCTAGTTATATATTCTATTCGCATATTTTTTGTTTTTAATATAGACATTGAAGTTAATTATTTTGTGACAATAATTTTATAAAAAAAATAATTCTAAGAGGTTAATAGTTTACTTAAATTTTGGTGAATCTATTACCTGAATACTAGTAGAGTTTTAGTTAATACAAGTTTATCCACTTTTACACTAAAGCGGTATTCAGTAATTTTTACTCTTACATAATACGAAGAAAATTAAAAAAATAAGTTTTTTTTTAAATAATTTGAACTTTTTACATCTGTCCACATTTAAAATACTTTATAAAATAGATCCACTGCAAAAGAGCTTTTGAACTGTTGTCCTCAGCAAGTTAAGAAAATAATTTGTGGATTTTTTTGTATAAAATCTAAAGTTGAAATGTCGATGTTTTATAATGAATACTACTTCTGAACTAAAACGTAGTTTCCTTTAAAAATTTTTAACGACATTTTACATTCATTTACTTGTAAGAATAAAATTTATCTGCAGTATAATTATACAGGCTTATATTACATCTTGGCTAAAGTGCAAAACTTTTTTAGATCAAACAGGTCTTATAATAAAAGTATACTTCGAAAAAAAAGTTTATAAAAATAAAAAGAAGTCTAAAATATATAAATGTTCTTTCATCAAACTGAACTAAAACTTTTATTTTCTTCGATTACGCCTTAATAAGTATTAAATTTAAGTTGTAAACCTCATGTTTGACTAAATATTAGAAATAAAAACTGAGTAATTTTTCAAAAGAAATTACTCAAAAAAAGTAAAAATGTGTGAGGTGTAAATAACCTAAATAATTTTAAAATTTTTAATCTACATCTTTAATATTTCGGGTGCACGACTATTCAAATTATGACAACTCAAATTCAGACAACTTAAATTCGGACAATTCAAATTCCGACAACTAAAATTTGGACAATTCAAATTCCGACAACTCAAATTCAGACAATTCGAATTCCGACAACTCAAATTCGGACAGTTCAAATTTCGACAACTCAAATTTGGATAATTCAAATTCATACAATTTAAATTCGGACAACTCAAATTTGGACAATCCAAACAATGACAACTCAAATTCGGATAACTTAAACTATAACAATTGAACTATTTAAATAAGACGACTAAAATGTACACATGTGTTACAATAAATTATGTAATGAAAATTATAAATTTTATCAAACGTTGCTTTTTAGATTTAAGATTTTAAAGTTTTTCTAGAATTTTTTTTTACCTAAAAAAACAATTTTTAAGTTTTTGTAAAAAAGTAATAAATAAAAAAGTAGAAATAATATTATGTAATAGAAATAAATGATTATATAGATATTATTTTAAAATTTTTGAATAATCTTAAACATAAAAATTAAGTAATCTTAAAAAATATGTATATTTTTTTGTAACTAAATAAATTATCATTGTTAATATTGTTTAATGAACGATAAAAAAAGCGCTCAAAAAGTTTGGTCTGAAGACCTGGGGTACAAAGGAACTTTTTGGTTATCGAGTTGTACACTATATACTTACAGAGTTTATTACGAGCTATATCTTTATCAACATTCTAAACTGAAAATGTTTGTATTCTTTAATGATATACAACTTTATAGTCAAACTTTTTTTTAATTAAGCATTATTTTTCATAATTTTTTATTTCAAAATTTAATGTTTATAAACTTTTGGGAATACGTTTTTAGTACTTTTCTATAGTGGTTTTACTTATGGTGATATCAATTTGATTTAGTTATGTAATTAAAAAGTATTGTTTCGTTATAAAACAGCTATTCAAATCAGTCTAAGTTGAACAATTATTGTTTACATTAAAAACCACAGTTACTTGATAACTTATTACTTTTTTATTAACACAAGTTAAGGGATATTAAATTTAGTCGTTGTAAGTATCTCTGAATAATAGAATAGATAATTTTAAATTTAAAAACATTATTGTTTTTAAATACTACGAAATATTATTGATTTCAGTGTAATGCTTTATTTCATAAAAATTTTAAATTTCTAAAATGTCTAACGACACAATGTTAATCCATAATATTTCTTTATTTCTAAACTTCGGCTGTTAAGCCGAAGTGTTTCTTGTCGAAGTATTTTGTTAGTACAATTTGTTGTAGTTTATCGCACATATATTCATTGTAAATACAGTCTAAACTTATAGAATCGATTTCATTTTAGTAGTTTAAGCTTTCTAACAATCTTATAAACCTACTTCAATAAATTGTAGTTTAATTAATCTAAGTGCTTTGTAAAACTATTGCAATAAAAAAAAGCTTAGGTTTAATCAACACTTATAACCTATTAGATTAATAAAATTAGTCCAATTAATACTTTATATACCTACTTTATTAATTAACGAGATTAATCTAAAAAGAATCGTAGAACTACCTAAAGATATCATTTTATTAGCGCGTTATAGTCAGTAACCGCCAGGACGGCTTATATATAACCAAGCACATCTCTTAGATTGGTTTAAAATAAGGAAAGATATTACCTCTTGTTTTAATTTAAACAAAATATTACCACCAAAATGGAGTTTTTATCACTATACATAAAATAAAATTCAATTTTCAAAATGTGTTTCTTTCAAGTCTAGTTTTTACAGTTTTTTTATGTGTAAAGCTACGATACAAAGTGTATTAAAATTTTTGTAATGTTGACTTTAATGGGCCGGTCATTTTTACTCTGAGGGTCGGATCCGGCCCGCGGGCCATACGTAGGCGGGCCATACGGGCCATTATATCTTTAGACTTTGTAAATTTATCTTCCTTTACTAATTGATAAACATTTAGTTTTACCTCAGTATTAATATATTTTTATACTTTATATATTTTTGTTCAAAAGTAAAAATCCATTACAACATCAAATGCATATTTTTATAAAAGGCTATAGAAACAAGTTTAATATAGACATCACAACATTTCTTAAATGTAAACAGATGCTTAATTATAAATTAAGTTTGCTAAGTAGAATAGGATACAAACTTTTAAAAGTGTGAAAATCCCCAGTCTGCATTTAACTAGAAGCAATATCAAAAAACAGTAATTATAGTAAGTATATTTGGTACATCTCGTACCTTTACGATCTCTCGTTTTTTTAAGCATTTTTTCTGTGGACACAATGTGCGTAAATAAGTGAGAGGTTACTGTACTTAACACTCCAAAAATTTTTAGAAAAGATACGTTATTAGTTAATAAAATTACTTCTTGAAAAAAAAAAAAACAAACTAAGGCAGCTTTAAAACAAAATTAAATAACTAATAAACTAAAAAAACTTTCTTTCACGTAAATAAGCAATTTAAAATGTTAAGCATCTACTTTATTAACGATTTTTTTTTCATAATTTTTAAGTTACTAATGTAAGTGAATTTTATTTACCAAAGTAAAAAAAACATTGTCATTCTCTAAAGGTTCGTGAAGTTTAATTTTTTTTTGATAAGATAGACATGTGTCTTATGATAATATAGTCATATGAATAAAGCTAACCAACATTTTGTGGCTTACATATAAAGAATAATTAAGTTTTTTTTATACTTTATATATATTAAAATAGTAAGAGGTTTCACCAACTTATAAACAATTATTTAAAAATTTTTACATAAATTTAATATAGTAATTTACATAAGTAAATGTTAGTCTACAAAAGGTAAAAGCTTGTATAAAAAGAAGTAATTCTTTTTTTTATTGCATATAACTACTTTTTAGGATGAAAATATTTCTTAAAAATATAGTTTGTACGAAGTATTTTTTTATTACCTAAGTTTATATAAAAATACAACTGAATAGAAGTATTTCTGCTGTAGATTTACAAACGAAAATTTGTAAATCTTTATTTATCAGATTTAAGTACAACGACGAAAGAATTATTGCAATTTTAAGTTTTCTTAAACTACTATAGTTTTATAAAGATACTAGTATAAAAAATGAAAGAGAAAGCAACCAATTTTGTTATCTGTATTACTAGAAACTTTTCTTATTCGAAAAAGTGATTAAACTTTGATTAAAATTGTTAAATATTGAAAAACTTTGCTTTCAAAACGTTCTGGTAAATAAACTAAATTTATTAAATTGCTTAATCGGAACTTCATTATTTCTACTTTACTGTAAATATAACATATAAAATAGAAAATCGCCTTTAAAGTTCATATTTAATTTAATTAAGTTTGTGAAAATACAATACATTAAACATAACAAAATGATATTAAAATTACTTAATTTTTGATTTTACTATTACTAATAACTAGTTAAAAATTTTTAGGATATTTAATATTCACCAATTAAAAAGCTTAATATTTTTATTTTCTCTATAATAGATAAAAAATCTGCGTAAGATTTAAAACTGGACTTTACAGTTACGTTATACAATTTTAACAGTCTACGACTGAAACTATATAAAAATTAAGCATAATTAAGAAATTGTTAAACAATACATTACAAATACAAATAACCTAAAACAAAGATCTCATTCGTCATAAAGCTACAAAGATTTCATTAGTTTGAATTTCTATATCCATTCATTGTTTAAGATGGTGTAAGAAAAAAACCTTAAGGTTATAGAATCAAATACAACGGATACAGTCTAAGGTATTGTCTAGGCATAACAATAGATTTTAGACTAAAAAAATGCAAAAAAGATAACAGTTGAGCCACCCTATACTAAAACTACTTAGAAATGTTTGTATTTTAAGGGATAAAAAGACTATGTTCATAAAAACTTATCATTTTTTTAAAGCAACATATTCGGTGAAGATTTATAAGTTAAACTCAATACATCTAAACCAGAAACTAAAAAGGCGTACTTTTATCATAAAATACAAGATAAAATTTTTCTTTATAAATTTGATCATAACTGATCAATGTGTTGTAGTCTAAAAAAAATGATTTCGATATAAAGATATCAATTAAATATATTATAAACATTTCTTGTACTTATAACTGCTATAAAAACATTTTTTATAATTTTCAGATGTTATAACAATTTTTAGTAATTTACTTAATAACATTTTTAATATGTAGCACAAAAAAGTCTTTTATTCGAAAGCTACTGAAGTTCAACTAGTTCCTTTTTTATGAGTTCGTAAGTGCTTATTTCTATTATGTCGGTGAGTAAATCTTCTAAAACAAACATCACATCCAAAAGGTCTATCTCCAGTGTGAATTCTTATGGGACAGTTTAAACTACTTTTTTGTGAAAATTTCTTATTGCAAACTTCACATTCATAGGGCTTTTCTTTCGTATGAGTCAGCATGTGTCGTTATAAACTACTTTTTTGAGTAAACTTCTTCTGACAAACTTCACACTGAAAATCTTTTTTACCACTATGAATTAGTATATGTCTTGTCAAATTAGATTTCAGATTGAAACATTTATCAAACTTTTCACATTTAAATGGTTTATTATCAGTATGAACTACTACATGGCGTTTCAAATGATGTCGTAGTGAAAAGCATATTTTGCAAACATCACACTGATAAATCTTCAAACCAGAATAAGTAAGCTGATGTGTTGTTAAATGACTCTTTTGTTTAAAACTTTTATCACATCTATCACATTTGAAAGGTTTTTCTCCTGAATGAATTGTATCATGAAGAGTGAGATGGGATTTTGATTTAAAGCTTTTCTCACAAGTATGACAGCCATGCTGACTTTTTATGTTTGACAATTTTTGTACCAACTGGAGTAGTAGCCATGATTTAAAGGCTTTAAAAATGCTGTAGTTAGAGTTTATATTAGATATACGAAATTCTAAAATAAAATTATTTTAGCTAACATTAAAAGAACTTTTAAAAGCATTTATATTTTACTTAAGAAACTTTTTTTTTTTTACAAAGTCCATTGTAAATATGTTTAAAAATTTATTTGCATATTCTTTAAGCTCAATTTTATGTTTCACTAAACTTTGTTCTACAAAAAATACAAATAGTTAAGTTTTTTATTTGACATAAGTATTGAAATTGTTTGAGTTTAATAAAAAAAAACTTAATCACAAACATTTAAGTACAAATATGAGTCAATTTCTAAGTAAACCTATCTTTGTTATAGTTTATAAACTTTTTAACACCTACCCCTATATGTATTAAAAGACTAAGATAGTTAATTAAGTTAAGCAAATTAAGGGTTTTTGACTAAGATACTTTATCAATAATGTATAAATTTTCTTTAGTTATACTATTACTCAAGAATTCATTTATATATATATATATTTATCGATTACGATTTGATTTATCAAGTTAAATAACTTAATTCTTTATATATATATATACAAAATAACAAGTTCAAAATAAATCACAAAAAAAAAAACCAAACAAGTGAAATTTAAAAAAATAACTAAATATTTTAAATATAAATATGTATAATTATCAAATTTACATTTAATTTGTTGTTTATTTTACCAAAAAGAGTTTTAAAAAGTAGAACAATAGCATTTTAATGACTTTAATGACATAAAATGTTATGGTATATCAAAGTTTACTTGTTAACGTAATAGTCACAAAAACGTTTATAAGTATTTAACTAAATTCTTTAAAATGAAATAAACTTAGCATAAGTTAAAGGAAAACAAAAGCTTGTTATTTTTAATCTCAGAAAAATAAGTTCTAAGAACAACTATGTATGTTCAATGAAGCTAATTCAATTATACAATACTACTAAATATATGTTTTCATTTTAATTTCCATTTGAAGTCTAAACTGTATGGTTTAAATAATAAAATATACGTCGTATAAGAGATCTGTAATCAAAATATTTTTATCAAAAATGCGTTTCCTGAAAAATAAAGCTTTAATAAAGCTTAACTTTTTTGTCATTGACAAAACGTTAAAAGGTATCCAAGACTTTTGCGACTCGATAACCGAAAAGACTTTTTGTGCACCAAAAACCAAATGATTTTTTTCGATAAATTAAGAATATTTTTTAAGAAAACATTTAAATCTAATGGTTTAAGTTCTAGCAATAAGTATAAACTATTTCTTTTAGGAACAAAATGTCTTCATATTGATTATTTTTGATTAAGGTAAATATAATAAATTTTTTTCAGAATCTAAAGTTTTTATTACAAATTATTATAAACCAAAGAGTAAATGAATATTGATTTTTCAGTTTTATTTTAAAAATGCAAACTGTTACCATTTGTTTTAATAAATTCGAAGCTTAGTTATTAAACCAGAAAAAAATAACAATTTAAAAATAAAAAATAAACTTTTCGAATTTAATGTTTAGTTATTAATTTAACTTCTTTAATAAATTTATGTAATAACGTTATTAAAAACTTATTATTAAATTCTAGCTTAATTTATGCAATTTAAAATGATTTGTTTTACTAAATACTAGTTAATAACATTTTTTGTATACTAAAATCATAACCTAAAACAAAGATTTCCTATAACACATCCAGTATTGTTCTTTTCATAAGTTATTTAATATTAAACTAAAAATAAAAACACTTAATGCAACAAGTTTTTAAATATTAAAAAAAAAAGTAAATAAGTGTAATAAATATTGTTAAACATTCTATTATTTTTCTAATTTATTTTCATTACAGTTATAGTTGTTAAATTCTAACTATAAAAACTGCTTTATTTAATTAACTGCTTAATTTGTTATTAAGCGAGATTTTTTTTTCTAATTTCACTATCATATGTCGTTAAAAAATATTTTTTTTTAGTAATTTATAAGTAATTTAAAATTCTCTTAAATACAAATCACGTGCGTATAACTATTATATAAACTACATTAAATTTAATGCAAGTGTGCAAAAGTGTTTTTGTACAAAAGTGACCCTTCGTGCATATTTTACACATACTAGAAAAATGTTACAAAAATTAAAACACTCTTTTTGTTTGAAACCAACTTCCAAAATTTTATCGATTTATGGTAAAAAATTTTACAACTTAATGGTGTATATAACGTAAAAAACAGTAGTTAATATTTTAAAAGTCAGAAACAAGATTGTACTCGAACTTAACTTAATTGAATACAACTAAAGTTTCGTAAACGGTCATTTATACTCTCAGATCCTGCCGACAGGGCCGTATGTTGCTCACTCCTATCTTAGAAATTTTACATGAGCTTATAAATTTGGTTTTAATACTGTACGAATTTAGTAATTACTTTAGACCTTATTTGCATATTCACATATGCGCGGTGTAATATTAGTTTAGTTTATGTTTTACGTGGATATTTTATGTTTTTCGTGCTTATTAGAAAGTTCTTTGTTCCTAAAAAGTAGTCAAATTATTGTTCAAATCTAGCTTTTGTTCAAATAATTTACTATAGAAAACAAACAGACTTCACCTCAAGCATTTTAATTATTATTAAGCAAAAGCTAACTAAAAATTTTTTTATGTTAAAAAAATTAAACTAAAAAGGCTGTATATTTTGCTTACGATGCTTAATATATATTAGAGATTTTTGGAAGACTACAAATTTAATAAAATTCTTATTTTAAAGTTATTTCAAGCGTTAAAAAATAAAATGTTATTCTGTTTATAAAGCTCCATTTTATACTTTATTTAATTTGTTTCGTTTATATTAGAACCAGAGTCTTCATTTTTTTCTAAATTTAGAAAAAAAATCAAAACGTTCTGAAGAAATTTATGTATCTTGTTGAAAATAAAACGCTCTAGAATGATTTTGGTAATGATAAAAGAAATTAATTACTTAATTTTTTTTATCTAAACGCAGACTTAAGTAAAAAGTATACATTATATCAGAACATTTATTTTTAGTACTTGTTAAGTTCTGTTAACTCATTGTTATTACTATATTGTAAAAGCAAAATTATTTTCATTCGGTAACAAAAATTTTAAAATTATTATCTAACTAAATCTAAATTTTTCAAAAAATGTTTAGCAAACTAAATACTTTGTGTTTTAATTTATACTAAACCTCTTCAGTTTGTTTTATGACTATCGTTTATTGACGAAATAGTGTTTAAATATCAAAACTAATTTCATTTAAAAGTTTATATTTTTTAGATATATAATTTTTAAAAACTTATGAAAACCCTATTATTTTAAAGGTCTTAAACAAGATCTATATTCTATACACACATTATTTTTCACTACCCTCCCTACAGAACAGAAGTGTGTAACTTGGAAGAATTGCTATCGCAGAGTCTAACAGAGAAAAATTCTAGAATCAGCGAACAGAGCTCGCTGTCCTTTGCCTCCACTTAAATTTGTGCAATTTTAAATTTAATCTTATTTTTTGTTGTTATAGTAAAAGTTTTCTAAATCGTTTTGTATTTTAATTTAATTTTATTACGTCGTAAATACTTAACTTAAATGTTTTTTAGTTAGCTCTTTGTCCTAGCAACTACTAATACTTATAAATACTTATTTTTAATGTTACTAATCACCTATAACTACCTTTCTACCCATATAAATATAAAGTACTTTAGATAGTTTTTTGTAACTGGAAGATCTGCTAAAAGGCAGTGAAACTGTGGTAGTACTAAGTAGACGACTGGTATCTGAACGTTTTAGTATTATTATCGCTCACACTTGAGTTTTAGCACTTTATTATTATCTAGTTTGAGACTTTTATAGTCTATTTTATTTGTTATTAAAATTAGTTATTTTTGCTTGTAAAAAAAAAAGTAAACGGTACGTTATTACTTTAGATTTTCAAAATAAACTGTTAAAATTAATTTAGATTGTTAGAGACGTGATTTTTGAGAGCAAAGTTTTTTGATTTAATGGTTAAAATTTTCAATTAAAAACATAAATATTTTTTTAGTACTACAAATATTAAACAAAGTTTTAAGACGAGTTTATTCAAAAACATTTTTATAAAGCAAATAAGTAAAATATATTTCAGCTAACCCTTATCAACTACTTTTGCTTGCAACTACTTTTAAAATAAGCTTTGAGTACGTGAAAAGTTATAGGTTTCATGAAAAAAATACTCAGCTAGAAAAGTTAAACAAAATAAATTAGAGATATGTTAACAGTTTATAAAAACATAATTGTATAGTTATTTATTAATTTAATTAAGATAAGCGTACATAAAAAAAAGACAATTAAAACAAAAAACAAGTAAAATGTAATAAGCGACAAACGGCATTTATAACAACTTATCAAGATTAGATTTTAAAAAAGTACTGTTGCTTGCATAAATAAGATCTTAACGTTTTTATTAAAAAAAGTTATAAAACGCTAAGATAATCGTTTAATGCCTTACTCAAAGTTTAAAAATGACTATCTTTATAATTCTTTGAACCATCATAATTGTATAATAAGTTTTAAGCAATCCCCGATGACCTGTTATAAGGTTTATTGAAACCCGTATCCATCTTTGATAGTTGCTGAAATTAAACAAAATATTTTAAAGTGTAAGTAGATCTTAAAAAATACTTTGTTTTAAACATTCACAATAATATTGTTTAAATAATTACTTAAACTCTTTAATTAAAAAGAAATTGGAACACACAAATTATAAAAAAACAATAAGTAGTTTAAATTCTATAGAATATTCAATTAAAAGGTTTCTAAATCTAAAATAAACAGATAAAAGTATTGAAAAAGAAAATATAGACTTTTTTGTGAAATAGCTTGCTTATTAACTGCTTGAAATGTCTTTTAAAGACTAAGAAATTTAAATTGCAAAGCTTTAACTACTTCATTTTGTTGTTACGTTTACCACTTATTTTTAAAATTTAAACCGTTTGAACTAAAAAAATAGCTTCTAATAGTTATCAAAACTACAAATAGTTATCAGACAGTACAAAATAAGCTCTATATTTTTGTGCAACAAAAGGAGAAAATATAAGTTTTAAAACATTTTTGAGAAAAAATCTATTAGTAAAGCTTTATGCAGAAAATAATGTTTGAAATTTTAAAGACAATAACATATGTTATTAAAGTTTATTTTAATTCGATAAAAAATTATAACGAAAGTTTTTTAAGACTATATATACAGTTTTGTCGGAATTTTTTGTTTTGATTAAATATAATCAAATAATCAAAATTTAATATGAATTTGTTTTTGAGTAAAAAAACTTTGAATTAACTATAAGTTATGTAGCTAAAAATTATGATAATAATAATTAAGGCATAAATGATGTAAAATATTTACTGATTAATAGTAAAAGTTACTTTTGAAAATTAAAAAGAAGCTTAAAATTAGCTTATTATATGAAATGAAATAGAAAACATTTATAAACACAAATAATTTCCCCTTAACATATGAGGAAAATAAAAGTCTTTAACTTTCAATGTACTTTATCGAATTACAGTCGACCTATTAGTGTGATCTATGCTTAAATTTGTTTTATTTAGTATATAAATTAGTTTTTCAGTATCTTTAGGTATTAATTTAGTTTTAAAAATAATAAACTACAATCAATATTGAATTCAGACTTTAGCTGACATAATTGCATTATGTTAGTAAAATCTCGGAAAAGTTGTGAGGCATGGTACATTATTTTGAGGAACTTGCCTTTCGTAAAAAAATAGTAATTATTTATTTATAAATTTAGATTTTAGGAATTTTTCTAATGTTTGCAAGTTAGTATGTTTTAATTTTACCTTTTTTTAATGTAAAAAATTTGTAAGTCTAAATTTATAATAATATGTAAGTTTGTAAAATATATATTACAAAATTTATGAAATAAATTTTTGTATACAGGTACTTAAAATTTAGATATAAAAATTTATAATATTAATCTAATTAAAAGTTTTATAGACTAAACAACATCTTATACTTATATTATATGACTATAAAATTTTTTTATGTATATTTGGGTCGTTTTTATACATACAAATATGAATAACTTAATAATTTTATGGTTAAAAAAACACATTTTCTCAAAAATCTTTTTTAATTAGTTTTTTACATTAGAAAATAAATTAATGTTTAAAAAGTATTGTAATCTTTCACTTGACTTAACAAATTTTTTGAGGTCTTCAAAAATTAAAATACTTTTAGGAAGATTCCAACACACTGACCTTTTAAATTTCTAACTATTTTTAGTTTTTAAAACTGTTAGAGTAGAGTTAGATTGGAAATCAAATATAAATCAACGTGCATTCATGTTAAATACAAATAAGAATAAAAACTTTTTTATCAGTCATTTTTGTTGAGTTGAATACAAGTGAAATGTAATACAACAGTTAAAACAAAACTTAAAAAAATTAAGTTAAAAAATTTTAAATTTAAAATATAATATAGGTTATATCACGAGTAATCATTTAAAAAAAAGTCACAATATTATCAAACCACTTTTTTTTTTTCATTCTTTAAATTTTTGTTCTTCTTTGTACCATATAGTAATTACTAATAAGTTTGTGCGTTCGTAGCTATAATGACATATTAATGTTTTTGTATTTAGGTTTATATGGTTGTAATAATATATTAAATTATAATTCTTTACTTTTATAATTGTTTAATGAGTTAGCTATTTTATAGCTTGTATTAATAACTATATTTCTTTGAAAATGTCTCTAATGTCTGAAGAAAACAAGTCAAATACTTTCCATGTACCAAAAGCTCTGTATGAAAATAGGTATTGTAACCAAGAAGGATTCAGTATTTTGGTTTGTGGAGAAAAATACAAAAATGGAAAAATAACAAACGAAGTTTTAGAATTAAAAATACCTAGTTTTGATTTAATTAAATTTCCATCAATGGTGAAACCACATTATGAATTTGAATTACTTAATTTTAACTCTAGTGTATTTGCTCGTTGTGATACTTTAGAATTAAACCAAAAGCTAGGTAAGTCAAAAGTATCTATTGAAACTTATTCGGAGAAAAATGAAAGTTGGACTCATCAATATATACAAGTCGAAGAAAATCATTATTATTGCATAACTTCCTTCATGAACAAACTTTTTACAATTGGAGGATGGATTTTTGATGAAAATGATGATAAAGGTGGTTTTTCAATGTGTTTTGTTTATAATTTCAAAAGAGACAAATGGAGTAAAATAGCAAATTTAAATATAGCAAGACAAAATTTTGCATTTTAGTTTTTGAAGGTCAAATTGTTTTTACTGGAGGTTACAGTGATGAACAATACAATTATGAAGATTTAAAATCAGTAGAATCATATGATTACTATAAAAAAGAATGGAAATATTTACCTGATATGATTGAAAGAAGATATAATCATGATGCAGTTAGCATGGGTAACAAAATGTTTGTTATTGGTGGCTATAATACTATAAGCTGTGAAGTATTTGACAGTTTTTCTAGATCATTTACAAAGATTTATTCAGAAATTAAAGTTCCTGACTTAAAAGATTGGTACTTTAACGCGTTCTGTGTTGGAAATAGTGTAGTAGTGTTTCATAACTTTGATGAGACTCTTACAAAAACAGTTGTTTACATGTATGACGTTGATAAGAAAAATTGGTCAAACATTCAGTGTGATATTTCTAAAAATTTGTTTAAATCCAGTTATGTGAAGTATTACACCTAGTTGTCAAGAACGATAAAATAGAATGTAGCACAGTTTAAACTTTATTCTATAAACACATACAAAATTATGTAGGAGTTATCCTTTTAAAACCATTTAAAATTTTTGTAACTAGTTTCATATAACTTCATATTGTTAACTTCATATAACTTGTTAACTAGTTTTAGTTTAATTCTATCAAAACTATGTTATTTTCAACTTATCGCCAACAAAGTCGTATAAAACAAAAGTGAAAATAAGGTATGAAGCCTACCCATACTATCGTAATTCAATGAATAAATTGACAAAATAAAATCAAAATGTATATTTAAATTTATATACGATCAAGAAAAAAAAACTGTCACTAAAATAAACAATGATTAATTATGTATTTAAGCATTTTAAAAGCTTCAATGTTAGTTAAACTACTTTCACAGTAAAAACAAACAATTTACAACATATAATTAGTAATTACATAATTTTAACATTTTAGACTTTTCTAACTTTATCTTATTCTTCGCAATATAAATGAAAATAGGTACTAAAGTAGTAAAGTTCGTTGATACTTTATCAAATTTTTGTAATAAAAAATATTTCGAAAGAATTGAATCTAAAAGACAGTAAGTAATTTTTGAATTAAAACATAACAACTTTTCCATATAAAAAAAAAGTTGTTAAACAAGGTTTATAATTTATTAAATATCAAAAATATTTATATCGATAAGTAAATCTGAGTTATTAAATATTACTTAAAATAATTTATCAAAAAAATTCATATGTTGTACTCAAATGCCTTATATATGTCAACAAAATCTTATTTAGATAATCCAGGGGTATTACTAGGACGAAAATCGAGACATAATACAGCTTTTTCCTGCTTTGTAGAAGATTGACTTGCAACCGTACAATTTGAGTCCTCAGATGAAAGGAAGGTAGCTGGTTTTGCGTTGCATTTCTTGCTATAGTTATCTCCAGTTTTTTTTTTATAACTTTAAAGCTTCAGGAGTGCGATGCTAAACATCAACATTCTCGAGGCAACTTATTAGACTTACAAGTAAAAGCTATTTTGTATGACATAATGTATCATAATAAAAAAGATGCTGAAGACTAGTCACGGTTTACCAGATTTCTTAACATCAATTTTTTTTTTGTTCTAGGATTTAAGATTAATTATCTTTGTATATTTCAAAACTTTTATGTGTTATCTTGTTTTATTAATAATTTTTCATTTTCAAAAACTTATGTTAGATGTAAAAACTTGTTATTTGGTCTATTGGCAAACTTATTGTGTTTAGTAAATACACTTAATCTAGATTATTAGGGAACGGGTCCAAAATGCACAGTGAGGATTTTTTTTACGAAGAGACTTTTAGACGAAAGGTTATTTTTTTAGTAAGTATAACAAGTGAACAAAAGAAAAAAATATTACCAACCGGGGTAAGGGTTAAGGGTTACAGTGATAGTAAAGTATAAATAAAATAATAAAGTAATAAAAAAAAAGAACAATAAATGTAAAAAAGAATATGTAATAAAAATAATTTAAAAATAAAAAAATACCGACCGAGTGTATGAGTTAAAGGTAACAGTAAAAATATAATTAATAAAGTTTCAAATAACTAAAAAATAAAACTAAAAAAAAAAAAAATGATTATTTTTTTATTTAAACCATGCAAAGAGTCCTCGTGCAAAAGCTATCCTTCGTAGCATATTTGACTCATACCCAGATTATATTAAAAAATTAATATATTTTATAGAAAAAATATGATTAGATCGTTTCACTACTTAATCTTTGGTAAATCTAGTAGAAGAATACTAGTCGATTGTTAGTTTAAGTAAAATTATTCCCTTATAAACTAAACCGGTATCATATTCAGTAATTTTTACTGTTATAAAAATTAACAAAAATATAAATATTAAATGTATAGAAAAAAATTAAGCTTTATTACAGATTTTAACATTAAAGAAAGATATAATAGATCTACTGCAAGAAGAGGATTAAGACTGTTTTACTGAGTCCATTCAACAAATGAGTTGTGGACTTTTTCGCATAGAATTAAAACTTGAAATGTCAGTGTTTAATATTAAATAAATATTTTTAACCGTCTGTGAACTAAAAATTGTAAATTTTCTTAAAAATGTTTAATGTCCTTTTACACTAGTTTACTTTTTAGAAAAGAGTTTATGTTCACAATATTTTAATTAATGCTAAACTATTAATGTAAGCTTTGAGATAACTGGTTGTAATTTTAAATACAAGTTTATCAAAAGAAAGAAAAGTTTAAAAAACCACTACTATGGTCAATGGATTGGTGTGGAGAAAGACCATTCGGTCTACGAGCCTCACACAATACATTTTATAACTTTTTTCAAACACTTTTAATAAAAATAACAAAAAAAGAATAATTAAGATCCTTAATAAATCACTACTTTGTTGTTATTATCAAATAATAGTTATGTTTTAAGTGTTGATAATTTAAGTAACTCAAAGCGAAATTGTCTCATTTTAAAGTAAAAATTTATTTGTATTCTTTTTATACCAATTTCAGCCAATATGGACAAAACTATAGTCATCAATGGGCACCATACCGTCTCCTACCTTAGATTTCAATTTTTACGATCATGTTCGTTCACATATTTCTTTTTGTCTATTTTTACAAGAACATCTTGAAAAATGCAATACAAATTGGATAATAACATAAAAAGGGTGAATTGGGAATAATGTTGTGAAAAATTAAAATATGTACTTCGTTTTTAAATATATAAGTAAGAAAAAACAAAGGTATAAAATAAGTACTGTAATTTATACTACATTGTAAAAAAAATCTGTAAATTTTCTTCGTATGTGCTTAAATATATTTAAATATTAGTTAAATATTTAGGACTTCTAACATGTATATAACTCAATTACGGTTGCTAATTCTCATAACCCTTATTTTTGTAAAAACAATGAATGCAATTAAAATATCTACTTCAAAGTAAATCATACTTTTTAATGTACAAGTAGATTTCGAAGAAAGCTTATAAAATATCTATTTTTAAGATATAAAAAACCATATATAAAGAAGTGTTCGTACATCACACTTAATCAATTTTTTTATTTCTTCATTACGCATTCATAAATATCAAATTATATGGGGTTAACCTTATCTTTGACTAAATGTTGAAAATTAGTATTTAGAACAAAAGATTACTTAGAAAAGAATTAAAAGGTGCCAAGAGAAAATAAAATATTCTTAGTATTATTATTTAACATTCTAAGATAAATTTTTAATATTTTAGTGTAAAGTTGAGAATATGTACTATAGTAACCTCTCGCTTTTTTACGCACTTTGTGTCCACATAAAAATTGCGTAAAGATACAAGAGGTACCAAATATACTTACTATAATGGTTACTTTTTGATAATGCTTCTAGTTAAAAGCAGACTGGGTACATTCTTACTTTAAACAAATTTTTTACTTTATTTATAAATATGAATACTAAAGATAAAACTATACATCCATTAAAAAAAACGGATTTAAATTAATATAAAATAATACTACTAGTAAAATAAAATTTTCTAGTTGTAATAACAAGTAAATTTTATCTTTATTTGTATGTGGCTTATTTGATACTTAAAATTTGTATTCTTTTGTACTTTGCAAGTTCAATTTGAAATAAAGAATTGGTTTACAACAAAATTATTGAAAAAAATAAAATATTGCTTCTACTGTCTTAGAAATAAACAATCAACACGCTTTCTATTCACTAGTACTTTTGTTTATTAAAACATTATCGAGCGATAAACGGCTGAAATTGTAACAGCAAAATTAATAGTACAGTAACCTCTCGCTTATTTACGCATATTGTGTCCACAGAAAAAAAAATGCGTAAAGATATGAGAGATCGAAAAGATATGAGAGGTACCATTTATACTTACTACAATGGCTGTTTTTTTTTAATTGTTTCTAGCTAAAAGCAGAGTGAGGACTTTTCCAATTTTAAAAATTTGTTTAATTTATATATAAATATGAAAACAAAAGATAAAACTATAGATATACTAAGAAAGAAAAAATTAAACATATACTCGTTTTAGTGATACAATTAGTTAAGTGAAACGTTAAATAAATGTTAGTGATATGTTTACTAAAAAATTAAGCTGAGATTTGTGTTAAGTGTGAGCTCAATATTTATTAAGTATTACTTCTAGTTTTTGCTCGGAAGTTTCACTAAATTTCTTTTTTAGATGTTCATTCATATATAGGGCAAGAGTGCTGTATTATTTATTTGTGTTTTAAACTCTTATTATTTCATTATACTTCATTATTTAACACTGTCATTTGTATCTCACAATTTTAATTTAATCTCTTATTGTTAAAAAAATTGCTGATATACTGAGATATAACTAAATGTTTTTGAATTAGTCAAGAAACATAAATTTACATAGTCTAAAGATATAGAGAGATGAGTTAGCATTTAAAAACATATCTTAAAATAAAAGTATACAATAAACCTAAGTTGTGCAATGTTAAAAAAAATCTATCTTTTGAATTTTTTAGAAGTCTAAAATGCGTAACTAAACGAGAGTTCGTAACGTCACAAGTGCGTAAATATGAGAGAAGTTACTGTATATAGTTTTAAAATTACTTAACAAATTTTAATTTATGTACTAATAACAAAAAAAAAAAAACAAGAAGTTTCAGTTTTAAATAATTTATTATTAAAAAATTCCGACAAGTAGTTGTTACTTAAAAAGAACTTGTAAAAGTTTGTTTCTGCAAGTTGTACAATTGTGTCAAAGAAGAAAATATCTAAAACGCGTGGCGACAGATTGGACAAGTTTTGTGGTTAGCAAACCATTCTTCAATGCAAACTTGACAGAAACTGTGCTGACCATCGCAATCGAGACGCATCATATTTCTACCGATTTCAATGTCTCCCATGCATATCGCACATTGATCACCAACAAATGACTCGTCAGCTGAGAATCGTTTAAACTGCTGAATTCTTCTAGTAGTCAACCCACGCTGCTCATTAGTAAAGTCATCAACAAAGTCGACAAAATTCTGCTGTTTTTCATTAAGTTGAACTTTAAAATGATCAAGCTCATCAAACAACAATTTTAGCTCTTGTTTTACTTTTTCCTCAGTGGTTTTTGACTCCATCGTCTCTAAATTATGACGGTGTTTTTTGATTTTCATTCTAAAGACTAAATATTCTTCATAAACTAGTAAAACATTTTCGAAATCAACAATTCTGTTGTTAATTTGTTCCTGCCATTTTTGGTACAGATTGTCAAGATCTTCATTCAATTTCATGTTGATATCCTAATTTAAAGTATAAACTAATGTTTAATTATTTATTTAAGTTTAATTAACTACTTTGAAAAATATTTTTTCTATTCATGATGATTATCATTTTAGATAATGGAAGACTCATTTTATTAAAAAGAGCACATCGTTCTATGTTTGTAAATTTATAGATAATACGTTCTCAAATAAACTATATACTTTATTATTTAAATAAAACAAACTAGTTTTTTATGAAAAAACTCATTTATTGTTTCTATTACAACTAGCTTAACTAGTTTTATCTTTTTTTATTTGCAAATTTTTTACAAAAAACTCTAAATGGTATTTCATACTAACCTTGTAATTCTCGAGCATTTCTTGAATAGACATTTCAGCTGGTATTTAAAATATCTTTAATAGTTTTTGTATTAACACTATCCTCAAATTAAAAAGTAAATATTTTATTATATAATTTCTATCTAAAAAAAAGTATTCTAAGCTTATCAGAGTTTAGTAAAACTTTAAATTAGATTAAATATCGTACTTTTTATTAAATTTCTTAGTACAGGGTAGCCACTCGTTTTTTGAAAATTTTTGGAAGTTTTCTAGTTTTTTTTCAGGTTTTAAAAGTGCACATTTTTTGGTCTTACTTTAGTTTTAAGCTAAGATTAAGGTGAAAAATTGTGTTATTTAGTATAAACATTGATAAAATACAGTAAAGCTAGATTAAATATGTTTTTAAATAAAAAAAAGTTATGATGATGACAAAAGTTTGCTAATTAACATGTAAAACATTGTTAAAGTTCCAGATTTTCGTAATTATATTTGTTCTTTTAAATTTCTTAATTCCAGGTTTCTCAAGTTATTTTTTGCTAAATTGTTAAAGTTCTAGGTTTTTTCAGGTTTTCAGGGTAAAGTGACAACCTTGTAAATAGTAAATGTCAAATCTATAAGAGATAAACAGGTAGTTTAAGGAAATTTGGAGTTTGTAACTTATATATAAAAAGTGCTTTGAATTACGATAAAAGAAATTCTGTTTTGTAGTGTTGCAAAAATTAGAGGAAGTAAATTTTGAATATTAAACAAACTTTGCATGTTATAAATTGAAATTTCATGTTCGAGTAAATGTGAAATCATCTACGTGAATCTTAAATCCCTTTACATAAAATTGTGAAACTTTAATTAGATTAGAAACAAGTGAATAAACTACAAAAAATGGATAATTATCTTAAACCACTAAAATAGTTGCAATACAGTATATATTTATATTTTTAGCAATCTTTTATTATTAGAATCAGTTATATGATTTTAATAAAACTTACACTAAAAAAGAACCAAGAACTTGTACTAAAAGTTGAAAATAACCTTAGTTAATTAAAAAAAGATTATTGGCTATTTTTAAAGAAAATTTTGAAGCTTTTTAAACGAAAGTCTTTATTATCTCTTTGAATTATAACACTAAATTAAATATATTTAAATGTTGAAAATTATTTAAAAATAAACTAATGCCAAATTGCACTTTAAAATAAGTAATAAAAAATTTATATAATTTTTTGAATTAAACAGTAACTTCTATCTAATATAAATTTCAATATTGTAGAAGTAAAAGTATATTTTATTTAGGCCTTTTAAGTTTTTAGATGAAATTATCAAAATTTAAGGATTTTCAGTTTTCGAAGATCTTTCTTTCTAAAATATAATACATCAGTTTTTATTTGTCTTGAATTTCAAATTTAGCATCCAGGTATAAAGGCTTCCCTAGTACTAATCAAATTTAAAGACATTTTCAATTATCACATAATAGTTAACATTAAAAATGTTATTTAATTAAATTTTAAATTCAAAATATTAAGATTGGTAATAAATTCATTAGTCACACTAAGATTAAACTTTTATATACTTTTTGTTCTACTATTATATAATATGTGATCAAAACAAAATAGGGTGGCCACTGGTTTTTGAAAAATATATTACAAGTTTTCTGATTTTCTTAAATTGTTTTTGAAGTACAAACTTTTTGTCTAATTTTAGTTTAACGCTAACTTTAAGGTTTTATACTGTGTTAAAAAAGATAAAAATATTGATAAAATACTGCTTAGCTAATTTAATATGTTAAAAAAATTTAGTATAAAAAAAAGATTATCTATATATTATGTTTTTGTGTCAGATCAAAATTTTACAAATTAACACGTAAAAGTTGTTTAAAAATAAATGTTTTTTTAGGCTTAATAGTAATATTGTTCAAAATTTCAGGTTTTTCAGTTTTTTTCCATTATTTCTCAAAATCAAGAATCACAGATCTCCAGGTTTTGTGGCCACCATCACAAAAAAAAATTGAGAAATACTTTCATTTTAAACAAAGAAAAAATAGTATTTAGCAAACATTATTTTAAACTCTTTAAATTTATCTAAATCTCCATCAAAATAAAAACTTAAATTTCTTTAAATATTAAAAACTCTACTAAACAACAAAACACAATCACCTACATAATAAACATTAAAAATTAAGTTTAATAAAATTTTACAAACTATAAAAGTTTGCTAGAATAAAAAAGTCCATAAAAGTATTTTAGGCAAATTTTTTTTTTCAATCACAGACGGCCTTTTTTAAATAAAAACTGTACAAACGCTCATAAAGAGCTACTATGTTTTAATGTTCAACACGAAAATAAATTGTTCTTTTATTGTTAGCCTAGAAAAAAAAAAAATCTTTCATGACTTTATTTTACAAACTTAGTTTCGATCAAAGACCTCTTCGGTGCTTAGATAATTCTAAAAAGATATGTATCAGTCATGAATAATAGCATTCAAGCAATTAAAAAAAATCAAATTTTTATTTAAAATTTTTAATTAAAAACAAAACAATCTAAATCTTAATGTAACTACAAAATTAACAATAATTTTAAGTAACATTTTGTTTTTTTTAACTGTTTAAATGCTGTTTTCCATGACTCTTACATATCTTTTTGGATTTATTTAAGCACTGACGAGGTCTTTGACCAAAACTTAGTTTGTAAAATAAAGTCTTGAAAGAATAAATTCATTTTTGTTTATTAAAGCTAACAATAAAAGAACAAAATAATTTTTTTTTTTAAACATAAACAGCTCTTTTAAAGCATATGGACACTTTTAGCTTAAAAGATAGGCCCTATTTTATAAAAAAAATTGTCTCGTCAAAAATACTTGTATAGACATATTTTCTCTTTTTTCTATGAACTTTTATATTTTGCAAAATTTTATTTAACTTTATTTCTAATGTTTATTATGAAAGTTTACATTATGTTGTTTAGTGGAGTTTTAGATATTTAAAAAAAAATTGTCAAATAAAAAGGTAGAAAAAAGTTTTAATCAATTTTCTTTTACTTAAATTCTTGCTAGGATTATATTAATTTTAGCAATATTGCTTATTTTGTTTTAACGAAATAAAAGTTTGCTAAAAAAAATATCTTTAAAAATGAAAGAAAATTTTAGCTAGAATTTTTGATGCAAACATAAAGATCAATAGCTGTACTTCAATATTTTAAAAATTCCTAATTTTTTTATTTTTAAAGTAAAACTTTATAATAAAAAAAGTTGGCAAATTTTTTGAGTAGTAGTCATGTTTACTAAAATTTTATTAGTCTATTTTATGTTAAAAATAGTTTTTTTAAACCAATATTTAAAATTTTTCTAAAAATAATAAAAATATCTTTATTAAATTATGATAAAATAAGTTCTGTATTGCATAGAAGCAATAATTAAAGACTGTAAATTATACTTATTTAAAATAAACTGTGCATGTAAAAACTTGAAATTTAACGTTCGAGTAACTGTGAAATTATTTTATTAATTATAACTTTTATACAAAAAAATAGTGAAATATATATAAGACAAGAATCATTTAAAAGACAAAAAATGTATACTTATCATAAAAAACTTAAAACGTAGCAATAAAATAATTTTTCAGCAATACTTAATTATCAAAAACAGTAATTTGATTTTTATAAACTTTACACTAAAAAAGTACCAAAGTACTTGCATTTAAAAATATGAGAAAACTTTGGAGAATTAAAAATATAACCAATGAGCACCCTTTTTAAAGCTAATTTTCAGAATTTTATAAGCACAAGCTTTATTGTATTTTAAATTTAAACACTCAAATAAAAGTATTTTAAATGAAGAATTAATTAAAAAAACGCCAAAATGCAACGACCAGTGATGTTTTATATATTTTTCAAACTAAAACAGCAACTTTTTATTTGATCTAAATTTATTATTTTGAAATAAAAGTTCTTTAAAATACAGAGTTCAGATTATCTAAGTATTTTATTGATTTCTGATAATATTCTAAAATTATAAGTTTTCAAATTGTTTTTAAATAATAGTTAACCACCTGCTTTTTTACTAGATTTTTGAATATAAATAAGTAGGGTTTAATGGCCACCATAATAGTGATCAAATCTAATTTTAAAGCATTACGGATTAACTTATAGTAAAAACAATTATAAGTACCAATAGGAGTAAATTTAATGTATTAAAGTTTGTAATGAATTCAGTGGTCAAAAATTAACTTTTATTTACTTTTTGTTCTACTATTGTATAACTTCTGATCAACACAAAACAAAATGGCCAATAGCTTGTGGGAAATTTCTTCCAGATTTTCTTCCCAATGTTTTTAAAAATACACGTTACTTAATTTATTTCTAGTTTAATGTTAAAAACTAGTTTAAATAATTTTCCAATATTGTTTAAATACTGTTTAGCTACTTTAAATGTGTTTTTTAATAAAATGAATTTGACATGAAAAACATTATATTTTTCTATTTCACAGATTTTTTGTGTTAGATCAAAATTTTACTACTTAGCATATAAATATTTTTTAATATCAAATTTTTTCCATGTATTTTAGTGATTAATGTTCAAAATTCCTGGTTTTTTCAAAATTTCTTAAAATCCAGGTTTTTATCAAGATTTTAAGTTTTGTGGCCACCCTGACAAACGCATTTAGTGTATTTTTCATACTTTAAACAAAAACAATGATTTTGAAAAAATTACCTTGAATTTATAAACTTCTTTACTTTTTCATTAAAGAAAAAATGTCAAATTTATAAATTAATAAAAATTTCACTAACCAACAACATATAAAACAAGTTAAACAAGTTTGTAAAAATTAAAAGTTTGCTAATAATAATATATAAAGTCAATAAAAGTATATATGACAGGACAGTATTTTATAGATGTAATCAATTTTTTCCAAATTTTTCAAAAATCCCCTAAACTATGCTGACTAAGCAAATATGCAATATAGCCTTTTTCAATGCGTTGAAATCAATCAACCGTATAAATTGATGCTAACAGCTAAAAAGTGTTATATAAGATAAAAAATTTTGAGTTAAACAATAAAAACTTATAATATTTGAATTTATAAACAGTAGTAATGGTGAAAAAGTTAACAGAATATAAATAAATAAAATTGATGTCAGCCTAATCTAAGATTGTGATAATTATGTGTATATTACAGTATTTTAAGTTCATTTGTTTAGTTAAAGTATTTACTATTTATAAAAGATATTTATTTAATAATTATCCGTTTTTAAAAGCTTAAAAAAGTGTATTGTCTCCTTTGAATCCTAATAAATTCAGGTTGTCTGAAAGAGACTTTGTAAACGATTTAGTATCGCCGAAAAGTGAATTGCGTCGTTCCAGTCGTGTAAGAACACAAAGAAGAGTCTACGATACCGAAAGCGGTACCTAAAAACCTGTTTAAACTTCAGTTTATATTAATATTTTTATTTAATTTAAAACTAAGTCAATTGTAACGTTTTAGTAGTTTTGGTTCTTTTTGAGTTTAATCTAGTTAATTTTTTTAGAAATGAAAACTGCATTCAATTTCTGACTTATTTTCAAATAATTTTTTTGCTAGCTAAATGTATCGTTTTATTTCCTTTATAGACAAAATTTCGGGGTAAATGTATCAGTATTTACCTAGCTTGCATTATATTGTATTTTTTAGTTTTCGTGTCAACACAAGATTTAAGACCATATTTTAACTTTTCGTTTTCTAGAACAGCTTTTTTTCAGGACTTTAAAAAGAACTTTGCTTTTTATTTAACCGACTTGATGCTCTAATTTTTTCCTTTTACTATAAACTTTAGAAATTTCATAGCCATCAGTTTCTTTGACTTAACCATGTGGTTTAAAGGTCGTTTTATAACAAAAATCAATGAAAACTATTTACTTATATATTTTTTTAGTAGAATCATATGCCTTTTCATAATCACCGATAGTAGCTGTAATTAATAAAGGTTGATGTTATTAGTCTATATAAAAAACGGCGACCCTGGTGGGACTCGAACCCACAATCTCCGGCTTCGGAGGCCGGCGCCTTCTCCATTAGGCCACAGAGCCACACAGCATTAGTGATTTGTGGCTTTTTAAATAACAACTTCATGTTCACAGGTACATATTAGCTTGATAACCACTGGTTTAGTTTTAACTGTATTTAATATTCATAATCAATGATGTTAGCTATATTTTATAGAGATAGAAATGTTTTTTGGCTATAAATAAAGAACAATTTGAAACTTTCAAATCCTAAATTATCAAAGGTTATTATAAGTTACTGTAGTTCGAACTTTTGTTATTTACTCAAACACTCGAAAAAATAGTTTTTTTATGTATATCTAATCAAATTTTAAAAATTATAATTAGTCTATTGAACGCATTATGAGTACGTTTGTAAATATGTTTAACAGACCTAGTGTGAAGAAGGATTTTTTGTTATTATGCTACATATCACTCACTTAAAACAACCTTTATTTGTAATATAAAGTAAGTATGAAAAACAAAAATCTAAAAAAAGTTGTGAAGAAAAATAACATTACAAAATTATTCTTAATATAGAATTTTTAAATTTCTTTATATAAAACTTTATTTTTGATTCAAGTTGAAGGATATTAAGAATTTGAAAAATTTTGCAGAAAGAATATTTACTTTTTTTTTTAACTTTGGCTGCAGCATAACTTGTGGTGAACAATTTATTTAATTTTTGGAGTTATAAGTTCTGCACATTATATTTTAATCAATACAGCTAGTTATATTTTGTACCATGAAAGGTTAATTTGAAAAAACCATCTTTTTTTAATAAAATTTCAATTCAAATTATTTTTTGCAATGAACTTGATTAGATGAGACTTTTTTATGTTTTTTTCCCAGACTTTAACATAAACTCTTTTTATATGTGTCAACCATTAGGTTCAATCTTGCTACTTTTATTTTAGAGAGTTTTTACAGATAAAAAAAATTAATTGATGGTGAACATTATTAGCTATTACGATTTTTTTTACAATTATCACATAGTTTAATGTACAACCACAAAAAGTTATAAGTAAAAATGAAATACCAAGTATTTTGATTTTTTTTTTCTATAACTGTACTACCTTGTAAATAAACTTGGAAGCTTGTTAACATGTTGAATCTGATTTAATGTAAGTCTTGATAGTCGTGTAAGTTTCTGTTGTACTTTTTTATTTATTTTACAGTGATTTTATGAATTCTAGATTTATACCACATCTGAGTTTTAATTAATTGCTTTTTGGGGGATCAGGTCAAAATTGCACGGAGACAGATTTGAACCAAAGGTCAAATTCGAACGGAAGGTCATTTTTGCAAAAAAAAAAAAAGTTAATAAAAAAACAAAAGAAAAATTACTGACCGAAAATATAAAGTTAGGGTAAGAGTGATAGTAAAAATAGAAATTAAAAAAAGCTTATAAAAATAAATATTAAAAAGAGTTAATAAGGGTTAGGGGTAATAGTGTTAGTTAAAAGAAATAATTAAAAACAAAGTATTTATCTATAAAAACAAAAACAATTTACCGATCGAGGGTAAAGGGTAGCATTAATAGTTAAAGAAAATCAAAAAAAAAAAAATCAACCCGTGCAAAAATGTCTCCGTGCAAAGTTATCTTCGTGCAGTTTTGATCCCTAGTGCAGTTTTGTCCCTCCTGCAATTTTGTACGATCGTGAAAATTTGACAGCTACCCGTTTTTTAGAGTATATATGTCATCTCAGGTTTTTGTTAATAAAATTGTTTAAAAAAAAAAGTAATATTATGGCAGTTTAAGTATTGATAAAAACTTCAAACTATAAACTAATTAGCTCATAGCCAAAATATTTATTTACTATTACGACAAATTAACCACACGATCAACAACAACAGCATCCGAGACAACCTACGACCGGTTTCGTCCTTTTTTAAAACTTATCAGGCAGGTAATGTCGCTAAAAACCGCAATTGAGAGCTTACCAAGCGGGCTTCAGTACAAACACTGAAGCGACCGTTTGTGAGTAAGGTTGAAAAAATTGACACAGCTAAACTAATTACAACCCAACGTTTCAGAAATTGTCAGTTTTTTGTGAGATTATAGTCTATGCTCGTTTGATCAGTTTTAACAAATATTTATTACGGTCATCATCAACAAAGTTGAGAACAAGACGAAATCGGTCGTAGGTTGTCTCAGATAATGTTGTTGCTTGGTAAAGTTCATCTCCACTTTGTTGTAGATGGTCAAAATAAATACTGATCACTATAAAAATGTAGGTTTAAATAAATCATTTGTAAATTTTTGAAAACTTGGTTTTTTATTTTTCGTTTAAAATTTGAATATTATAATTAAGTGAATCCGATATTTAAAAAACATAATTTTTAAGAAATTTTTTTAAACTTTTGAAACTAATGAAAAAAACGGGTAGCTGTCTAAACAAATAGTTTTAATCTAGACTAAATATAGTATTGACAAATGTGAAATCTAATCAGAGTTACATATAAAGGCAAATAAAAACAATGTATACTTTCGTGCTAACACTTTATCAGTTTAAAGCAAATTTTAGTTTTATTTTATTAAAGTTTTTTATACATTATCTTTTTTTTTAGTTTAAATGTTTACTAAAGACAAAAAATAAATCAATGAACATTAATATGAAATCTGCTTATTTTTTCTGCCTTTAAATTTTATATTATCTGCTTTACATTCAATTAACTTGAGCTTTTAAAACATGAGTTACCAACATATACAACTTTTTTGAATCATTAAGTTTTTTTTAAATAAAAAAAATTTTTGTATAACTTTTTAAAATATTTTTCAGTTATTTGTTTTTTAATATACTGAACATGTCTACTAACATTAATTAACATTAATTTTAGCATGTCCTTTTTATGAAAACTCTTACGCAGATAGTTCAAGACAGGACGTAAAAAGGTATTCTTCTGTGCAACTCGATAACTGAACGGTTTTTTGAGCATTAAATCTTACGACCATACATTTTGAACATTATTTTATTTTGGTTACGGTATTAACTACGTGAAATAATTTGAAATAAAAGCATTGTTGTGCATTATCATTCAGTATTAACATTCAAAAACTCAGTAAAAGCGTCAATTTATATGTATAGAAATATAATTAGTTAGCTTTGTTTAGACTTATACAATTTAAAAATATAATAAAAGTTTCACATACATTAATCACCTTCTGATTCATAAGAAAGTAGTACTGTTTTATGTTCTAAATGATTACAGACCATTTATATTGCCTCAATTAGAAAACGCCATATTCTTTGCGATTTTTATTTCACAGTATTTTAAACCTGGCGATTTAGAAACAACAACTTCATAAAATTGTGTACTTAATGATGTTATATAAATCACTAACCAACAGTCTGTAGCTTAAAAACAATTAAGTGTGTCTTAAGCTTTAAAAGTTACTTTATAAGCTACTCAAGATATAAAATAATGACAAGTTTTATAAAGAGTTTAATTTTTAGAAACTTCATCTTTTGAATTTTTTTTAAAAACTTCAATAAAAACAATTTTAATCACAATAAATCAAAATGGCCAAAAACTACTTTGTTTAACATCTAAAGAGTTTTTTTTCAGTTATAAAAAGAAATACCATTTACTGGATATACTTGCTCCTTTGAGTAGAAAAACGAGTACTTTCTATAATTACAACTAATCAGTTTTTTATTTATGAATTTTCAGATGTCTATTCCTAGAAGAACTTTGTGTAAATCTTCGTCCACATACATCACATCCAAAAGGTCTATCTCCAGTGTGAATTCTAATATGACGGTTTAAATCGCTTTTCTTTGCAAACTTCCTATTACAAACTTTACATTCATGAGGCTTTTCTTTAGTATGAGTCAACATGTGTAACTTTAGATTAGATTTATGAGTGAACTTCTTCTGACAAACTTCACATTGAAAATCTTTTCTACCATTGTGTATCAACATGTGTGTTGTCAAGCTACCTTTTCTATTAAAAAAATTGTCACATTCTTCACATTTAAATGGTTTATCATCAGTGTGAACTACTGCATGCTGTTTCAAATGATGTCTTAAAGCGAAACATCTTTTACAAACATCACATTGATAGATTTTCAGACCGGAATGAGTAAGTTGATGTGTTTTCAAATGAATTTTTGTTGCAAAACTCTTATTACAATCACCACATTTAAAAGGCTTTTCTCCGGAATAAATTCTTTTATGCACAGTTAAATAGGATTTGGATTTAAAGTTTTTTCCACAAGTTTCACAAACATGCTGCTTTTTGTCATTAAACAACTTTTTACTTACTTTAGTAGTATCCATACTTTAAAATTTTTTTAAATAAGTGTGAATAGAGATTATATAAGATGTAAAAAATCAGAAAAACAACTATCAAACTAAAACTAATACAACTACAATACATTTTTATTTGACATTAGAAAACTTTGTTTTTTACATAGAGTAGATTATAATAAAAGATGAAAGTTATTCATACAGTTTTTGCAGATTTTTATAATTAAAAAAACATTCTTCTTAACTAAATCAAAGTATTTCAGATTTAGTTGTATTAAAATTAAAAAAATTTTTAAACCTGTACAGATTTAATGCTTCAAGTATTGAATAGAAAATATTTATAAACTTTTAAAAACTAGATTTCGAATACAAACATTTGTCGATAGTTAAATAAACTTATTTTAAGTTTATAAAATTTTACAAGTTTACACTTTTAAGCATTGAAGAATAAACGTTCTCGATTCGGTAAGGTGCAAAAAATTGATATATAAATATTCTATAGCTATATTATAGTATTATCCTTTTACTTATACCTTTATCAAATTTTTTTTACTGCAATTCTTTGTGTATTATACCTAATAGATATTGTTAGTTCTAAAAATGCTGTATAACTTATAAAATACAAATATGTTTTTAAGTTTTCACCTAAATGTACATTTATGGCACTATATAACTTGTTGAGTAGATTTCAGCTTAATAGTCATGATATGTTTGTTTAATAAAATGTTTTAAGCAAAATAAAAATAAAAAGTATACTACTTGTAAAAGCTCATTGTTTTGGTTTAACAGGTGAAAAATAGTTTGATAAAAAATTTTAATTTTTTTTTTAAATAAAACTAATTTAACAATGCAATGTATACTACTGAACAAAATTTAAGTTGTGCTTCTAAAATGACTTTAAACTTGCTTGTTTAAAAAGTGTTACATACATTTCTGTAAGAGACTTTTATATAAAAAAGTACTTATTAAATAAGCGTTTTATGAATATTAAAGCTTTAAAAATTAGAATTAGGAAGCTTAAGTTTATATACTTTTTATACCAGTATTACCTTATATATGTTTAAAAAAATTAAATGATGAAACGAAGCTAGTTTACCATTTTGAATTTTGAAGACTGGACAGTTTTTAAAAATTTGACTATATAAAGTAAGTATGGTTAAGAACCAATTAAAAAAACGGCTATTTCACTTAATTTCAAAAGAAAACGATAATGTTTATTTAAAAACGAAAGATTTTTGAAATGTTAGCGTTTTGTATAAGACTGACACAGTGAATTTTTCATGGTTTCTAGCAGTTTTTATTTCTTTTTACTAAAGATTAGGGCAAAGTTGTTTTTCGGTTTTAAAATAAGCTTTTTATTTATTTCCAAAATGTATTTAGATTATAATTTTGTAACTACTATTTTAAAGTTTCTTAAATTTAGTAACTAGATTTAACTCATTATCAGACCAAATAATATGCACAGTTTACAAGTAGCTCAATTTTTTTATAAATACTTAACTAATGCAAGAACATAAACCTCAATAAATGAATCTCAGTTTAGTTAATTAGCTAAACAACAGTATGCATCATAAAAATCAAATAAAATATTTTTTTATAAAAATAAAGTGTTGATAATAATGCTAAAGAAAGTTAGTATGTAAATAGAATTACAAAATAAAGTAATCTTCTTATTTAAAAACAATACTTAAATTAAATCAAAATATGGTTTAAATTTAGTCAAAATAAGAAAATATAATCACAGAGAATTATTTTATTAAACTATTTCAAATAAAATGTTTCTGAGTTATTTCATCTAAACTTAACATTTTTTTTTAATAAAGGTTTGAGTTTTTAAAAAGATATCAGCAAACAAATTTCTTGGTATAATGGCATTAACGATGTAATCAAAATATTTTATAACAAAATACTTTTTTCACTAAAGTTTCACATTTCATAAATTCTGACATTTGTTTTTTATGAAGTTTTAAGTTGATGAGGTTTTCATGATGCAGCATTTCTTTTATCTATTTTGGTTTAATTTGTTGTTTATTTTACCACTTTATTATTTTGTTTAATTGGTTTTTAAGACAAAAATAATTCATAATATTTAAACAATAAGTTTAATAAACATTTTTTTAGGTATTGTATTACTAATTTGTTCTTAAATTAGCTTTGCATGCTTTTTTTTTCATTTTTTTAGCTAAGTTTTAAATTTTATGAAAATCGTATGTTTGTGAATTAGTAGAATTTATTGGACTTAATTTTATTGTTTAACATTTACGACATTTTTTTTAACTACAAGATTGTCACTACTAGATTGTTACTACCTGTCTTATTGTTCTCAGGATGTTGTTGAATTTTCAACATTACAAGATTACAATTTTTAATTTACGTTGTGCTGCAGTTTGATTAGTTTTTGAATTAAGCTATCTTAAACTTTTTTTTTGAAAATTTGCATACAACTAAGACGAAGCTGACACAGGTTGAGCTTGCAGCCCCGATTTATCGAATATTTGAAGGTCAAATGTAATAATTTCAAAAAAAAATTTATAAAATATATTCGATGAAAAATACAAAAAACTGAAAGTATTCGTAAATTTTTTTTAACTATGTGGTACAACAGCTCCAGCGTTCCACGCGTCACACCTTTTAACTAATTATGAATTTTATTTAGTTTTAGTTTTGGTGATATACGTGTACTTTATTATTTTGTATTTACATAGTATTTTTCTGTTTTTATTTATGTTTTAATTCGTTATAATTATACATAAGCGAATATAAAAAAATATAAATAAAGAAGGAGATAAATATTAATCTTTAAAAAACAAAATCTGTCTCATTTTATAACAATCTGTAATTAACTTTTATAGTATTTAAAATGATGCTTACTTTTATCTTTCTTGATTTGGCATTTTAAGCAAAATGCAAGCTACATAGTAAAACTTTACTATATTGAATCTAAGCATTATTCTAAATTTCTCCTTTTGCAAGCCAACTTGTTTAATGATTATCATTTAGTGACGTAACAATGTTTTAGTAGCAAAAACATTTTCACGCTTGAATATATTAGTTAATATTAATTCTACACAGATAAGTTTAAAATATTTGTTAACCCTATTATTTATAAGGTTTTAAACAAGACCTATACAGGACTGGAGCAATAAAGTAGTGGATCCGGTTTTTTTGTTAGGATCTGGATTTGTCCAAATTCTAATAACAAAAAGAATTCAGATCTAGCGAGACATTATTTTTAAAAAAGAATATAAGTACTTAAAAAAAAATTTTTTTTTAATTATTTTTTAAATAAACTTCCTTATTTTGAATAAACCTTAAAAGAAACAAAATTTAACCACCAAGCAAAAACTAGATCCTATCATTTCTAACCCGCGATCATTCTAAGATAGGATCACTAACAAGTTACACAAACAAGAAAAAAACCATTTAATCGATTCATACAGTACAATTACCAGATAAATTGTACTGTTTCCACATACAATGATAATAATTATACTTTTTTAGCACAAACTCGGTGGGTTTTAGTTAATTTTAAAGTAACTATTTCGTTTTAAAATTACACTACTAGATTCGGACGATAAGATACAACAGCTCAAGCGTTTCATTTCACGCGTCACCCTCTTTTAACTTCTAATTTCTATTTAGATTTAGTTTTGGTACTAAACGTATTATTCGTTATTTTGTATTTAAAAAGATTATTCTGTTTTTAAATTTTTAAGAATATCATAAAACATACATGACCTAAAAAATAATAAAAGGTACTTTTGATCATCAAGCTATGCGCAAATTATTGTGTAGCTGTCTAAATTGCACGAGCGTACAAAATTGCACGAGGGGACGTAATTGCACAAAGATAAAATTGCACAAAGATACTTTTGCAGGAATACTTGTTGCACGAGCTTTTACACGAAGACAATTTTCACCAATTAAATTATATAATTATTTATTATTTATTTTTTTTTTAGTTTTTATTCCTTGTTTTTTAACTATTACTGTTACCCCTAACCCTTATTCTCGGTCGGTATATATATATTTTTATTATTTGTTGTTTTATAATTGTTTTATTATAACTTAATAATTATTTTTTTATAATAGTTTTATAATACCCTTATTCCTTACCCTCGGTCGGTATTTTTTTTTCTTAAATAGTTGTTATGTTTTTTCTTGCTTATTCTATTTTTTCTTTATTTTTTTTACTCTCGTGCAGAAATGTAACTCGTGCAAAATTGCCCTTTGTCGCAAAATCGTCTTCGTGCAATTTTGTTCTCGTGCAATTTAGAACCGCTCCCCAAATATTTATTTTTATTTATTTGTCCAGTCATTATTTCCAATGGTATACGAATAAATCATTAGGTTATTGAGTCGGACACAAAGAATATAGTCCAAACATGAAAATAGATGACAGATTTAAAATGTGAAAAAAATTGATAAAAAGATAACAGTTAAGCTACTTTAACAATTAAGCTAAAACTACTAAAATGATATTTGTATTTTAAGGGATATATGACAACGTTGATAAAAACTTGGTATTTTGAGCATAAACAAAATTTTCGGTTACATTTATAATTGAATAAGCAAAATAGTTAAAGCTAAAACTAATTATGCGTAGCTCTAACGTAAAATATTATAAAATAATTGTGCCATGATTAGTTAAAACGTTATGTATCAACTGATATAATTTCTATTAATTAAAATCACATTTAGATATTTGAAAATTTGCTTTCATTCAACTGATTTTGTCCTAACAACTGTTAAAAAAAATTATACAGTTATTATTTTATTGTTTAAGATATTTTAAAGAAATACTTGTAACTTACTTGATAACACTTTTCTGTAGCATAATATAAAAGTTCTCTAATCGAAAGACTACTGAGAATTAGTCAGTCTATTGAAAATGAGTCTTTAAGTGGTTATTTCTTTTTTAGTGGTCATTAAATCTTCTTCCACAAACTTCACATCCAAAAGGTCTATCTCCAGTGTGAGTTCTAATGTGACGACTTTGATCAGGTTTCCTAGAAAACTTTTTAATGCAAATTTCACATTCATGAGGTTTTTCTTTGGTGTGAGTCAACATGTGTTCTTTTAAACCACTGTTTTTTGTAAACTTCTTTTTACAAACATCAGACTAAAAATCATTCCTTCCATGTTGTATCAACATGTGTATTGTCAAGCAACCTTTTCTAGTAAAGTATTTGTCACATTGTTTAAACTTAAATGGTTTAATATTAGTATGAACTATTGCATGCTGTTTAAAAAGCACCTCTTTGTAAGAACACTTACTGCAAACATCACACTGATAAATCATCAAACCAGAATGAGTAAGCTGATGTGCTGTTAAATAATTTTCCTGTGCGAAGCTTTTATAACATATCTCACATTTAAAAGTTCTTTTTCCAGTATGAACTCTTTTATGTACAGTTAAATCATGTTTTGATTTAAAACCCTTTTCAAAAATGTTACAGAAGTTCTTATTGTCTTTATTTGAAAGCTTTAAACTTTTTTGAGCATTATTCATCACTAACATTTCTAATGACTTAAATAAGGAGATAATTCTATAGAGTACTGAACTACTTTAATTCATAGTTAATTGTCTTTACCTTTTTTTAGAAATTGTACTTTATTTTGCTACAGGATATTAATTAAATGTATTCTTAATAACCAGGTTAAAATAAATTTGAATCTAAAACATACTTTTACTTATAAATTAATTTTTTCTGAAGAGTTATGAGTACATTATAAATTATCAAAGAGAAGGTTATATTTTTACTTTAAATCTATAAATTTGAGTTTAAGTAAGTGTAATAAACTGTAAAATAAACTGTATAAGTGGCGTAAAGCATTTGTACCTTAAAGTCTGTAAAAGTTTTATTTTTTTATTTTTACTAGCCTTAAATTCAAAAGTATTAAGTTTTTTAACCTTGTATGTATATTTTTTGAAATCTATTATATTTTTTGAAAAATTCTTTTATATATGTTTTTTATTACTTATTTAAAATGTTAAGTAATATTATTAGTTTTTATACATTAAAGTTTATTGCAAACAAAATACAAAATAGAAGTACTTTTCGGACACGCTCTTCAGTATTTTTTTTCGTGTCAAAACAAGCTGAAATAATGATTTACTGATAAAAACTAATAAAACTAAGTATTTAAGAAAACAAATTAAATTTAACACAATAGTAATAATTAACAAATCAAGGCAATCGTTTATTCAGAAATAATATAAATGTAACACAACTTTACTAATCAACTAATTTAAGTTCAACGAATTAAACAAAATGGTCGAATTAACAAATTTCTTTTGTTTACAGAGATCTGGCTTTAAGCTTAAAATGTATGTAGCTTCTAAAGTTTTTTTGTTTTGACACGAAAAAAAATACTGAAGAGCGTGTCCGAAAAGTACTTCTATTTTGTATTTTGTTTGCAATAAACTTTAATGTATAAAAATTGTGATTTTTATAATGGAAAAACCATTATTTCAACATTATTAGTTTTGTATGTATAAGTATATTTTAAAGGATTAAAATCAGTTCCTACTTTTTTAATTCGTTAAGTTAACTAATTATTTTTGAGGTTAATCAAAATTGATTTAAGAATACTATTTGTATATACCTAAAGTAACTTGAGAAAACAATATAAAAAGTAAATTATATAATCATGGTTTAAATGTTACAATTACTAACTTGTTTTTTACACATATTTTTTTAATAGTAAGTTTTTGATATTTTTCGAGTGGATATACCTATAAATTATTTTGAAAACTTAAAGGCAATCAACAAAATAAGCTTGTATATGATGTGTGATGAAACCAAACTTAAGTACTTACTTTAGTTTTAAATACTTTTAAAAAGTTACTAGCGGTCAATTTTAAATTTATAAAAAGCTATAAGTCAGCAAATCAGATTTAGTACTTATATTGTGCAATAAAAACATCAACCAAAATTATTATGCCTTAAGTTAAACAATTTTTATACAAGGATTAAATAGTTTCATAGTAACTTGATCCAAACATATTTAAGGCTTTACATTTTAAGATTTTCGTGTTGAAAAAAAAAAGATATATGATTTCCTAATAAAACAAAGTTTAAAGTCAAAACTATGAAAGTTCTAAACATAGTTTAAAGCAGTTTTTGTTAAATTAAAGAAAATCAGTGCAATCGAAATCGCAAAATAAAAAAGACGTGTACCACTTAAATGTTATTAAATTTTTCCACAATATCTAGTGTAGATTTCAAAACTACTATTAAAAAACTCCTAAAACTTTATTTTTTTTTATCATCTACTCCAGAACATCAAATGTAATTTTCAAATTATGACTTCATGGGGAGCCGATCATTTCTAACCCGCTATCATTTCTAACCCGATCACTTCTAACCCGATCACTTCTAACCCGATCACTTCTAACCCAATCACTTGTAACCCGATCATTTCTAAACCGATTACTTCTAACCCGATCACTCAAACCCAATCACTTCTAACCCGATCACTTCTAACCCGATCATTTCTAACCCGATCACTTCTAACCTGATCACTTCTAACCCAATCATTTCTAACCCGATCACTTCTAACCCGATCACTTCTAACCCGATGATTTCTAACCCGATCACTTCTAACCCGATCATTTCTAACAAGATCATTTCTAACCCAATCACTTCTAACCTAATTAAATCCGATCATTTCTAACCCGATCGTTTATAACCAATTTTACTTATGTTACGTTTTAATTTTTTATATGGATTTTATGCAAAAACAAACTAGTCTTAATGAAGTTATTAAAATAATAAAAAAAAATTAAACTTTTATTTACTATAAAACATAATGATTTTAATGTGTTACGTAAATTTAGTATAAGTTTTAATTTTAGTATTAACTTTATATAATCTTAATTCATTTTTTTACCTACACATAATTTTAGTTTTTTTCTATTATTTTTTTTTTTTTCAATACACTTTAAGAGACGTTTTTCTTTAATCATATACAATTTACTAAATTGTTTACCTTAAAGTATTTTGAACTCTTCTTTGTAGGATTTTAAAGTAATAATTATATTTTAATTGGATCATATTGTAATTAACGTGACTACATTTTGTTAAAATTTATTTTTTGATATTAATTGGTTTATTTATTGTTTTGACAATAAGATTTAAAATTGGATTATTAATTAAGTGTAGTTAATTAGTTTTCAAAAGCATTAGGAAAAGTATTAGCCTTTTGTATTCTTGTTTTATTTTAAACAAAATAAACTAAACTTCACAAAAAACAATTTTGTTGAGATTAATTTGTTTTTAAAACAAATTCTTATCTTAAAAAAAAATAAATTAATATATTAATACAGATCGGCTAAATAAATTTCGGGTTAGATATGATCGGGTTAGAAACGATCGGGTTAGATATGATCGGGTTAGAAATGATTGGGTTAGAAATGATCGGGTTTAATTTGGTAAGAAGTGATTGGGTTAGAAATGATCTTGTTAGAAATGATCGAGTTAGAAGTGATCGGGTTAGAAGTGATCGGGTTAGAAATGATCGGGTTAGAAATGATCGGGTTAGAAATGATCAGGTTAGAAGTGATCGGGTTAGAAGTGATCAGGTTAGAACTGATTGGGTTAGAAGTGATCGGGTTAGAAGTGATCGGGTTAGAAGTGATCGGGTTAGAAGTGATTGAGTTAGAAGTGATCGGGTTACAAGTGATCGGGTTAGAAGTGATCAGGTTAGAAGTGATCGGGTTAGAAATGATCGGGTTAGAAGTGATCGGGTTAGAAGTGATCGAGTTTGAGTGATCGGGTTAGAAGTGATCGGGTTAGAAGTGATCGGGTTAGAAGTGATCGGGTTAGAAATGATCGGGTTAGAAGTGATCGGGTTAGAAATGATCAGGTTAGAAGTGATTGGGTTAGAAGTGATCGGTTTAGAAATGATCGGGTTACAAGTGATTGGGTTAGAAATGATAGTAAACCGACTTCATGGCTCACTTAGGGAGATCCTGGTCTAGTTTCAGTTTAACAATTAGCTTTGAAATCTTTCAAGATGTTTTTAGAAGAACTACAAATTTATTTTAAAATCTTAGTAGCTGTAAAAAAGCATAAAGTTGCTGAGAAATCAACGAGCATAAAGTTAGTTTTATAGACAAATTTATAAATTTTTCAAAAAACATAAAACTTTAATGTCAATTATTTTCCTTATCTTAAAAGCTATCTAAAAAAATTTTTTTTTATCTTAGAGAACGCACCTTTGTCTTTAATTTAAGAAAAAAAAAATTTGGTTTAGGGTTTGAATTATTTCATGGGGTCCCTCCAAAAATAAAGGGTTTTTTTTTCTTTTTTTCATTCAAATTGCATTATAACCAAAAATAAATTTTTTTTTTAAATATTTTTTTTTTGATTTCCCTTAGTTTGCATGTTATTTAAACTCTTAAATAGTTATTTTATAAATAATGTTAATATCTTTTACGATTTGGCCCCAAAACAAAATGATGTATATTACACTATAATTTGCCTTGGCCGTTTCCAAGATAAAAAATTGATAAAAGGAAAAAAACAATTAATAAGAATGTGAATTACAACAAATTTAATTAAATTATTATAGTTTATTTAAATTTGTTGTAATTTACATTCTTATTAATCGTTTTTTTCCTTTTATCAATTTTTTATCTAGGAAACGGCCAAGGCAAATGATAGTGTAATATACATCATTTTGTTTTGGGGCCAAATCGTAAAAGATATTAACATTATTTATAAAATAACTATTTAAGAGTTTAAATAACATGCAAACTAAGGGAAATCAAAAAAAAAATATTAAAAAAAAAAATTATTTTTGGTTATAATGCAATTTGAATGAAATAAAGAAAAAAAACCCTTTATTTTTGGAGGGACCCCATGAAATAATTCAAACCCTAAACCAAATTTTTTTTTCTTTAATTAAAGACAAAGGTGCGTTCTCTAAGATAAAAAAAAATTTTTTAGATAGCTTTTAAGATAAGGAAAATAATTGACATTAAAGTTTTATGTTTTTTGAAAAATTTATAAATTTGTCTATAAAATTAACTTTATGCTCGTGAGAAATCATTTTATATTTAGTTAAGGAAACATTCTTAAGAATAGATTTCATAAGCTAAACAAACTGGTCAAATCAATCATGATAAAACTATTAACTAGTTACTTTTGTTTAGTTTAATTGATATAATGGTCTATCGTGACTATGTCTGCTTGAAGAGTCTCAACAAAAACGAAATATAAATATAATCCTAATTTCGAAGTGTTCTTGAAAGTCGTACTTGTTTATTTAAAATAGAAACAATTAGTTATTTTGAAAACAATACTAAGTAATTTCCTTAGTCATTAAAGCAGTTTTTAAACTAAAATAAAGTATCACTAATATATTTACATACAAAAACAAAATCAAAAATTTATTTAATTATAATGGGTTTTAAATATACAAATCATTTAGTATTGAACTATTTGCAAACAAAACCTTATGATAAACTAAGACTTTTTGTGATCAAAAATTATTTTGTTATATAGCGTATTTCAATTATCACTACATTTGTAAACAGTTCTATTAATATTATAAAGAAAAGCTTTATGTCAATAACGTTGTTTTAAAACGTAACAAATCGAACCTTGATTGCTCTCAAAATTTTATTAAATTAATATTACTCATACATATGCTGTTTTTCAATTCCATAATTTTTTATATAAGGATTTAATACATTTTTAAGTTTGGTTCAATATATTTACTTAATTGTGACATAAAAACAGCCTGAAAAACCTTTTTTAAAACAAAATTTTGTCTTTTTTTTATAAGTTTTGTATCATCAAATATTAATACTATACTAAAACAGAATGAGATTATAAGTCTAAGTTTAAACAACACGAAGACACTTTTACACGAAGGATAGTTTTGCACTAAGAGTTAATTTTGCACGAGTGACAATTTTGCAAGAGATAAACAAAAACAAAAGACCAAGGGTAAGGGTAAAAGTGATAGTAAAAAAAGAAGAAAACAACTTGAACAAAGGTAATGGTTAGAAATGACAGTGATATTAAAAAAAGGTTTCCCAAACTAGGCAAAGTGGCCCTCTTTAGGCCATTGCAGTAATAGGGGGCCATGACCAACAAAGGGATCTCAGGGGTCCATGAAGTCATAATTTAAAACTTACACTAGATTTTTGGGAGATAACGAGGAAAAAAATTGTCCTAGGCGATTGCAATGGTAGTTTTTGATAAATTTTGTTGCATGGGGTCATAGCTCTTCATATTTTTTAAAAAACCTTTTCAAAGGAGTTATAATTTAGGAAGCCCTTACTAAATCAAGGATTTTGAAAAAAATAATTCAAGTATCGCTTAGTGTAATTTAAAGTTGTTATAATATTTTAAACTGTATATGGTTTAAATAATTATTTTATCTTATCTATTAAAAACTTTATAGTTTAAAAGTTTGTTGAAAATTGTTCTATTGAAAAAGTCTAATTTGTTATAAGTGTTTAAAAAAATAAAGTTATTGACTACCAAAAAAATTGCTTACAGTTTTTTTTTTGTTATTTCTCAAAAACTGTGTTTAGACTATAGTAGTTTGTATCTACCGCAACTGCAGTATTTTACTTTTAAAACCTTTCAAGTTTTCTTGAAACGATTTAGATTATATTAAATATTGTATTTAAACTGTTTAGAACTTCCTTCTTTCTTTCAATATTTTTATAGTTTTATTTTATTTATAGAATTACTGTTTGTTTTGTTTTACTTCGTACTTATGGCGTTTTAAGTAAGTTTATAAAAGACATTTTGCTTGCATTTTGACAAAATCTTGCATTTTGAACAAGAAATAATAAAATTTAACGAGTCTGTGATAAGTTGAAAAAATAATTGAGTAATTACTAACAATGTATAAGTTTTGCACAAATTCTCACTAAAAACTAATTGCTGCTATCAAGAACTTTCAAAGATTTTGTAGTACAATAAATAGCATAAAGTATTGTATAAACAGTCGAGTCCGTTTAACTTAAACATACAGCTGCTGGTTTTTAAATAAAAACAAAAGCTTCAAGTATAAAACATATAATATAAAACTGTAACTTGATACATTAATGGCTAGGCTCATTTAAAAATAATTGACTATAATTAATTATTTTGGAACTTGCTGTACACGTTAAGTTAAATAAAATAAATCCGTTAGTATTTCCTGTATAGCTATTTTTACTTTCAAGTACAGCAATAAATAGATACAAAATGTTTATAAAATCTTAAAAAACGCTTATGCCGACAGCATTCATTTTATGACTTTACTAATTACTAATTCAGCTTATATAACGATGAATGTGAATTACTTTATATAAAATAAGTCATTTTTTTTCGAAACATTTAGCATGTTGAAAAACTTCTATTAAACCTAAAAGCCCAAAAACTTTAAGTTTAAAAAAATACATTATTTTAACCTACACTTAAAAAACTGTAAATTTTCTATTAAATTATTTAAAGTAAGCGTGTTTTAATAAGATTTTTAATATGTAAGCTATTAAACAAAAACAAAAAGTTTTACTTAACTAGTCAAAAACTACATTTAATTGACGTGAGAAACTTAAATGAAATATGTATATATGTGTAATATAATACATTAAAAATAAGTTTTTGTCTTAAATTTGATGCTTAAAAAATTAGCTGTACATATTTTTTAGATCTAAAATTTTTGATAAGTTCTCAAAAATAATTGCTGTATTCAAGTCACGCCTGATCAATCTTGAACAAAATGTTGAGACTGATGTGTACAAACAATTAAAAAGTTAAGTTAATCTACGAAACATTGCTGCACTCTATCAACTCTGTAAGTTATACAGGCTGCCGAATTTTATGAAAATAGCGAGTAGATCCTACTAGATTGTCAATGCCTGTTTTATTGTTCTCAGGATGTAGTTGAATTTTCAACATTTAAAGATCATCATTTTATGCTGCAGTTCAATCGAGCATTTAGCTTTTAAAAGACTTTTTGTTTTTAAAATTTGTATACAATTAAGACGAAGCTGACACATCTAGCAGCCCCGATTTATCGAATATTTGAATGTCGAGTGTAATAATTTCAAAATATAAAAAAAAGTTATTAAATATATTCGATAAAAATACAAAAAACTGAAAGTATTCGTAAATTTTTTATTAACTATGTGGTACTACAGCTCCTGCGTTCCACGCGTCACACCTTTTAACTAATTATGAGTTTTATTTAGATTTAGTTTCGGTGATATACGTATACTTTATTTATTATATTTACAATTATAAATAACTCTTAGTATTTAAAATCTTACTTACTTTTTTTTTTTTCTTATTTGAAATTTTAAGCAAAACGCTTTATTTTAAATTTCTCCTTTTGCAAACCAACTTGTTCCAGGACTATCATTAGTGATGTAATAGTGTTTTAGTAGCAAAATTATTTTTAGGCTGTAATATCTTAGTAAAAATTATTTTCTACGAATATAAACGAAAAAAAAACTTTAGTAACCCTACTATTTATAAGGTCTTAAACAAGACTTATACGGGATTTAAGCAAAAAATTAGACGATACGGGTTTTTACTAGGATTTCGAATTGGCCAAATTCTAATTATAAAAAAATATCCAGATCCGGCCAGACATTAGTTTTGAAAAAGAATCTAAGTGTTAAAAAAAATTATATGTTTTTATAAAGAAGTTTATATTTTTGTAAAACAAAACTTCTTTATTTCAAATAAACCTTAAAAGAGACATGATTAAATCACCAAACACAAGTTAGAGCCTACCATTTACAAACCACGATCATTCTAAGCTAGGAACATCATCAAGTTACACAAAAAAGACAAAATTATTTATTAGATCCGTACTGTACAACTACCAAATAAATTTGACTATTTACACACATAATAATTAATTAAAAAAAAATTTTATATACAAACTCGGTCGGTTCTAGTCAATTTCATAGTAACTATTTCGTTTTAAAAATCATCTCGTCATATTTGCACTCAGTTAACACCATGTAATTTTTCTTTTAGTTTAGTCGTTCTATAAAGTTTTTTTTTCTTTTTTTTGACCTTATTATAATCATTCTAACTATAGTCTAAAGAATATTTTCATAATAATATTAAGAACTTTAAATAACAATAAAGTGTTTTAAAATAGGTTTAAATACAGTTTGTTTAAAAAGTTGCTAAAACATATGTAATGAATGAAATGTAATCAACAATATTCAACTAAGTGTCAAAATTTTTAGTTTGAGTAAAGTGTTCAATTTTCTCAATAACTTATAAAATTTTTTTTATCTCTGGAAATGGTTAAAATAAGTTAACATAATGGTTGTTAAGAAAACTAATACACCATCAAACTTGATTTATAATATTGTACATAGTACTTTTAAAATTAACAAATCTATTTATTAGTTTGATAACTTGATGTTGAACTTATAAAAAAGGTTGTAAACTAGGAACTGGACAACGTTTTTAGTTGGCAGACCAGATGTAGAAAATGAAGTCTTTTGCGTGCCATTGCCATCAAAATTCTTTTATAAAACAACAACTAATTTATTTTGACAATTTTTCGTTCTATGTGAACTCCTAATACTATACTTAAATTTAAAGTCTCAAATAAATATCATAAATTATCCCTGGTTTAAAATAAAGTTTTTATAAAGATTTTTTAAATTCAAAATTAAAACAAGTTTTGACATTCGGTAGCTTTCCGATTTCTGATACAATAAGCGAAACACGCGCGTAGTAACTCATATATAGTTTTTGATGACAATCAGATATCTTCACTTACTGTTGTGTATCATAACTTTATCTTATTCCTATTCTATGTGCATAGTAGTTTCGTAATTTCTGTGGGTTACAGCGTATGTAATGGCACAGTTAAGTAATTAGAATATTTTTCTTCTTATTTTATTTTGAAAAGAGTTTATAAATTTAAATTGAAATATAACTTATACTTACATTTTTATACCAGTACCTTTCCTTAACAAATGTTTAATGCTATTTTTAACTAATTTACTTGTTATAAATAAACTTATGTGGAGTAAGATTATAAATGCTTATATTTCTTCTTAGCTGAAGAGCTTAACTTTTTTAGACCAGTCAGGTTTTATAATAACCTTTTACTTTTAAAAACACACTTATGAATATAACAAAAAATATCGGCGAAAGTCTGCAGAACAGAAGACCGGACTTTCGTTTGCCGTGAAACAAGCTGAAATTTATCAAAAGGATTGATCATGCCAATTCGATCATCAGACGACATGTGGTCTGAAGATCGAATTGGCATGATCAACCCTTTTGTTAAATTTGTTAATTACTTTTAAATTGAAAGTAGTCAACCTCATACTTGTCTAAATGTTGAAAATTTAAAATGAGCGGTTTTTGAAAAAAAAGTTTACTTAAAAGAAAAAAAAATAATCAAATATTTTTTTTTTAATTTTTGTAATACATCTTTAATAGTTTAGCGTAAAATTTTTAAAATGTACAAAATACCCTTTAAAGTTTACTTTATGTACTAATAACTTACAAACATAACACAATAGATCTAAGTTCAATTAATTTAATACTAAACCATTTCAATAAACAGTTTTTACAAGTTAATTCTTTTTGTATCTCTTGAAATTGAACAAAATTTGTATAAAAGAAATATCAAAAAGCGTTGCACCATTTTTATTATTAGAATTAATTATTTAGTTTTTCTATCTAGCCAAAAAAAAAGCTTTTACTTTGAACTAAGTTTTTTGTTTTAAAACTTTAAATAGTTTTTTTTTGTAAAGCACTACTTGAATACGACCAAAATTAAGTTTAGATTCTGTAATCCAATTTACTGATTAAGTGATAACTAAATTAGGTGTATAAAATTGTTCTTATTATATATATGTTTACAACTAACTTTACATACCTTCTATAAAAAATAATTAAAAAAACTTGAAAAAAACACAAGAACGCTCACTCTAAACAATTTATAACTAAGCCATTAAAAATAACGGTTGTTACGAAAAAAGATACCTTTTTAAAATAGTTTCTTGCAGTTTTACAAAATTTATAAAAAATAAAATCTCTAAAAAGCGTGGCGACAGATTGGACAGGTTTTGTGGTCATCAAACCATCTTTCAATGCAAACTTGGCAGAAAGTGTGCTGACCATCACAATCTAGACGCATCATGTTTCTACCGACTTCAATGTCTCCCATGCATATAACACACTGATCACCAATAAAAGACTCATCAGCTGTGAATTGTTCGAACTGCTGAATTCTTTGAGTAGTCAACCCACGCAGATCATCATCAAAGTTATTAATAAAGTCGGCATAACTCTGATAGTTTTCATTAAGTTGAACATAAAACTTATCGACTTCTTCAATTAAAAGTTTAAGCTCTTGTTTTACTTTTTCATCGGTGGTTTTTAATTCAACCATTTCTAATTTACGACGGTGTTCTTCTATATTCGTTTTAAATGTGGCATAGCCATTATGAGCTAATAAAAAACTTTCGAAACCAAAATCCCTGTAAGTAATTTGTCCCTGCCATGTTTGGTACAGATTGTCAAGGTCTACATTCAATTTCATGTTGATATCCTAATTTAAAATATAAACTAATGTTTAATTTTTTTTTAACTTTAATTAATTACTTTTAACAGTGTTTTTCATTTAAGATAATTATCATTTTAGAAACTAGAACACTCATTTTATAGAAAAGAGCACATCATTCTATCTTTGTAAAACTATAAATATATATATGTTAATAAATATACTATATACTTTACTATTCAAATAAACTATTTTTATGAAAAAACTTATTTATTATTTATATTATAACTAGCATAACAATTTTAATTTTTTTATATGCACATTATTTATAAAAAAAACTTTAAATGGCTTTTTATTTTAACTAACCTTGTAATTTTTGAGCATTTCTTGAATAGACATTTTAACTGATACTTTTAATATTTTTAATAGTTTTGTATTATTACTATCTGCAATTTAAAAAGTGAATATTTTATCATAAAACTTCTATTTAAAATAAAAATTAAAAACAATTCTGAGTTAAGTAAAACTTCGAAATTAAATGACATTTTGTACTCTTTTTTCAAGTTCTAAATACAGGGTTTCCACTTGTTTTTTTATAAAATTTTTGAATGTTCTCTGATTTTATTCCAGGTTCTGAAAATGCAAACTTTTGGGTCTATTTTTAGTTTAAAGTTAAGATTAAGGTAAGAAATTGGGTTAGAGAGTATGAACATTGAAAAGATACAGTAAAGCTAGTTTAAATATCTTTTTTAATAAAAAAAAATTGATGATGACAAAAAGTTTTTGCTTATATGACATATTTTTTAAATCTAATCGAAATTTTACTATTTAACATGTAAAAATTATTAAAGTTTTAGGTTTTTCCAGATTTCTTTTAATGAATAAAGATTTATTTTAATAAAAAATGTTAATAAATATTATAATAGAAAAAAGTATTGGAAAATATTTTGGGTAACAGTTATGTTTACAAGAATTTAATTGACCTATAAAATATTTAGAAACAAGTTTTTTCAAGCCAACATATCTAAAACAAAAAAAGAAATAAAAAAAGTTTTATTGAACTATGAAAAAAGAAGTACTTTTTTTGCAGTTTTGCAAAATTCCAAATTAATTTCTATTTTCAAATAAGAAAAATTCTAAAGAATAAATACTTAGCTAAGTTAAGCAGCAACTTCTTATTTAATTTAAATTTTATTATTGTAGGAGTAGACGTTGTTAAAACTCCAGACATTTAAATAATTTAAAAACTTTTGATCAATTTTCCGGAATATTTAGTTCTCAAAGTTTTTTTTTTAAGTACAATATACCAGTTGTTTTTTGTCTAAACTTTAAATTTAAGCATCAAAGTATTAATGTCCACTCTAACACTGATAATATTTTATGACATTTTTGAGTTATCACATATTTGGTAATTTCAAATTTTTCTATAGGGGTAAATTTAGTTTATTAAAATTGGTAATGAATTCAGTTAACAAACTAAGATATAACCTTCATTTATTTTTTATTACTTTTGTTTTACCTCTGTTCAATACAAAATAGGAAGGCCACTAGTTTTTGAGAAACATTTTCCTGGTTTCTTATTATCTTCCAAGTTTGAAAGTACATTATTTTGATCTTAAAATTTAAGTTTAAGGTTAAAAATTGTGTTAAGTAGTATAACAACATTTAAAAAATACCATTAAGTTACTTTAAGTTTTTTTTTAAATATATTATGGAGGACAAAAGGTTTTATCTGTATGATATGTTTGTTGCTTCAAATCAAAATTATTTTTTAACATGTAAAAGCTGTTCAAAATTTCAGATTTTACCAAATGTTAAATAAAAAATTTCAGGATTTTTCATTTAACATCTCAAACTCCTGGTTTTATTTAGCATTTCAGGTTTTATGGCCACCCTAAAAAAATAGTGAAATGTTTTTATTTTGTAGAGATAAGATTTAGTATTAAAACAATATTATTTTTAGCTCTTTAAGTTTCTTTAAACCTTAATTAAAAAAAATGTCATTTTTTAAAACAAATAACAAAAGTTACACTAACTACCAATATGTAAATACCTACTCAATATCCACCAAAAACAAAAATAAGTCAAATCTTGTAAAAAAACATAATTTATTTGAAAATAATGTGATGTCCACAAAAGTATTTTTGACAGGAAAAAAAATAAAGGTCATTTTTTTAGTAAAAATTATCTTTATGCTTAACAACAGAATTTAATATTCTAATTTTCAACAAAAAAACTATATTTTGTTATTATGTTGTTGTCACATATTAAACAAAATATCAGTTAGTAAATTAAAAAAGTCCTAATCAATTTGAATTTGCTTGAAATTTTTGTTAGGATAAAATCAATATTAGTTAATTACATAAATAGTTTTATTAAATATTATAATTTAAAAAAGATATACATATCAATCTTTTGGTCTAACACGGCAAATATTTACTTTTATATACAAAACATTCATCACACTTAGTCTTAAAAATTTAGTAAGGTTTAATTTAGAAGGTATTACAATAATGAAGCAACCATTTTAAAATTGAAAAAATTATATCAATAACTGTACTTCAATACCTTCAATGTTTTTTTTTAACTTGTTGTTTTAAATTAAACATAATACCTTATAAAAAAACAAGGTTCTAAAATGTTTTGAGTCGCAGTCAGGTTTACTAAATTACATAAGGCTTTAAAATATTAAAAAAAAAATTTGGGGGAATTTTTTAAAAAACTAAAGAAACAATAAAAAAAACTAATTTAAACTAAGTTAAAATACTTTCTATTTTTTAGAGTTGCAAAAAATTAATGAAACCTAGTAATAAATATTAAATAAACTTTGCATTATACAACTTGAATTTAACGTTTAAGTTAGTTAGAAATAATTTTCTAGATTTTTACTATTTTTATAATGTTTATACGTAAAATATTTTTTGATCACGATTTTAGAATTATTGGCCCTGACAAAAGCATGTAAGCAATATTTACACTATAAACAAAAAAAAAGATAATATTTAAAAGATTATTTTCAGTTATTAAACTTATTCAAACCTTCATTAAGGTAAAAATGTCAATTTTTTAAAAATAGTAAAAATTCTACTAACCAACAGGATGAATAATATAATCAATAAACATTCTAAAAAGATAAATCAAATTTTTCAAAAAGTAAAAGTTTGCTTGAAAAAAAAAGAAAATGTCTTAAAAGTTAGATATAATTTTAGCTAGGAGTTACTTCGCAAAAATTAAAAAAAAGTTCAATAGCTGTACTTTAATGCTTTTAAAGTTTAATTTTTCTTAATTTTCATAGAATATTTTATAATAAAAAGTAAAGTTTGCAAATTTATTGAGTAGCAGTCATGTTTACTAAAATTTTATTGTTATATATTATGTTAAAAATGCATTTTTCACGACAATATTTAAAAAAAGTTTGAAAATAACTTCAAAATACTTTATTAAACTATGACAAAATAATTTCTGTTTTGCAGAGTAGCAATAATTTAAAAAGTGAAAAAATATATATTTAAAATAAAATATGCATGTTACAACTTAAAATTTTATGTTCGAGCAACTGTGACGTTGATTAATGTAATTTATAATTCTTATACATAAAATAGTGAAACATATATTAGATAAGAATCAATTAGAAGACAAAAAGATGTATAATTTTCTTGGAACACTTAAAACGTAGCAATATAGTATCTTTTAAGCAATATTCAAAAACAGTAATTTGATTTTTATAAATTTTACACAAAAAAAAGCACCAGAAATTTACACTTAGAAAATATGAGAAAACCTCAAAGAATTAAAAGAAATTACCAATGAGCACCCTTTTAAAAGTTAATTTTCAGAATTTTATAAGTACAAGCTTTATTGTATTTTGAAAATAAACATTCAAATAAAAGTATTTAAAAATGTAGAACTAATAAAAAAAACTAAGATGGCCCTGCCAGTGAAAATCTAAAAAATATACATTTTTCAAAGTAAAACAGAAACTTCTTATTCATTCTAACTTTCATTATTGTAGAAATAAAAGATGTTTAAAGTTCAGGCTTTCTAAGTATTTTAATGACTATTGATATGTTGTTTTGATATAAAATCTAAGATTTTAAATTTTAGACTAAAAATCTAACATTAAAATTTTTTTTTTGAATAATAGTTTACCACCTGCTTTTTGTACATATTATTTAATTTAAACTTCCATGGTTCAATGGCCACCCTTATCGTGATCAAATCTAATTTTAAACATATTGAACAATATTAAAAATATCATTAGAAGTAAATTTATTGTATTTAAATTTGTGATGGATTCAGTCGTTAAGAATTAACCTTTATTAATTTTTGTTCTACTATTGTATGATCAACACAAAACAAAATGGCCAATAGTTTTTGAGAATTTTTTTCCAGTTTTTCTGATTTTGTTCCAAAGTTTTTTTAAAGTACACTTTCTTTGGTCTATTTCTAGTTTAGTGTTAAAATCTAGTTGAACTAACATAACAACATTGTTAAAATACTCTTTAGCTACTTTTAATGTGTTTTTTAAAGAAATGAATTTGACATGTCAAACTTTATTTTACTATATGACTTATTTTTAGCTTTAGATCAAAATTTACTACTTAGCAGATAACTTCTTTTATATCAAGATTTTTGTAAGTTTTTTAGTGATTTATTTTCAAAATTTGTTAAGATCCAGGTTTTAATCAGGATTTTAGGTTTTGTGGTAACTTGACAAACGCATTTAGTGTAATATCTACACTTACAAAAAAAATATTTAGAAAAAATTACTTGAATATTAAAAATTCTTTAATCGTTCAATAAAGTAAAAATGAAAAATTATATAAATTAATAAAAATTTTACTAACTAACAAGATAAACATTAGAACTTTGATTAAATCAAGTTTGTAAAAAATAAAAGTCTGTTAGAAAAAAAAAGAAGAAGTCCATAAAAAGGTATTTGACACTAAGAAACTTTTAATAGAAAAAGCTTATTTTTAATAAAAAAGTATAGCAATGATTAAAAAGAGCTGTATGTTTTATTGTTCAAAACAAAAAAAAATAGAATAACTTTTAATTTATGTTTATGTTAGTTATAACCTACAAAATATCAATTACTAAGGTAAAAAAAATTAATCAAGCTGCTTTGCTTAAAAAACTTGTTAGTATAAAATCATTTCAGTAACATTGTTATGTTGTTTTATCAAAATTACTACTTTGATTAAAGAGTCAAATTGAGGTCAAACAGTGCATATGCTTCACTTTTTATGCAAATTTTACTATTTAACATATGAAAATTGTTAAAGTTCTAGGTTTTCCAGATTTTTTTGATGATATTTGTTCTTTTAAATTTCTAAACTCCATGTTTTTCTAGATTTTTTTTTCTCTAAATTGTCGAATTCCAGGATTTTCAAGGTTTCCAGCTAAAGTTTAAACCCTGTAAATAGTAAATGTCAAACTTATAAGAAATAAACAGGTATTTTAAATGAAATTAAAGTAGGTAACTTATATATAAAACAAGTATTTTTGAATTATGATAAAATGAATTCGGTTTTGCATGTTGCAAAAGTTAAAGGAAGTAAATTATGAATACTAAATAAACATTGCAAGTTAAAATTTTATGTTTGAGTAACTGTAAAACCATTTACAGGAATTTTAAATTCCTTTACATAAAATGGTGAAACTTGAATAAGATAAGAAACATCTAAACTACAAAAAAAAGTACAATTATCTTAAAACACTAAAATAGTTGCAATACAGTATACTTTTATATATTCAGCAAACTTTTACAATTTAAATAAGTTATATAGTATTTTTGAAAACTTTGAAACACTAAAAAAATATCAAATAACTTGCAATTAAAATTTATAAAAAACCTTGGTTAATACAAAAAACCAATGGCTGGCTTTTTTTAAAGTATACTTTCAGGGTTTTAAAAGTACAAGCTTTATTATTTCTTATCTATTTTATATAACTGAATAAAAATATTTAAAGGTAAAAACTATTCTAATATACTTTAAAATAAATTATTCAGGATTTTAAGTTTTCAAACTTTTTTTTCTGAAGTGTAATACACCAGTTTTTATTTGTCTAGAATTTCAAATTTAGCATCCAGGATTAAAGGCTTTCCTAGTACTGATCAATTTTAAAGACATTTTCAGTTATCACATAATAAATAATATTAAAAATTTATTACAAGTAAATTTAATGTATTAACATTAGTAATGAATTCATTAGTTGAACTAAGATTAAACCTTTATCTACTTTTTGTTATACTATTATATAACTTGTGATTAATACAAAACAGGGTAGCCACTAGTTTTTGAGAAATTTAATATAAGGTTTTCTGATTTTCTTCCAAATTTTTCAAAGTTAATATTTTTAGTATATTTTTAGTTTAAAGTAAAGTTTAAGATTTTAAACTGTGTAAGTAAGATAACAACATTAATAAGATACTGCTTAGGTATTTTAATGTGTTAAAAAACTTGAAGATGTCAAAAATTGCATCTATATAATATATTTTTGTGTCAAATCAATTATTTACCACTTAAAACGTTTGCACTAAATATTTGCAATTAGCCTCAAAATTTATTAATTATTTTAGTAAGTATGTTTTTAACTTTAAAGGGTTTACTTTCAATTCATAATAAAACTAACAGATTTCAAATAACAATCATAGAATAAAAATTGATAACTATTTTAGATTATCAATCATTTTCTGAATTTATTTTATATATTTCCCAAAAATTAAAATTAAATAATTTAGGCCTAACTAAAACTAGTTTAAAAGTTCTGATTGACCTACAACACCATTTAAAGTAATAAGTAATCTATACCTTACATTAAAAAATAAAACAGAACAACCTAGTAATTATAAAATGCTTTAAGAAAAATAATAATAACTATTATTATTAAGAATATCTTAAGTTTAGAAAAATTCAGAAGTGTTAAGTTTGTCAAGGATAAAGGTAAACTAAAGTGAACAGTAGATAAAACAAAAAACTGAAAAAACTTATGTAATTAATAAATTACACTGGACTAACTTTAGCTCCTACCTATTGAAATGTTAAAATAAAATAGTTACTATACTTGGTATGGACAAAACTGAATTTGGTTGATGTTAAACATTCAAACCAAAATTGTCCATTTTGTTTAACTATTGAAATTAAAACAAAATTGCTTTTTTGTAGAGCAGATCAAAGTGTTAGAAAAAAGTTTGCTTTAATTGTAACTGTTTCATATAATTTTATTTATTTTTTCTCTTATCCTAGTAAACATATTAGATGTTGTATATTTATACACTTTTATTTGTTAACTTGTTTTTTTTAATAATTTTCTATCTATTAAAAATTTATGTTAGTTAGAAAAAAGACTTGTTATTTGGTCTATTAAACCTGTTTTTTGGGTTTAAAATATACATTTCATAAAAATTTTGTTAAATCATTGGTTACTTTCATTAAAATAAAATATTAGATCGAATAATGTACTTAATATTTGGTGGATATAGTAGCTGAATACTATTAGAGTATTAGTTTAAGTAAATTTATTAACTTTTACACTATACAGGTGTTATGTGCAGTTTTTTTTATGGTAGATAAAAAACAGAACCTAAATCTAATAGTTTAAAAACATTTGGTGAATTTAATACAGCTGTCAAAATTAAAAATGTTACATATAATAAATTAACTACAAAAAAACCTTTAGACGTTTTCCTAGACCGATTTAAGAAACGAATTTTATATTAAATTGCGAAGAATTTTAATTTAAATGTCAGTATTTTATATAGAATATGAGTACCGTTTCAAAACTAAAAAATGTATTTTTCTTGAGAAATGCCTAATGCATTTTTACACTAGTTTACTAGAAACAAATAAGCTTATGTGCAGAAAAGTTATATACGTTATTTAAATCGTACAACTTATTTAAAGTGCAAAGCCAGGTGAATTTATTAAATGTTTTTTTGTATGTCTTTTAAACAGGTTTTTTTTTGTTTTTTCAAAAGTGATATCTGGTGAAAACTGATCACATTCGTATTTTATAATTACAGGCGGTTTTTTTTTAAGTAAAAAGTATACAAATGATTAAAATGAACTGTTGTTTTTTAATGTCCAACACAAAAAATAAAAATTAACTTTTAATATATTCTAATGTTGTTAGCTCTTTTTGTACAAAAATATCAACTATTAAGGTATAAAGTTTTAACCGAGCTGTATTTGCTTAAAAATCTTTCTAGGATAAAGTCATTTCAGTAACATTGTTATGTTGTTATATCAAAAATACAACTTTGATGTGATAGACCAACCTTGGGGTCAAACATCGCATTAGCTCCGCTTTTTATGCAAAAAATTCAAAGAAATGCACTCAAAAAATCAGCCTTTAAAAGGAAGTAATATTTAGGCTATAAGTATTAAACCAAATTTAAAAAATTGAAAAGAATTAAATCAATAATTGCAATGCAATTCTTTAAGTGTTTAACATTTCCTAAATTTAATATATAAATTAAAAAATAAAAATAATAAAAATGTTAATAACTGTTATAATAAAAAAAAGACGGTTCGAAAATTTTTTGAGTAGCAGTCATGTTTACAAAAATTTCATTGGCATATATTATATTAAGAAACAATATTTTTTTATCCCGTATTTTAAAATCTAAAGAAAAAACAAAGAATTTTTAAATTTCAATTGTGATAAAATAAGTTTTGCAGTAGTTCAAGAAAGTAAATTATAAGTGTTGCATAAACTTATCCTATTGCAACATCAAATTTCATGTTCAAGTAACTGTGCAATGATTTCTCATAGTAAATTAGCAATAATCACACTTAGTAAAAAAATTCTAAAAAGCTGCAAACTTTCTGGTTTTTTTCAAGTTCTCTGTTCAAAATTTTTTAAACTCCAAAATATTCAGTACTTTTTGCCTAAATTGTCATATTCCAAGTTTTGAAGCCACCTTGACTTTAACATGATAAGCCATATTAAAAGACACTAGGAAACAATTATATAAGTATTTTCGTTCTAATAGCTGTTGTATTTTTATAACTTTAAATTTATATTATATATAAATGTAGTTCAACTAAAACGAGATAAGCCTTGTACAATGACATATAATTAAACACAACACTCAATAATTTTTTAACCTGTATTTTAATGACAGTGTACGTAAACCTTTGTTTAAGTAAAAACAATCAATGAACATAATAAAATACAGTTAGTAATGCATTATCTAATAATTATTTATTCAATAAAATAAATAATTTCCTTGTTAAAAAGCTAGAACAAAAAAATAATGAGATTTTTTGTGAATTAAAAAAATAATATTTTTTCAAAAATATATTAAGCTTAAAACATTTATGTTACAGTTATTTACATTACACAGTTAGAAAAAATTTATACATATCTTTCTCAATTTAAAAAAAAAGTGTAAAAGCATTGTCTATAATTAAATAGCAACTACTAACTTACTGGTAAACAAACAAGAAAAGTTAAGTTAAAAGCTACAAACAATTGCTACACCAACATTTATAAAAACTCATAAAACTAATTTAATGAGGGCTGAAATAATTTTAAAAACGAATAAAAACTTAAAAATAGGTATATTTATCAGTGATCAGTTTTTGAATTTTATCGATAACAACAACAAAACAAAAGCTCATTTGAATTATTACTCAAAATTCTTCAAGGTTATTAAAACAATTACATCATATACCGAGAATTTACTATAGAATTAAAATAAATTGGTTTTTTCTAAAACTTTTGATTCTCAATTTTAATAAGTTTTCCTAATGCCATTTGTTTCATTAATTTTTTTTTCAAATTAATTCTAATATGCTGTTCTAATTTAAAGTATGTAAGCTTTATTTAAGTATTAAAGTTATAATAGGTAGCTAAATAATATATATTAACTTGGTGGTTAAGATTTCTACTAAACTACTATATGACCAGTTCTTTTGCGATCAATAGTTATCTATAAAAAAGGTTAAAATAAACTTTAAATTTAAACAATTCTTAATGCACATTTAATATTAAGAAAACTACAATAGAAATGGAGTAAAATATACCAATATTACTTATTTATTTTTTAAATATCTTATAGCAGCACATTCATACTGAGGCTTTGCGTTTTTTAGTATTAATAATTTCTGAATAGTGTTATTTTTACATTTTGTTTCACAATACTAAAGTTAATAATAAATTTATTCTAAAATTAATTTGAAATGTTGTGTTACTCAAAAAGCGTGTTTTGTTTTTAAACAATGTTGTTTTAAAATTTTCATAGTATTCACAAAAACGAAAGTATGATTTATTGAACAAAAAAAAAGCTCAAAATAATTAGTCTTAGAACCTGGTGTACGAAAAAACCTTTCAGTTATCGAGTCGTTCACCACTTGGATATAGTTTAATTGTTCAGGCATTTGAAGTTGAATAGATTTCTAATTCAATTAGTAATATCAGCTTAATTTTTTAATAGTCTAGAAATTAAAAAATATTCGTGTTTTGTTTGAAACCTTAAAAAACTTGGTTTGAAAATATTTTTAAGTAATTTTCAAATAAAATATATACTTAGTAGTTTTGTTTGCAATTAATTTAATATAAATGCATTAAAAAAAACTAAATGACTTATCTCTTAAACGGTTTTATTATTAATTAGAAAATTAATCATTAATGTTGATGAGTACACAAGTAATAATTTTTACCTAAAACTTGTGTAAATCGTCTTTAGCAAAAATCACATCAAAAAGGTCGCTTACTAGTGTGAACTCTTGTATGTTTGTTTCATTGGGTTTTTGTTAAAGCTTTTGAAAATTAAGATGAGTTAAATAAAAAGTAAAATGTGCGAATAGAAAGTAGAATGTTCTTAAGCAAATGTTTTTTAAAGGGGTTATTATATTTCTTTAATATTTTAGTTTAAAGTTTAGAATATGTACTATATACTCTATAAAATTTGCTTAACGAGGTTTACATAATATACTAATAACTAACAAAAACAATTCACAATATGTAGAACTTTAACATATTTATTACTAAAACATTGCAACAAACAATTTTGATGAACAAATAAATCCTTAAAAACAATGCTTTCAAATCAAGTAAAATGTTCAAGTAGAAAAGCTCTTTAAAAAGTGTGGCGACAAATTGGACAGGACTTGTGGTTAGCAAACCATCCTTCATTGCAAACTTGACAGAAAGTGTGATGACCATCACAATCGAGACGCATCATGTTTCTTTTGATTTCAAAGTCTCCCATGCATATCACACACTGATCTCCAACAAACGACTCGTCAGCTGTGAATTTTTCAAATTGCTCAATTCTTTGAGGAGTCAATCCTTTTTGTTTAATAATATCTTTAACAAAATTGATAAAATTAGAGCACTTTTCGATCAGTTGAACCAATAACTCATCAAGTTCTCCAATTAACAGTTTCAGCTCTTTTTTTAGTTTTCCATCACTGGTTTTAAAAATTGCATGTTCTAAATCATCTCGATGAGTTTTCATTGTAACTCGAAAAAATTCTTGAGCAATGTAAATATCTGTTCACAAACATCCCTACTTTCATATTTTTCTTGCCATCTTTGATACTGATTGTCAAGTTTTGTATTCAATTTTATGTTTTCATCCTAAGGTTAATACAGAAACTGTTACTTTTTATTTTTTAGGCTAAAATAGTTGATTTTAAAGTTCTATTACGTTTAATATGATTATTATTTTATTAGTAGAACACTTACAATAAAAACCAAATAACATAGTTATGTATATATTACAAACTTTGAAAATAGAAATTGTTATTACTAAGATTCAATAGACTTTGTTATGCAAATAAAACTATTTGTTATATAAAAAATTTTTTAATAAACTCTATAATTACTTGTTTAATAAAAATATTTAGTAATTTCAGGTTTGTCTATTATTTATAAAACATTCTAAATGGTATACCGTTTTAACTAACCTTGTAGTTTCTGATGAGTTTTAGAGTAGACATATCTGCTGGTCTTTTAAATAGTTTTAAAATTTTTTTATTAACATTTTCTGCAATTTTTAATGTAAATATTTTAGTTTATACCTATTTTATATTTTGATGAAGAAAAAAGAGCTAGTCTAAGTTTTACAACTGCACATAAAACTATATTTAGTATAATTATTTATTCTAAATTTATAAAAGTAAATTAAAAACTTGTAAGATATAAAAGCCAGATGGTGTTTCAAGTTTTGTTTGTGCTCTCTTTGCAATAATCTGAATTTAATTTTAAATTAAATTTCAACTGTAGTTTCATAATAAATAGTAAATTCATAAAGTATTAGAGTCTTTATCTATATATAAACTTTTTAATAAGTTGTACAATGTTTTAATTGAAAAAACTACCATATGTAGATATCTCATAAGTATGCACTGTTTTTGAACTGTATGTAAACCTATCTTCAACTTTTTTAAATATTCTGTTACTTAAATTTGACTAAATTTATTACTCGTATACAAAATATTACAATAAACTATAACTTCATCACTTTAAAGTTTATATAAGTTTAAAATGCACTATTTTAAAGAAGATTACTCCACTTACTTACTCCAATGTTTTTGTATTAATGTTTTTCGTAGTTATTAAAAATTTAAGCTTTGAGTCTTATAGTCCACTAAAATCTGACCTATAACTTTTATTACTCGACCTAAATACTAATGTAATCAAATTTATACTTTTATTTAAATATTTATTTAAGTAAATCAGTTTTATGTTTATCTATAACTTAAATATAAAATATCATACTTATGTAATTTTTTGAAATATCTCATTTATTATTAAGTTTGAAAAAACTTAGAAATTTTAAGTTTTTAAGGCTAAAGGTAAATAAGGGTAAAAGTGCATAAAAAATAGTTAAAAAACCTATGTAGCTGATAAATTACACTATATTCATCTGTAGCTCCTGTCTATTCAAATGTTAAAATGAAATAATTACTGTATTTGATATGGACAAAACTAGAGTTAACTAATGTAAAACATTCAAAACACATATTACCATTTTGTTAAACTTTTGAAATTTAAACAAAATGGCTTTTTGTAGTGCAGAATTAAAAGAGCTAGAAATAAGTTTGCTCTAATTGTAGCTGTTCAGCATAATTCTATTTATTGTTTCTTTTATCCGTGTAAACATAATATACATTGTATATTTTAAAACTTTTATGTGTTATCTTGTTTTTTTATAATTTTCTCTTTATTGAGATTCTGAATATAAGTTTTTCACTGTTTTTTTAAATATAAGTAAACCTGTCTTCATAAACGTTTAATTTTCTGCTACATAATTTTGACTAAGTTTATTGATTGTATACAAAAAACTAAAATAAGCAAAAACTTTAATATTTTAAAGTTTGTACAAGTTTAAATTGGGCTATACAAAAGAAGACTACCACATTAACTTACTCCAATATTTTTATATTGATGTTTTTTTTGTTTTTTCAAAATTAAAGCTTTGAATCTTATAGTTCACTTAAAACTGACCTATAGTTTTTATTAATCGATTTAAATACTAATATAATGACATTTATTATTTTTTTTAAACTTATTTATGTAAATCATTCTTATCTTTATCTATAATTTAAATATTGAAAAGCACGCTTAAGTAGTTTTTACAGTTAGATTAAACATTTAATAATTTAAATAAAACTCTGTCAAAAAACAATTAATGAGAGTAAATATTTTAATATAAAAAAATGACACTACAGATATATTTTTAACACTAAATACTTGCATATAGCATCAGAAATTTATTGATAATTATAGTATTTTTTAACTCAAGAGGGTTTCTTTCAATTCACAAAAAGAAAATTAATAGTTATCAAAGAGTCACAAAATTTGAAAAATATTTTTGTAGTTTCTGAGCAGTTTTTGAGTAGGAATATCTGCTTGTCTTTTAAATAATTTAAAAGTTTTTGTATTAACATTTTCTGCAATTTAAAATGTAAATATTACAGTTTATACCTATTTTATATTATATATTTATATATAAAATTCTAAGTAGTAATTTCAAAACTTGTATAATATAAACGTTAGTTAGAGATTCAAATTTTGTTGGTACTCTGTTTGCAATAATGTGAAATATATTTTGAATTAAATTTCAACTGTGATTTCATGATAAAATTATATATTATTAGAGCCTTCTTCTATATATAAACTTTATAATAAGTTGTAAAATGTTTATAATTGAAAATACTACCATATGTAGATAAATAATAATTATGCAGTGTTTTTGAATAATAAGTAAACCTATCTTCAATTTTTTTTAATTTTCTGTTACTTCAATTTGACTAAAGTTATTGCTTGTATAGAAAATACTAAAATAAGAAAACCTTTATCATTTTAAAGTTTATAGAAGTTTAAAGTGGGTTATATTAAAAAAGACTACCACATTTTTTACTCTAATATTTTTATACTAAATTTTTTATTGTTGTTAAAAATTTAAGCTTTGAATCTTATAGTTCACCAAAAGGTGACTTATAATTTTTATGACTTTATCAAATACTAATATAATGACAATTCAACATTTTCTTTAAAGATTTAGTGAAGTAAATCAGTGTTATGTTTTACTATAACTTATACATAAAAAATCTTACTTATGTTGTTTTTGAAAAACCTCATTTTTTATAGTCAGATAAAACATTTAATAAATTTAATTAAGTTGCTAAAAACTTAATAATGTTTTAAAAATTGAAAAACAATTAATGAAAATTTCTCATCAATATTGTTTTAAAAATGACATTACAGTTATCCTTTCAAACACTAAATATTTGCATTTAGCTTCAAAAGTTTATTAATTATTATAGTAAGTATTTTTCTTAACTGAAAAGGTTTTACTTTCAATTCAGAAAAATATAATAATTATCAAATAAGAGTCACAAAATTAAAAAAAAAAAATTTGACAACTATTCAAAATTATTAAGCTTTTACTGAAGTTATTTTATAAAATTCCCAAAAGATTTAAAACTTTATTTAATCCAACTAAACTAAACCTTTTTTCAACTCTTGTTTACCTACAACATCATTTAAAGTAAAAAGTTATCTATACTTTAGATGTAAAAATGAAACACATTAAACTAAGTTAAAAAAATAGGAAATGTTAAGTTTTTAAGGTAAAAGGTGAAATAAGGTTAACAGTGCACAAAACAATAAACTAAAAAAACTTATGAAACCAACAAATTACAATGGATTCAACTGTAGCTCCTACCTATTCAGCTGTTAAAATGAAATAGTTACTATAATATGTAAGGACAAAACTAAAATTAATTGATTTTGGACATTCAAAACACCATTGTCCATTTTACTGACTTTTGGAATTTAAGCAAAGTAGTTTTTTTGTAGTGCAGATTAAAATATTTTGAAATAAAATTGTTGTAATTGTAGCTGTTCAATATAAATACATTTTTCTACTTCTTATATATTAGTAAACATATTAAATACAGTTAAGTAGGCTAGGAGTAATCGTTAAAAATATTTATAGAAAGTTTGTAATTATTAAAATTACTTTATGAATACCATTTGAAATACTAAGTTAAGTAAAAAGTTGTTCAAAACAAGCTTATAAATCACAATAAGTAAATACTAAAAAAGAAAAAATTATAATACAAATTGATGGATAAAAAAAATGCAGTAATAAATCAAATTATTGAAATCACAGGAAAGAACAAGTTTAGAATTTGAAAAACAGTTCAACAAAGGTTTAATTTTGAATTACTTAAATTTAACTAAATTTGATTACTTGTAGAAATAATTCTACAATAAGCAAACAATTTTACATTAAAGTTTTCAACAATATAAAAATCATCTAAATTGAAATAAGTTTTCACACTTCTTTTACTCATACATTTTATATCAATATTTTATGTATTAGATTAAAGTTAAAGTTCTTATAGTTTATTAATAACTAAAATTTCAATGTCCCCACGCATATCACACACTGATCACCAACAAATGACTCATCAGCTGTGAATTTTTCAAATTGCTGAATTCTTTCTGAAGTCAATCCTTGTTGTTTATTAATTTTTTTTTACAATGTTGACAAATATTTTAAACTTTTTGTTTAGCTGTACTTGAAACTTTTAAAGTTTGTTATATAACAGTTTCAGCTCTTGTTTTACTCTTACATCGCCCGTTTTCAATACTGCATATGCATACTTTAAATTAACAAGATAAGTTTTAATTTTCATTTCTGAAAAAGCTCTTCCATTTGATATGTAAAGTTTTTAAATGTTAGCATCGTTAGTGGCACTCTTATCTTAATTTAAGAACTAAAACATTAATAAAAGTATCTTAGTTTTAAAGTAATAATTATATCAATAAATATAGAACTTCTGTCGTAAAAAAATATGACCAACTTTTTATTTTCTAATAAACGAACGAGCGCAGTCATTTCTCAAGAGTTGTATAGATCTTTAGAAGATAATAGTTATTGCATTATGTCTTACAATATCAAATTAATTCTTTTTGTAATATTAAAGTTTTTTCGTGTAATTTAGGTTTCAAATTGAACTGAAGTTTAAACTAGCAGTTTTGTTTAAGACTTGGATACGTTGAAACCTATTTCTTAGTTTCTGAGTTTTACTTAATGATGTTTATGAAAATAAAGCTTATTAAACATAAAGAATTTCATTCTCTACTTAATTAAGTAAATATGTTCTTTAAAATGCAACTTACATATATTCAAATGTTCTTATATGTTTTAACTTTTAGATAACAAGTATAGAGATCTAAACTACTAGAGAAAAAATATTTTATTTTTTCTTTTAAGACTCTTGAAAGAATATAAATACTATCCATTTATTTTGAAATACTTTTATTATTTACTTGCTTTTAAATTTCTTATAACTAATAACTTTTTAGCTTAACAAAATGTTTCTGTATAACCTTATCATCATTACAAAAATGCATACAGTTAAAGCTAGTCTTCAGATAAATATATATTTATATATTCAAATATTTACGCCTTCCCCCTACAGATTATAAGTTTTTATATATAATTTTTGTAAATGTGTAATCTTTTCTAGTCTATGCATAGGTTTTTATATGAGAATTTATTTCGTTTTGTTCTATGTTCATACTAAGTTATTATTTATCGTACAGGACTATTTGTTTGTAATTTTTTTTTACTGTGTTGTTTTTGATTTTAATTTTCATTGAATATAGTTTGTTTGTTTCTTTTTTCGTGTGTATTGTTTAAGCGGCTCGGGTTTTAATGCCCGAGTCCATCTTTGCACAATAAACTCCAATAGAAATAATAAAAATTAGCATAAAAATTTTGAAAAACAATGAGTTATTTTTATTTTATAGAATGTTTTAAGAATAGCTCTTGATAAGACTAAATATGTTTAACTTTTTAGTATATTAAAGTTAAATTTTAACAGAATCCTTTTTAACTAAACTTTATTTAGTTTTGTTCTAATACATAAAGTAGTCTTTTAATCTCGGTTTTAACTATATTTTTATTTTAATCTTCAACGTACTACCTATTTTAACTGTGTTGTTGTACTTGATTTAAATTAAAAGCTCTGCTAAATAAAAAGTTTGTATTTTAACAAAAAGACGTTGCAAAACTAGTCATTTAATATCAAATTTTTCAAATATCATTTTATTTAATTTTTTTTTTGTTCTAGAATTTAAGCTTAATATCTTTGGACATTTTAAAATATTAATGTGAAATTAATTATTTCTAATTAATGTTTTTTTTACCAATGATTTATGTTAGGTGTAAAAAACTAGTTAGGTCTGTTGTCAAACTTTATGAGTTTAGTTAATACATTGGTTTTTATTAAATAATGCTATTAATTTCATTTCAATTTTAAAATGTTCTTAAATAAAAAAATGTTTAGTGAATCAAGGAGCAAGATACTAACAGATTGTTAGTCTAAGGCAGGGGTCGGCAGGCAGCTGGTGCTCGCGGGCCAAATTTAAAGTTTCCAAAATCTTCGCGGGCCGCAGTTTTACTTTTAGTGATACTAACAAAAAAAATCATTTTATTACTTATTAAGACTTTTAGCTACATATAGAGTACTTATTTAAATTAAACATATTTAGTGGGAAACAATTTCAAAAAACTTCACACGTACATATAAGTTTTCTAAAATTTCTTAAATAGGTTTAAACAAGTGTGAGTTTTTCTACTAGTTTGTTTGTTTGGCAGACCTGTTTTAAATAAAACTCACGAAATATAGAAGATAATTGTAGTAATTATTTACGCTTTATCTGCAAAAAAAACATTGCTTATTAAAAAGAGTATATTATAAAAATAAGACAATTTATAAAAATCACAAAACGTTCATTAGGAGTTGTTGCGAGAAACGAAAAAAAAAAACAAATCGCTAAAGTCGCTTTTAACAAAGCATACTATTATCTTAAGTAACTACAAACTTATCAGAAAAAATTTTCAAGGTAAGTTAAAAAGAAGCAAAAGTAAATACTCCAAGGAGACACCGTTTAGATTTGAAATTTTTTTTAAAGAACTTGTGTTGGTGGTAAAAGTTTTGTGTTAATTTCTTTAGTGACAACAAAAAGTCGCTTAAAGGCAATTTCTGATGTTTTAAATTCAAATAAATCAAGTTAGGACTTCAATCGATCTATTAAGATGAAAGCAACAACAAATGCTACTCATCTGAAAATATTTATTTGAGTAATTTTTACTAACTTATTTTATTTAAGTGTTCTTAAAAAATATGGTTTAAAAATGAGCATCTCTGTACATTGATGTGCTTAGAAATAAATTAAAAACACACAGAAAACTTATAAATAAATTATGTCAAACAAAAAAGAATTGTGCTGTTTTTAACTCTTAGAAAGAATGTAAACAGTTTCAGGGCTGCCTAAGGTTTTTAAGAAACTTTTTCAAGGTTTTCTAAATTTGTTCCATGTTTTTAAAAATGCAAGTTTTTTAGTCTGTTTTTAGTATAAAATTAAGTTTTAAGTGAAAAAAATGTCTAAAATATAATAGAAAATAAGAAAGATACTGTTAGGCGACTTAAAATGTGATTTTAATATATAAAATTTTGAGAACATAAAACGTATTATATGATAGATCTTTTGTGTAGAGTCAAAATTTCATTAATTTACATGTAAAAATTGTTCAAAACTTAAATGTTTTTTCGAAAATTCTCAAGATCCAGATTTTTTAGCCTAAATTGTCAAATTTCAAGTTTTTTTTAAATTCAAAGTTTTTTGGCAACAATGATTGTTCACATTTATATGTAAACAATAATAAAATTATGTTTTCAATTAAAGCAGCTGCAAGAGTTAAAACTAACATAAATCATGATTAAAACCAAAGCTGTGGAATTAACGAAACATACATCATAAGTTTACTTTGCCACTATTCAAAGCAAAGTTATTGCCTGACTAATCAAAAAACTATCGTTAAATTTTAGAGAAAAAAACAGTTTTAGTCAAAAACTGAAAAACAGCTAAACTTGCTATTACTTGATATTCGTAAGGTTTATAAACTACCCTGACTTAGTCCGAGTGTGTAACAATGTTAAGTTTTTTATTTGCTTAAATTTAAAAAAAAGTTTTATTAATAATGCACAGACTCAACAAATTTATCATCCCTAAATCTAGTTTGTATTAAATAGGTATTTCCAAAAAAGATCACCTGTGTATATTAATGTGCAATAAATGCAAAGAAATTAACTTAAATTGCCAAAACGTTTTGTTTGTAAAATTAAAATTCATACTGAACAAAAAATAATTTACTTATGTCATACTCATTGATATAAATGTGTCTGTACATTCTTATATATTAAATTTAAAAACCATTATGATCGAAAATTATGCTTAAATTAAACTTAATTTAACTTAAATAATGTTTTAATGTGATCTAAGAATGACCATTTCTGTGACATTGGTGTGAATAGGAATTAAAATAAAGTGCACAGAAAACTTATACAACATTTAAAATGTGTTAAAATCTAAATAAAACAAACCATTTTATCTTACTTTTAATGATTTTGTTTAAACTTAAATATAGTGACAAATATCATAGGTGTAAGTTACATACTAAAGAAAATATATAAACTGTAAAGAAATGACATTTTTGTTAACTATTGTACATTACTTTTGTACACAAGGGAAAACATTTGCATTTTATTCATTTACTTAATAGGTGTTATAAAAATAAATTTTAAGTACTTTTGAGACCGTTTTTTTCAGACTATAATTTGTTATTGTATGAAGAAAGTTATTATAATACTGATAAAAAAAAAACAACTCGAATGCTAATCTGTCTTTTATGCTAACACTTTTAACTTAAAGCAGTGAATAATTTCAAAACATTATACAAGGATTTCAAATGAAACTAATAAAACTCAAATAAACTACAACATTTTTACCATCAAAAATTAGAATATATTTTGCTTAGCGGGCCATATTTACATGATCGCGGGCCGCATTCCATTCAAATAAAAATCCTGCTTGCGGGCCGCAGATTGACCCTTTAAGGGCCGCAAATGGCCTGCAGGCCGCAGTTTGCCGACCCCTGGTCTAAGGGAAAGGCAACTTAATTCAGGAAGTTTTAACCTGAATTTAATCACTTTATACTAATTTTATATTATTGTTTTTATTTAAAGAAAATCGAAAAAATATTGTTAAATATTACATCTGTCAACTTGAACTTTATACACCTGTCAATATTTAAGATGCTACTAAATTAATTACAAATAAGGTTTTATATTTGTATCCTGAGTCCGTTAAAAAAATAAACTGTGAAGTTATTTGCGTAGCATTTAAGTTTAATATATGAATTAAATAGCTTTTTGTTTAGTAGCTACAAAGTTAAGTAATTTATATATTAAACCATATTTTAAGAAAAGTATGTTGTAAAAAACTATTTAAAATTAAAAAACATATCTATACAAAAAGTATATATAAATAGACTAAACTTTAATAATAATTATTCTTTTTTTTTTACACCGTATAAAACATTACATTTTAAGCAGTTTGATTGCTAAAAAATTAAAATTAAGCTGCTCTGAAACAAAAAAGTTAAAATATACAATAAAATAATAAAAAAGCTAAAACTAAATACTTTAAAGGCTTTAATATACATCTGTAATACTTTAATGTAAAGTTTAGAAAATATACAAAATACTCTATAGGGGGTTGCACGACTATTCAAATTCTTAAAAATAAAATTAAAAGGGCCACAACTAAAAGAGTAAAAAAATATTTATGAAATATAAAAAAAAAACATATGTAGTTCCTATAAATATCTACAAGTAAGTTTTTTCTTTATCGAAAATATTAAGTACTCTTTGAGATATGGCTTAAATAGAGTACAAAACTTAGTTATTTTTAGTAATTTTCAAAAGCCTAACTAAAATACTTAAGATTTTGCAAAAAAAAAAATTGGCATGTACGTTTTAATAAGATATACATATATGTTTTAAAAATTTAAATTACTTTTTGAGAAATAGTCTTTTAATTTATTATTTAAGAATCTGAATTTTTAGATTTTGAGTTGTCCGAATTCTAATTGTCATGTACCTTTATAAGGTTTACTTAACATAAATTACTTTATGTAATAATATTTAAAAATAGAGAAATAACAGAGGCATGGTTTTTAAATAAATTTATTAAAAAATTAATCCACAAAATAGTTTTACGAAAAATAAAACTTGTTAAAATATTTCTTCAAGAGGTACAAAAGTTTAAGTAAAGAATTTCTCTAAAATGGGTCAAATAAAAAAATCGACAAATTGGACAAGTTTTGTGGTTAGCAAACCATCCTTCAATGCAAACTTGACAGAAAGTGTGCTGACCATCACAATCGAGACGCATCATATTTCTACCGATTTCAATTTCTCCCATGCATATCACACACTGATCACCAACAAACGATTCATCAGCTGTGAATCTTTCAAATAGCTGCATTCTTTGACAAGTCAATCCTTATTGTTCAATAAGGACATTATAAAAGTTATTAAAAATCCAAAATTGCTCATTAAGTTGATCATTTAACTTACAGAACTTATCACTTAAAAATTTAATTTCTTGATTGTCCCATTTAAACTCGTACAATGCCTTGGAATGCTTGTCAAATTTTATTTCAAAATTTATATTGTTTAAAACATTTTATAAGTGTTACGCCCTATACTAAAACTGAGGTAAATTTTTAATGAATTTATAAAACATTGTTTTAAATTCTAAAAAAAAATGTATTTTATAAAATCGGTTCACAAGTGATTTTTATAACTTACAATATATTATAAATTAATACAAATGTTATTTTACATTTGTCTGCAGAATCCTACTGAAAAAATTAACAAAAATGGCAGTTTACGAATATAATTTTAAATATTTAAGAATTTAAAATAAATTATTAATAAAACATGTTGGATTTTTAGTTTAACACTAAAAAGTGTTTTTAAGAGTTGTAAAATTATAGACCTAGTAGTTATACGTCGATCTTAGTTAGCGAAATTACTTCTTGATAAAAAAGTCCGATGAAAGACAGTAATTAGAAAAATATTTATGCTGTCACTCTTAATTTAAATTTTCTTATCGTTAGTGGTACTTTTGTTTTAAGCATATACTAACACTTTTATCTAAAATTTACTCATAAAATTATTAAAATTTTAAAACAATAATTTTACCAACATATAATATTTAAAAATTGCTATATTACAAACAGTTTTACCATCATTCAGTAATGATTTGCCTTTACTCGTAGATTTTTAACTTTTAATAAACTGAAAAGCTCAATTTTCATACAACTGTATAAACACGTCTCTAAAAGATAATAGTAATTGCGTAATATCTTATAATTTCAAAATTAAAAATGTTTCTAAATATATTGTTTTTGTGATTGACAATTAAATTGAACTTTAGTGAATACTACCATTTTTTTGATCTGAGATACGTTGAAGCCTATTTTTTAGTTTTAAGTTGTACTTTAAAATACTTAATTAATTAAAGGTTTTCAAATATAATATTTTTAATTCTGTACCTTAATCAGTTAAATTCTTATAGTTAGTGTTTAGTTAATGTAATTAGACTTTAACCATCATTGTACATTAAAATAATTTTATAGATGGTTTTTTATAACAGTTATATATTGTAACATTTTTATAGCTCAACTAAATTTATCCAATTTCTTCAGTTTTTAACCAAAGTTTAAGATATACTTATGCCTAAAACTAGCATTTAACTAATAATTTTTTTATGTCTTTTTTATTTTAACAAAAAAGTAAGAAAAAATTGACAAGTTTCATTTTATAAATTACTTTGAGAACATTTCTCGATAAAACATATATGATCTGAGATACGTTGAATCCGATTTCTAAGTTTTTAAGTTGTACTTAAAAATACTTAATTAATTAAAGCTTTTCAAATATAATTTTTTTCATTCTGTACCTTAATCAATTTAATTCTTATAGTTAGTGTTTAGTTAATGTAATTAGACTTTAACCATCATAGTACATTAAAAAAATTTTATAGATGTTTATTAATAATAATTATATATTGTATGGCTCAACTTAATTCATTTGTATAACCAAACCAAAGTTTAAGATATACTTATACCTAAATCTAGCCTTTAACTAAAACTTTGTTTTATGTCTCTTTTAGTTCAACAAAAAAAATGGAAATATTGACAAATTTTATTCTATAATTACTTTGAGAACATTTCTCAATAAAACAACTAAACCATGAGCTTTTAGTTTGTTTAAGAAAAATTGTAAACAGAACCCTACTTGATTAAACTTTTTTAGGTTTGGGTTAATTCATAAGATATTCTTTTTATCTCTTTTGTTTGTGTTATTATTTTCTACTAACAATTTTAAATGCTTGTTCTTATTTGACTTACAACTTAAAGCCTTAGTCGATGAAAAGTTGTATCATTTTAAGGATGATGTTAAACTAGTCACTAATTATCAAAATTTGTAGAATACTTTCTTGTATTAGGATTCAAGATTATCTATCTATAATCTTACTTTGCTAACTAAAAGTGTGAATTTACGACTACTGAATGAAAAGTTGTATAATTTTAAGGTTGATGTAAAACTAGTCATTAATTATCAAAATTCGTAAAATAACTTTCTTGTATTAGGATTCAAGATTATCTATCTATAATCTTACTTTGCTAATTAACAGTCTGGATTTACGACTACTGAATGAAAAATTTTATCATTTTAAGGATGTTGTAAAACTAGTCACTTTATATCATAACTTGTAAAATTCAACTTATTAAATTTTTTGTACTAAGATTAAAGATTTAACATATCCTACTGAAGATTAAATTTAAATTAGTTAAATTACATTAGACTGGTTTTAAAAAATTAAAGTTGAGCTAATCTAAACAAAATCTTTAAAAAATGTAAAAAGGTTCAAAAAGAAAAGAAAAAAAACAATTTTTATACTTTTCTATACATATATCATATTTTAGTGTAAAGTCCAGAGAATGTGCTATAAACTCTATAAATTTTGCTAAACGTAATTTACTTAATGTACTAGTAGATAACAAAATAAAAAACACAATAGGTCTAATTTTTAAAAATTTATTACTAAACCTTTTTAAAAAACAGTTGTTAAAGAAAAAGAAATTCTTAAAAACTGTGCTTGCGAGCGGTACAAACGTTTTAACGAAAAATAATCAATAAAACCTGTGGCGACAAATCGGACATGTTTTGTTGTGGTTAGCAAACCATTCTTCAATGCAAACTTTACAGAAAGTGTGCTGACCATCACAATCGAGACGCATCATAATTTTATCCATTTCAATGTCTTCCATGCATATCACACAATGATAAACAACAATTGAATCTTCAGCCCAGAATTGTTCAAATTGCTGAATTCTTTGAGTAGTCAATCTTGGTTGTTTATTAATTTCTATTACAATGTTGACAAAAGTCTGAAACATTTTGTTTAGTTGTTTTCGAAACTTTTTAAGTTTTCTATATAACAGATTCAGCTCTTGTTTTAATACTACATCATCGGTTTTTAATACTGCATATGCATACTTTATATCAGCTAGATAAGTTTCGATTTGCATCTCTAAAAGAGCCTTTTCATCAGAAGCACTGTAAACATCTTTATCTCTAACATTCCTTCTTTCAATTTTTTTCTGCCGTCGCACAGGTTGTTAAGATGGCTTTTAAATTTCATGTTGATGTTCTAATATAAATTTTAAAACTATTTATCCATATTATTTTTTTAAATTTCATAAAGTTACTTATAACAGTGTTTTATATTTTATGTGATCATTGTTTTAGTTTGTATAAAACTTACAAAAAAAAACAACATTGTTGAATAGTTGAATATGTTTCATAAACTTTTATTCATAAAAACTGATATTCTCTAAAATTGTACTTACATTGTTTTGAAAAAAAAACTGGTTATTATATTTAAAATAAGTCTATAGAAACTTGTTTAAAATAAATAGTCGTATTTTTAGTATTTTGCTTATTTTTTATAAAAATTCTATAAGGTATACCATTTTAACGAACCTCTAAACCTTTCTGCATTTTATCAGTAGGTATATCTGCTGGATTTTTCAAAATGTTTTCTAATTTTGGTTTTACACTAATTCCCATTTTCTAAAATAAATATTTTATTAATTAATTTCTTTTTTTTGAAATTATAAAAGCTAGTCTGAGTTTTATAAAACTTCAAATAAATATATATTTTTTATTTTATATTCTCCATTTATAAGTAGTAATTTTAAAACTTATAATATATAAACTGGTAGTCTCAGTGAACTAAGAGTATTTAATTTATATATAACAAGTTTTTTTTGAGTTTTGATAAAATAAATTTTGATTTGCAGTGTTACAAAAATTCAATAAAGAAGCTAATTATGAATGTTAAATACACTTTTCATGTAATAAATTAAAATTTCTTGCTAAAGTAAAAATGTATCATTTATCGAAATATTAAATTTATATACATAAAACTGTGAAATATAGTTTAGATGAGAAAGAAATAAAAAAAAAATGTTTGTTTATGTTAAAGCACTAAAAAGTTGCAACACAGTATCTCTTCAGCAATCTATAAGTATTGATAACAGTTATTTTATTTTTATTAATTTTAAACTAAAAAAGTACCAAAAACTTGCACTTAAAAATATCAGAAAACTTAGAAGAATTAAAAAAACCAATAGGCACCTTTTTAAAATTTAATTTTAAGGAATTTTTAGTACAGGCTTTATTGTCTCTATTAGGTGTTAAACTAAATTAAATAAGTTTACTAATATGAAATTAATAATAAATACTATAATGCCACTTTGTATATATAAATAATTAAAATGAAAAAGAATATATGTTTTTTATGTAATGTAGTTTTCATTATTGCAAATCTAAAAGTTGTTAAAAATTCAGGCTTTCTCAGTATTTTAATGACTGTAGATCACAATTCCAAGATTTTTAGTTTTCACTGTATTTTTTTGTAAATATTGTTTTTTTAAAGTTGGTTTTGTTTAACCTTTAGAAGCTTAAAGGGTTTAATGGCCACCCTAACAATGATCATAATTATGTAATTTTAGAATTATAATCTATTAAGCGATTTAAAAATTTTCATTAGGAGTAAATTTATGTTTTAAATCTGAAAATAAATATAGTGGTCTTACTAAGGTTTAACCTTTATCTACTTTTTGTGCGTATCATATAATGTATTTTTTATTCGACATTTAAATTATTCTATTTAACATGTACAAGTTGTTTAAAAATCAAGGTTTTCCCAGTTTTTTTTTTCTAAATTGCTCAAAATCCAGGTTTTTTCCAGGATTAAAGTTTTGTGGATATCCTGACCAAATACTACTTTAAACAAGAAAAAATAAAGTACTTAGAAAATATTACTTTTAGTTTTAAAACTTTTTTGAACCTTCATCTACGTAAAAGTGAAAAATGTTTTTCAATAGTAAAAATTCCACTAACCAACAATATATATTTATATAATCAATAAACTTTAGAAATAAAGTTAAATAAAGTTTTGCCAAAAAAGAAATTTGGCTAGGAAAAAAAGATTAGGTCCATAAAGTTAATTTTGACACGACAAAAACAGAGTGCTTTTTTTAAGTAAAAAGTAAACACATGCTTGAAAAGAGATGTTAGTGTTTTAGTTTAGAACAACAAAAAGTAAAGAAAAATAGTTAATTTGTAGCTTATATTAAAGAAAAAAATCAATTAATGAGGTAATAAACGGCTTAATCAATTTGCATTTGTTTAAAAATCTTGTTGCGATAAGTTTACTTCAGTAACATGCATAAGTTATTTTGTCAAAAATACTTTTTTTTTTTAAATATATTATTATTAGAGTCAAACAATGCATAAGATTCACTTTTTATGCAAAAAAAATCCAATGATAAAAAATTCACATCCATACTTAGAAATAAAGTAATAATTGATTAAGGAATTATGACGCAAACATTAAAAAATCAATAACTGTACTTCAATTATTTTAATGTTTTATATTTTGTTAATTTTAACATAATAAATTCTGAAAAAGAAGGTTCACAATTATTTTGAGTAGCAGTTATCTTTAAAAGATTTTTATTGGCCTGAATTATTTTAAAAAGCTTTTTCAAGCCAATATTATTGAAGGTATAAAAATACTTTTAAAAAATCATTGAAATATGATTAAACAATTTCTATTTTACAAAGTTGCAAAAGTTAAAGTAATAAATTTATAAATATTAACTAAAATTTGCATGTTAAAACTTGAAATTTCGAATTCGAGAATTTGTTTAAGTGTTTTTCGGATTTTATAATTTTATACTTAAAATAGTTAAACTAAGATAAGAATCAATTAAAAGACAGAAAAATATAAACTTACGTTAAAAAACCTAAAAGGTTGTAATATTGTATCTAGTTTAAAACATTAGACTTTACTTTAGACTGAAAATAGATTATTGACATACACTATTGACTATTAAACCCTTAAAATATAAGTTTAAATAAAAGTTTAAAATCAAAAACAATTTTATTTGAATAAGACTTACCAAAAAAACAAAGTACATAGTTTAATTTGTATTATACACTTTTATATATAAAAACTGATATTTTCTAAAATTCTATTTACATTGTTCTGAAAAAAAAACTAGTTATTATATTCAAAATTTGACTAAAAATACTTATTTAAAATAAATAATCGTATTTTTAGTATTTGGTTATTTTTTATAAAAAATTCAATATAGTATACCATTTTAACGAACCAGTAAAACTTTCGACAATTTATCAGTAGACATATCTGATGGTTTTTCCAAAATGTCTTTTAATTTTGGTTTTACACTAATTCCCATTTTCTAGAATAATTATTTTGTTAATTAATTTCTATTTTAATGAAACTATAAAGGCTAATCTGAGTTTTATAAAACTTCAAATAAATATATTTTTCTAATTTATTTTTTTAATTTTTAAATATTAATATTAATTTAAACTTCTACGGTTTAATGGCCACCCTTATAGTGATCAAATCTTATTTTGAACATATTGAACAAAGTTAAAAACATCATTATAAGTATATTTATTGTATAAAAATTTGTAATGAATTCAGTGGTTAAGATTTAACCTTTATTACTTTTTGTTTTACTATTGTATGATCAACGCAAAACAAAATGGCCAAGAGTTTTTGAGAAATTTTTTTCCAGTTTTTTATGATTTTCTTCCCAAGTTTTTTAAAGTACACTTTCTTTGGTCTTTTTCTAGTTTAAGGTTAAAAGCTAGTTGAGGTAACATAACAACATTATTAAAATACTCTTTAGCTACTTTAAATGCGTATTTTAATTTAATGTATTTGACATGACTAACTTTATTTTACTATATGACTTATTTTTTGTGTTAGATCAAAATGTTGCTACTTAGTTAGATCAACACTAAACAGGGTGGCCACTGGTTTTTGAGAAATTTCTTCTAGGTTTTCAAAAACACGATATTATGGTTTATTTATAGTTTTAAAGTTACACTTAAGGACAAAAACTGTTTTAAGTAACATAACAACATTGATAAGTTACTGTTTATCTACTTTAAATGTGTTTTTTTACTAAAAAAAGATCGATAATGATTATCTTTTTTACTTTATAATAATTTTTTTTGTGCCAAATAAACTTTTAAAATCTATCATTTAAAAATTGTGTAAAATTTAAGGTTTTTCAAAATTTCTCAAAATCCATATTTTTATCAGAAGTTTAGGTTTTGTGGCCACCCTGAAAAAAGTATTTAGTGTAATTTTTACACTTTGAACAAGAATTTTCTATTAAGAAAAAATTTTGAGTTTTAAAACTATTTTAAACATTCTTTAAAGTAAAAATGTTAATTTTTTAAAAATAGTAAAAGTTTCACTAACCAACAATATGTCACTACCTTGTAAATAAACATCAGAAATAAAGTTAAATCAAGTTTTGCAAAAAAAAGAAATATAGAGCGCTTTTTTTTTAATTTAAAATGTCAATATTTATAATTAAAAGAATTTATACCTTTGCTGAATTAAAAATTTTAAATTTCTATAAGTAATATTTACTGCCTTTTTATACTAATTTACTTTTAAGAAAAAAATTTATGTTAAGTAAAACTGTACATGCTTATACTAGATCTTAGCTAAAGTTCTAAAAATATTTTAGTAACTGTGAAATCAAGCTTGTTTTATTTTAAACGTATACTTTTAAATAAAAAATTTTGAAATATAAAGAATTATAAATTGAAGAAACGTTCAAATATCACACATTTCTTTTCTGCTTAGTTGCACCTTTATAAATATCAAAATGGTTAACCTCATATTTAGCAAATATTAAAAATTAGAATTAAGTAATTTTCAAAAAAGTTTACTAAGAAAACATAAAAATTCGCAACGATAAAATTTAATTATATAAGTATATATTTTTTTAAGATTTCAATAAATATTTGATTTTTAAGTGTAAAACTTAGAATATGTAATATATACTCTATAAAGTTTGCTTAAAAAAATTAATGTAATTACTAATAACTAACAACAATAAAAAACACAAAAGATCTAATTTAAATATTTATTACTGTTCAATTTTCACAAACAGTTTTAACGAGAAGAAAAACTTGTTAAAATCAATGTTTGTAAATAAGTCAAAAGTCAGAGTAAAGCTCTAAAAAGCGTGGCGACAGATTGGACAGGTGTTGTGGTTAGCAAACCATCCTTCAATGCAAACTTGACAGAAAGTGTGCTGACCATCGCAATCGAGACGCATCATATTTGTACCGATTTCAATGTTTCCCATGCATATTACACACTGATCACCAACAAATGACTCATCAGCTGTGAATTTTTTGAAATGCTGAATTCTTTGAGTAGTCAACCCACGCAGATTATCATCATCGATTTCATTAAAGTCATTAGTAAGTTCGACTAAAATATGATGTTTTTCATTAAGTTGAACTAAACATTTATCGAGTTCTTCAATGAACAGTTTAAGCTCTTGTTTTATTAATTTTTCGGTGGTTGTTGATACAGACTTCTTTAAATTATACCGGTGTTTTGTGATTTTCATTCTAAAAGTAGTCCTTTTAGTTAGAGCTAAGAAAAAATTTCCAATACCAACATCCCTGTTGTTAATTTGTTCCTCCCATGTTTGGTACAGATTGTCAAGATCTACGTTCAATTCCTTGTTGATATCCTTATTTAAAGCAAAAATTTATGTTAAATTAACTCATTGAACAATACTTTTTAAATACGATGATTATTATTTTAGATAGTAAAACACTCATTTTATTATAAAAAGTTAACATTATTTTATATTTGTAAAACTACAAGTATATATGCTATCTAATGTACTATATACATCATTATTCAAATAAAGCTTGTATTTTATGAATAAACTCTTGTTATTAACTCTTTTATAACTAGCATAAGAAAAAATATCTAATTTTTAGTATTTTGGTTATTGGTTTTGAAAACTCTGCTTAGTATTTCATTTTCACTAACCCTGTAAGTTATGAGCATTGGTTGAGGAAACATATCTGCAGGTCCTTTAAAGTTTTTTTTTTAATTTTATTTTATCACTATCTGCATTTATAATAATATAAAAAAATTGTTATGTATTTTATTTTTAAATGAAGAAAAAAATACCTAGTTTGAGTTTTCTAAAAGTGCAAATGAAAATTTATTTATTAATCCACTATTTTCTAAGTTTTTAAATAGTAAATACTAAACTTTTAAGACAAATAAACAGGTTAGAATTTAAAAACTTCTTAGTACTTTCCTTGCATACAGCTGAATATTTTTAAAATCAAATTTAAACTATTCTGTCATAATAAGTTCTTAATTTATGAGAGCCTTTTTTTTAAATATAAACTTTTTACTAAGTTGTGTGAGGCTCAAAGTGTAAATACGGTCATAAGTAGCTAAATGCAAAGGAATTACTGTTTTTTTTATTGAAGTAAAACTATAGTTTAAAGAAATTTGATTTTTTATAACTTTAGCTAAAGTAAATTTAATTATGTTTAAAAAAATAACTACGATTAGCAAAAACTTTATCATTTTCAGGGTTGCCAGAAATCAAGCTGAGAAAAATTTCCAGGCTTTTTATGACTTTTTACTAAAATATTTTAGACTTTTCTAAACCAAACTCTTAAATTTTTTTTTTTTCTAAAATACATAATCCATAACATGAAAGTTTATAATGCTTTCAATCAAATTTTAATACAGATTAAAACATAGTTTACTTGCTAAATTTAAACATCAAACTTCCATTATTTTACTTTAACCATCTTTATATTATTGATGTGTTTGCAATAAACAGTTCTTTCAGCAAAATAACCGTATTTTTTTTAATTATAACACAGATTGTCTAAATAAAAGACACAGTCTTATAGCATTTGTTAACATAAATGTATCTAAGTAAACGAAACAATATATAAGATGTTTTACAAATAAAACCTTAAATTAATAATGAACTTTATTAATTAAAACCTTAACACAATAAAGAAAAATTTGTTAATTTATACCAGATAAAGACATTGGACATAAATAGTTTCGTAGATTTCTAGGAAAATGTTGTAATTTTAGGTTGACTTTAAAGGATTTTTAATTAATTTATTATAAGGCTTTTGAAAATAAGGAAATTTGTAAATTAAAACTGACAAAACCTGAGTTTTTTTAAACTTTGACAAGTATCCTGACTTTAAGTGATTTTTTTAAAAACCCCATTTTTTCCTGACATTTTCAACTTATGTGATTTTATTAATTTTTTCCTGATTTCCTGACATTTTCTAACCCTATGGCTACCCTGCATTTAAATGTTTAAAGAAATTTTGTAATGGGGTATATAAAAAAAAACTCCCATTTTTTAGACATTTTTGTACTGATATTATATTTATTTAAGGAAAACTGAAGTTTTTAATCTTGTACTTTACTAAAAACTGACCTACCATTTTTACTACTCGACCACAAATTAATCTTATGACATTTCAATTTTTTTTTAAACTTTCTAATTAAATCAGTTTTAAGCGTATCTATAACCTAAATATTAAAGTTGGTACTCAGTAGTTTTTGAAAAACCTTCTTTTTTAAAATTGTATTTCCCACTTAAAAAATTTAATCAAGATGCTAAAAACTTAATGATATCATTAACAAAATATAATTAACATTAGTAAAGTGAATAATAAAAAAAAATAAATGACACTTAATTTATGTCTTTAAAAATTAAATTAATACCATTTAGCTTTAAGAATCTATTAAAATTTAAAGTATTTTTTTCTTTACTGAAAAGCATATTTTTTCAGAACACTAAAAACCAGACAGTTATCAAATAAAGGTCACAAATCAATACAAAAAAATATTTTGAAAACTTTACTGACTTATCAAGCTTTTTCTCATATTTAATTTATTAATTCTTTTTAGGGTTTGAAAAGAGAATATTTATTTTAGCCAAACTAAAGCTTGTTAAATAACTCTGATTAATCTATAATATATTTTAAAAGTAAAAAATATATATTATACTAAAAAAATAATACAATCATTTAAGTCTAATTAAGTTAAGTAATGTTACTTTTTAAGTTCAAATGTAAAATAAGGTTATCATTGCAAATAGAAAAAAATATTAGCTAAAACACACTTCTGTAACTAATAAGATACACTATATTTTGATGTAGAACAGAGGTCCTATCTTTACAAATGTTAAAACAAAATGATCAGTTTTTACAAGTGTTTCGTAAAGGCAATACTAAAATAAAATTCACATTAAAATTAACAAACCACAATTGACTTTTTATGTAAATTTTGGAATTTAAACAAAATGGATTTTTTTTAGTGCACCTCAAAATTTTTAGAAAAAACGTTTGCATTAATTGTAGCTGTTCTGTATATATTATTTTTTTAATCCTTTTAAATATACTATAAAAGCTTAGTTTTCTTCTACAGTAGGCTAGTAGTAATTGTTGAAACTAACTATAAAAAATTGTAATAATGATAGTACTTTATGAATACCATCTGAAATACTAAGTTAAGTAAACAAGTTATTCAAAACAAGCTTAAAAATTTCAATAAATTAGTATTATAAAATAAGATAAACAGAATAAAGCAACTTTATGGACATAAAGAAAAAAAAGAACAAAAACAAGTTATACAGAATAAAAAATTAGGAAAAACTACCTTGATTTATTATTAGTATTTACTGTTCTTTTACCTATAAAAACTTAAATGTCAAATAAATTTTTCATTTGAAACAAAAGTTACTTGCATTTTTGATTTATTTAATTTGATTTAACGTCTAAAAAGAAAATAATAACATTATGTTTTATTCAGCTATTTAAACTATTGATTTCAGAAATGTTTATAAAAAACTATAAATATGTTGTAAAATAAAAGTTATACTTCTTATTTAGATAAAATACTTTAATTTTGAACGATATTAAAATTATTCAAATTTTGAGTGATAATTTTAAATAAAAGATTTAACTGCTCAAAATATTGACAAAATAATAGGAGATTGTAAATAAATCCTAATTTGTGTTTACACTCTTTAAATAGATACTTTTATAAATATAGCTTAAAATTTAAGTAAGAATTAGGAAAATTATTTTAAAAAACTTTCAAATTAAGGATACTTTAGCATAAAATCTTATTAAGTATAAGACTAATGACCATACAAAACAAAGAGAAAATGTTTTTGGGTCTTGATGGGTGAAGTTCGGTTTTATTTTGTTTTTTGCTTAACTCTTATTATAAGTTTTGATTTAATATTAATTAACTTTATACAGTTCAGTATTGCTTCTAATCTTTAGAGCTTTAAACATCGTGAAACGCAATTAAATGTAACATTTAGTAGTTCCTTGTTTTAAAATTGTCAAATTAGTTTATAAATTCTTTGATTAACTTTTTTTCATTTACTACTTTTTTTTCCAATTTTAAAATGTGGTATTAAATAAAATACTTTGAAGTTAACAATAATTCTGTATTTATGGTAATTACGCTTACTTTTATAAAATATACATACACACCTATTGTATGTTCTTTTTCTTTTATTTGCAGTATTTATTAGACTTTTACATAGCTCTCTTTAAGTGTGTTAACTCGTTTGTTTTTTACTAAGAAAATTGGTTTTATTATATGATATTTATGACTTTGATTCGCTAGAATCTTCATTGTCAACAAGTAGCTTAGAACTGTTATATTATATTTACTTACTAATGTTGCACATTATCTAAAATATGAATAAGAACATATTGGTCTTTCATCTACACAAAATTTATCAGTAGTTTTAGTTTAGATTTATCAATCAACGCCAGTCGTATCGTAACCTAGTCTATTTATAATTTTCTTTATAAGTAGCTTATTATTTTCAATGGTGTACAAAAAAATCTCGTATGCATTATCTGCTTGTTCTGAGAGACTTTAAAAAACATAAAATAGAATGTTGTAGCGTTATACTATATGAAGACGAGCGCGCTTGAAATTGTCAGTTTTTTAACATTATTGAGTAGAATGTAAAAAACCTCCGTCGTAGTTAAGCGTTGCAGCATTAAAAGCGAGTGCGCTTTGCATTTGCAAGTTAATTCACTTTTGTTCGGGCTAACTGTTGTTGTTTGCAAGAATAGTTACAATTAAAGCAAATGGTCCTTTGTTTCAGAACACACTTGTTCGGTTCTTTTTGAACAAGATTTCCCTTTATTTCATAACCGATTTTTTTTGACTTGGTAACTAACGAGAACTACAAAAACGTAATACTAGTTTATAGTAATTTATTCTATATAGAAATTATACAGTGAGTTATACATTAAGATCACTAAAAGCTAAATTAAATATTCTATTTCTAATCTATATATCATACATTAGTTTATATATTGAATCTATATAAACTAAGTAAGAATATAAAGGTTACAACCTTTAGTCTAGAGTCATACACTACGGATAAAGTCTAAAATTTTGTCTTGAAAGAAAAAAAACTTTTAAATCTAAATTCTTATGAGGTTTAAGAATTAAAAAAAAACATTATGGATCTTTTCATCAGAGGCGGTACACGACAATGTTTACGCGTTGAATTTGTTTATTTGGTTGTCAAAAACTCGTTTACATTTTCTAATACTACATAAACAAAGTTAAATACAGAACAAACTAAGCAGGGAAATTAACTGTTTTTTTGTTTTTCTTCTTTTTTTAGCAGGCATGAGCGTTTCTACCCTGCTACATAAATCCATTGCAAACGAAGTTCTATATTGTATTCCTCAGCTGAATTAAAAAAGCTGAAAATTTTTTGGATGTTTTTGCATAGAATTCAAAGCGTTAGTATTTAAAAGTAAATGAAAATTTCAAAAATATCTGATCTATAAAGTGAAATTCCCCAAACAATTTTTTATTGCTACTAGAAAATAATTTACTTATAAGAAATAAATTTACGTCCAGTAAAATTATACATGCTTGTATCAAATATTAACTTAAGTTTATTCATTTTTTAGTTTTAAATTCTACATTCATAAAAATAAAAACAAGTCTAATTAAAGAATTTCACATATATTACGCAGCATTAAGATTTTTGTTTTCTTCTGCCTTAATAGTAACTATATTTTAATTCGTAAACCTCATATTTAATTAATTGTCAAAAATTAAAATTGAGCAATTAAGAAAAATACTTAGAAAAAGTAAATAAAACAATCTATAAAAAAATTTCAAGAATTTAATTAACATCTTTAATATTTTATTACCAACTATAAACACTTTAAAGTTTTTCAAACATTTATTACGTTATGTACTAATAAACAACAAAAAAAGAGATACGAGAGATCTAATTTCAAACAATTTATTACTAAACCATTTAAACAAACGGTTGAAACAAGAAACGAAACTAGTTAAAAACTTCATCTGTACAAATGTTTAAGTGAAGAAGTTCTCTAAAATTTGTGGCGACAAATCGGACAGGTTTTGTGGTTAGCAAACCATCTTTCAATGCAAACTTGACAGAAAGTGTGCTGACCATCGCAATCGAGACGCATCACTTTTCTACCGAATTCGATGTCTCCCATGCAAATAACACACTGGTCACCAACAAATGTCTCATCAGCTGTGAATTTGTGAAACAGCAGCAGTCTTTGACGAATCAATCCTTTTTGTTTAATGATGTTTTTAACAAAATTAATAAAATTAGAACTCTTTTCGATCAGTTGAAGCAATAACTCATCGAGTTCTTTTTACAAGTGTATGAGCTTTTGTTTTAGTTTTCTATCGCTGGTTTTACAAATTGCGTGTCATAAATGATCATCACGATTAGTTTTCATTGTAATTCTATAAAAAACTTGAGCAATGTCAATATCTGTATTACAAACATCCCTACTTTCAATTTTTTCTTGCCATCTTTGATACTGATTGTCAAGTTTTCTTTTCAATTTCATGTTTTTATTCTATATTTAATTAAAAAACTATTATTTTATATTTTTTAGGCTAAATTTGTTGCTTTTAAAGTTTTATTACGTTTAATGTGATTATTATTTAATTAGTAGAACTTAACTATAGAAAACAAAGAAATTTTTTTGTATATACTATACATTTATATAAGTAGTAATTCTTATTCTTAAAATTCGATAGACTTTGTTATGCAAACAAAACTAGTTATTATATCAAAAAACTTTTTTAATTAACTCTATTATAACTTCTTTAATAAAAATTATACTTGTTTTACGATCGTTTATTATTAATAAAAAAACTAAATTGTATACCGTTTTAACTAACCTTGTAGTTTCTGAGCAGTTTTTCAGTAGGAATATCTACTGATCTTTTAAATAGCTTTAAAAGTTTTTGTATTAACATTTTCTGCAACTTAAAATGTAAATATTACAGTTTGTACCTATTTTATATTTTAAAGAAGAAACAATTCTAAGTAGTAATTCCAAAACTTGTAAGATATAAACGTTAGTTAGATGTTCAAATTTTGTTGATACTCTAATTGCAATAACGTGAAATATATTTTGAATTAAATTTCAACTGTGATTTCATGATATATTTATATATCATTAGAGCCTTCTTCAATATATAAACTTTTTAATAAGTTGTAAAATGTTTTTAATTGAAAATACTACCACATGTAGATAAATATTAAGTACGCACTGTTTTTGAATAATAAGTTAACCTATCTTTAAATTTTTTAAATTTTCTTTTACTTTATTTTGACTAAAGTTATTGCTTGTATAGTAAATACTAAAATAAGCAAAAACTTTATCGTTTAAAAGTTTAAAGAAGTCTAAAGTGAACTATATTAGAAAAGACTACCACACTTACTTACTCTAATATTTTTATATTAAATTATTTTATTGTTGTTTAGAATTCAAGCTTTGAATCTTATAGTTAACTAAAAACTGACCTATAATTTTTATTACTCTATCAAATACTAATATAATGACAATTCAACATTTTCTTTAAAGATTTAGTTAAGTAAATTAGTGTTATGTTTTACTATAACTTATACATAAAAAATATTACTTATGTATTTTTTTAAAAAAACCACACTTTTAAAAATCAGAGAAAACATTTAGTAAATTAAATAAAGTTGCTAAAAACATTATAATATTTTTTAAATTTGAAAAACAATTAATGAAAATTTCTCATCAATATTGTTTAAAAAATTACACTACAGTTATACTTTCAAACACTTAATATTTGCATTTAGCTTCAAAAGTTTAATAATAATTATAGTAAGTATTTTTCTTAACTCAAAAGGTTTTACTTTCAATTCACAAATATATAATTAATATCAAATAAGAATCAGAAAATTTAAAAAAATATTTTTTGACAAGTTTTCTAAATTATCAAGCTTTTTCTGAAGTTATTTTATAAAATTACCAAAAGAATAAAATACTACTTAATCCAACCAAACTAAACCTTTTTTTTAATTCTTGTTGACCTACAACATCATTTAAAGTAAAAATTAATCTATGCTTTAGATGTAAAAATGAAACACAATAACCTAAGTTAAAAAAAATTAGAAATGTTAAGTCTTTAAGGTAAAAAGTAAAATAAGGTTAACAGTGCATAAAACAATAAACTAAAAAAACTTATGAAACCAACAAATTACACTTGATTCATCTGTAGCTCCTACCTATTAAAATGGTTTAAATGAAATAGTTCCTATAATTTGTAAGGACAAAAGTAAAATTAATTGATTTTGAACATTCAAAACACCATAGTCCATTTTGCTGGACTTTTGGAATTTCAGCGAAATGGCTTTTTTGTAGTGCAGATTAAAAGATTTTGAAATAAGTTTGCTCTAATTGTAGCTGTTTAGTATGAATACATTTATCTACTTCTTATATATTGGTAAACATATTAGTTACAGTTAAGTAGACTAGGAGTAAGTGTTAAAAATAATTATAAAAAGTTTATAACTATTAAAATTACTTTATGAATACCATTTTAAATACTAAGTGAAGTAAAAATTTGTTCAAAACAAGCTTTTAATCACAATAAGTTAATACTAAAAAACGAAAAAATTATAATACAATTTGATAGATAAAAAAAGTGCAGTAATAAATTAAATTACTGAAATTACAGGAAAGAACAAGTTAAGTATTTTAAAAACATTTCAACAAAAGTTTAATTTTGAATTACTTAAATTTAACTAAATTTGATTAATTGTAGAAAATATTCTACAATAAGCAAACAATTTACCATTAAAATTTTTAACAATATAAAAATGGGCTAAACTGAAACAGATTCCCACATTTCTTTTATTCATACATTTTATATCAATATTTTATGTATTAGTTTAAAGTTCTTATAGTTCATTAATAGCTGTCCTATAATTTCTACTACTGGACAAAAAAAAATATAATTAAAGTAATAAATAAAAACAAAGTGTACAGTAATCTTCCTTTATTGTACCATCATATGTTTCTTTGTGTTAACGAATCAACACACTTCAACTGGGTTCTGTAAAAAAATAATTACTGCAATGAGAGAACATACAGGGTAATAAAAAAGGTTTTAAAATAAAAATAAAACAGCTTCTGATAAACATTATTTTAAATTATTAACTTGTTCTTTCCTGTAATTCTAATATCTTCTGTAATAAATTGTTTTAATTTATATAATATTTTTTTACGTCCATCAAGTTGTTTTAAACATTTTTTTTTATTATTATTAACTTATTATGATTTATAAGCTTGTTTTGAACAACTGTTTTACTTAACTTAATAATGAAAAGAATTTACCATTTGAAAAACTTACTTTTTATAATCAATTTTAACGATTACTCCTAGCCTAGTATGAAATAAACTTGGGTAGCTGTCTAAATTGCGCGAGCGGACAAAATTGCTAAAAAATACAAAATTGCACGAAACTACTTTTGCACGAAGACTAATTTGCACGAGAGCACAAAATTGCAAGAAGATAAAATTGCACGTAGACAAAATTTCACGAAGGTTCACTTGTGCACAAGGGTATATTTTGCACGAGCAGACAATTTTGCACGCAGACACTTTTGCATAAAGGGTCATTTTTGCACGAGAGACAATTTAGCACGGAGGGTCTTTAAATAAACATATCTTTCTTGGTTGAGTTTATTCACAAACTAATTACAAGAATGATAAAGTCTGTAACACAAAACATAACTAAAACTAGGTAGATACTTCTACATCTCCCCCCAGATTTTATCTACAAGGAGATAAAACGGAAAATTTACCTAGCAAAACAATTTTTTTTTTAAACAATTTGTTACAACTTAAACGCATTTTTCAGGTCTAAAATTCAACGAAATTAAACTAAAAAAGACAAAAACATTTCAAAAATTACGATTAACTTAGTTCACTGATAAATGAATTGTTAACAAACTACAACTTAAACAAACAAACTGTAACAAAAATAATTGAGACTTAATCTTTACTTTTCTTCACTCAGTTGCTGAATACAAGCATTTAAAAACTTAATTGCTTCACCGATTCGAACTTTTCAGCTTTGAAGAACGAAACCACACGTCATTTATCTAACCATCTTGAAACTTCACTTTATTTGCTGATAAACTTCTTTATCATATTTTCGACTTTAAACAAAGTAGAAGGTGCATTACTGAATTTCAAATATTGAATAAGACTTTATCATAAATAAATACATTTTTCTTGGTTGAGTTTATTCACAAACTAATTACAAGAATGATTAAGTCTGTAACACAAAACATAACTAAAACTAGGTAAATACTTCTACAGTCTTGTTAACGAGTGACAATTCTAAGTTAGTATTTATTTGTGCAAAATTGACTCTCCGTGCAAAATTGTCTGTCGTGCAAAATTGACCTTCCGTACTAAATTGTAACTCGTGCAAAATTGAGCTTCGTTCAAAATAGTATTCGTGCAGTTTTGTCCCATCGTGCAATTTTGTGCCCGCGTGCAAACTAGTCTTCGTGCAAAAGTATCATCGTGCATTTTTGTACGCTCGTGCAATTTTGTACTCGTGCAATTTAGTCCCCACGTGCAATTTAATAACCTCGTGCAATTTTGTCTTTGCGACATTTAGACCCGTTCCCAATAAACTTAGCCTTAAGTAATACCTTTACTAAGATATAAGAAACATAATAAATATTTATACTGAATACGTTTTAATTAGCTTTATTTAAAGATTTTTTTAATTACTTTTACCTAAGTAAAACTTGTTTTAGTTTTGATAAACTCTCATTTAATGTAAAGATATCTAGATTTTAGAAATAAAAAAATCTAAATAATTCAAATTTAAAATAAAATAAGAATATTATGTATTTAAAGTAAAAGGTAATTAATAAAATTAAAATGCAAATAAAAATTTCATTAACCAAAACTAGCTCATGTTTATCAAAAACTCCACTAGGTAGCTGTTTTACCTTTTCTAATATACAAATGGTATCACTATATTTTGTAAGGACAAAACTTGTTGTGTTTTGATGTTGAAAATTTACAACATAATTTCTTATTTTAAATAAATGTTTGTAGTTCAAATTAAATAGATCACTTTTGTCAAGTACTAGACTTGACTAATTATAGCTTTTTTAAAATTTAAATTTAGTTTTTTTAATGTAATAGCATGTTTTTTTCCTAAATTAAGTACTACGAAAAGGTTAAATTAATCTATATATTTTTTTTTACAAGTGTTTGTACTTGATTACTAAGATCTTAAACCGGAAACGGGTTTTAATTGCAGAAAAAAAAATTGCATAAGGTCAATAAATTGCACAAAAGGACTAGATTGAAAAAAAACAAAGTTGCACGAGTGCACAAGTTTGAATGAAGCCAAAATTTCACGAGTGCACAAGTTTGAACGAAGCCAAATTTGCGCAAATCCAAATTCGCATGAAGGCACAAATTTGATGAGGAAACAAAAATGCACGAAACTGATTTTACACGAGTTACAATTTTGCACAAGAATAATAAATACAGATGAAATAGTTAAATAATAAAGTTTAAATTAATGAAAAAGCTAAAAAATTAATAAATAAAAATTTAACCCGAGCAAAACTTTCTCCGTGCAAAATTGTCTGCTCATGCAAAAGTGTCTACGTACAAAAGTATCATCGTGCAATTCTATCCTTTCGAGCAAAAGTGTCAACGTGCAAAGTGATCCTTCGTGCAATGTTATCCCCTTGTGCAAAAATGTCTACGTGCAAAAATGATCCTTCGTGCAAAATTATCATCGTGCAGTGTCTCTCGCGCAAAAGTGTCTTCGTGAAATTCGTGCAATTTTGTGCACTCATGCAATTTCTTCCCTGTTACAATTTTTTACGCTCGTGCAAATTTAACAGTTACCCCATAAAACTATAACTTAACTTTTAATTTTTGTATAATAAAACGTTAAAATGAATAACCAAACTAGTAAACATTGTCATAAAGTTTATATGAAACATAAATAGAATGCATTATCAGCTAGCTATATTAAGTTTTAATTTTAATAGTTTAAGAATTATTTTATTATGACTAACAAATTCATGGGTTTAAAGAGCCTACTTGTAAATACAAATTTTGCAATAGATTGGATAAATTTATTTTTGAAAATTCTGTAATAAGTATACAGTTGATGGTTATGTACTGGTTTGGAATTAAACTAAGATTTCGTTTTTAACTTTAGCTACACCAGGTTGCTTGTAAAAAATTAATTTACGTGAAGCAAAAAAATTAATGACTTTATGTATGTATCAATTTAAAATGAATTATATTCTAATTTGTATGATTTATATAACAACAATATAAATTCTCGAGCGTTTTAACAGGTTAAATTAAAGCTAGTTCCTGCATCTCTATTATTTAAATATTATGATAAAATTAATTTAAATTATTATTAAGATTTTAGGTTTTGATGCATATAGTAAACTAAAAACTGGAATTGTTATTTCTACTACTTGAGAAGGAAAGTTAATTTAACAAAATTAAAAGAATTTTTTTTAAATGTAATTTAAGTAATTTTTTTTAGGTTTAATTATTAAAAATACTACTAGTCAAATAATTTTGTAACATTTTTATATTTGCATTTTACTTCTTATAAAATAAATCAGTTTTATAAAAGCTTTATTACACAATTTAGAAAATATACCAATTGAAAGTATAAACTTAAACAAGAAAAAAAGAAACAAACTAAATTGTTTTTTTTTAACTTCTAAAATATGTACTGGTTTTGCTTTTATAAAAAACTTAATAAGATTTTAAACCTTTTTTTTTATTTAGTTTAACCAAACTAAACTTGTTTCTAAATTTTGATAAACCTATCGTATATTTAGAAAAAATCTAAGATTAATAGGTAAATTAAATTTAACTACTTAAAATCAAAAGAGTTAAAGATGAAATGAATTTAACAGTGCAAATAAAAACTTTATGAACTATAACAAATTTTTAAATCCAGTAAATTACACTACTTTTAAATGTACTTCCTACCTATATCTAGTCCTAGTAATAAAAAAATGGTTTGTAAAGGCAAAATTAATTCTTATTTGATATAAAACATTTAATTTTTTTTTGATTTAAACAAAATGGCTCTTTTATATAAAAAGTCAGAAATAATTTTGCACTAATTGTAGCTAATTATTTTAAAAATTATCATGTGTGCTTTTTATTAAATCTCAGTTTTACCATAAGGTTTGCTAAAAAAAAATCAGCTAAAAGTTTTGAAATCAGTTAAATACAGTTTTTATTTTGCAACTACTGGTACTTTATAATTAGCATTTACATATTAGATTAACATCATAAATTTTGTTCAAAAGTACTGACAACAGTGATAAACTTAAATAAACTTTTATAAATTAAAATAACTTTTATAAAACTAAAATGAACTACAAAACAAATACAATAAAAAATATAAATTTAAATACAAAAAAAAGTTTGTACCAAAAGTATAGTAATACCTATAAACATAAAAATTACTTTACTTATACTGCAGTTTTAAGTATTTTTTTCTAAACTCTATTATTATTCAATACAAATTTACAAATAACAGAATTAGTTATAAATAAGAGTCACAATTATATAACTCAAGACTTTCAAAACCTATTCTAAATAAATTATCTTTAAGTGTAGATGCTATAAAATAATAGGACTAAAACAAACTTTTTTTTTTGTTACTCAAACTTAAAGTTGTTTTCTAAATTATTATCAAATACTTCTTTTAAAATAAAGTAATTTATTTAGATCTTAGAAGCAAAAAATTAAAATAATCTTAGCTTTACTAAAATCTGATAATGTTATGTTGTTAAGGTTAAAGGTAACACAGGGTAATAATTAAAACTTACTTATGCAACTAACAAATTACACTGTATTCTGATGTAGGTCATACCTTTTCAAGTGTTAAAACAAAGTGATCATTATATTTTGTAAGGACATAACTAATTTAAATTTAAATATTTTAATTTGGATATTTAAAACACAATGGCCCATTTTGAGTGTTATTTAAATTGTTAACAAAATGGCTCTTATTTATAAAAAAAATATAGTTGTTAGTAAAAAGTTTGCACTAAATGAAGCTGTTCAGTAACAACTTATGTTTTGTCTTGTTTTTATCTTATATCTTAAGTCTAAGTTTAGTCCTATGGTATGCTATGAGAAATCGTAAAAACTAGTAGATAATAATTTTTAATAATAAAATATACTTCATGAATAGCATCTGTAATAATATGAAAAATAAAACAATTTAGTTGAAAACAAACTTTAATATTATTGAAAAATAAAAAAAAAGACAAACTTAGTGGACATGAGATAACATAAAAAAAAAGCTATTACAAAAACTGTGAAAACGATAAAAATAAGAGTAATTGATTTATAATGTTTTCAGAAGTCAAAAACATACTAAAATTTATTATCTAATGTTTTACTCTCCTTTTACTTATTTGAACTCTAAGTTTGATCAAACTTTTTTTTCAGTTAATCTTTTTACGTTACATTAAAATATCCTTATTAATAAAAAAAATATTAAAAAAGATATATAAAAACAAACGGGTTCTAATCTACTTATGTTCACGCCAAATTAAAGATTTACGAACTTTGCCAAAATTTTAAAAACTTTATACTCAAAATTCCAATGATAAACACAGAAACTTATTAGTTTTTTTTAATTTGATTCCAACTTTACAATTTATTAATTATAAAACCATCCAAGCTTTAAAGTTTGAGCTTATTACGATCTAGTAAAAAATATATCTTATTAACTAAAAAAATATGTTCACTATGTAATATGTAAAATATTTTAATGAAGGGTATTTAAATAATAACTTATGCAAAACTTATTAATCAATTTTACCTATATTAACAGAACACATAATATCACAACATTACAGTTATACAATATACCATATTTGTATACGCTTTTAAATTTGTAAATTTGAGTTTTACAAACACTAAATATTTAACTTGACAAAGTTAATAATAGGTTAGAAGCTTTTAAAAACCATTTATTATGTTTCAATGCTTTCTTAATAATTAGGCTTAATTTTATACTTATTGTTACATACTTTTTTTTTAAACAGCAATTAAAGTATTTACCATTTTTAGAAACTGAAATATCTATTTTATTTAGGTCAAATGTATGCTAACTTTTCTATATGAAGTTATAATTTTTAAAACAGAAATAAAATAAGCTTGTAGACAAGAAAAAAAATATTCAAAATAGTTACTCAAATTACACAAATATAAAAAAACATGTATAAAGTTTAACAAACGTGATAAAATTAATAACGAAATTTATTATATAAATCAGTACCTGATTTCAGTAACTTGCATTATAAACCGTTTGTAAATTGAAGACTGCAAGTCTTTCGGTTTTGACTGACTGATGAGTGCTAATCAGGACAAATCTGGATTCAGTCTAGCATAAGCTGGTGGTCTGATGATAGATTTGGTATGATCAACTCTTGTTAACTTGAGCTTGTTTCACGGCTTATAAAAGTCCATGCTTCGGTCTTGTAGATTTTCGACAACATTTTTGTTGATCAACTGCGATAGTTCTCACTTAAGTAAACCCTGAACTAGATCAATATTTAAATTTGTACTTAAAAACCTCATGACATCCTAAACATATGTTTATTTTTTTATGTGTATTCACTTTCACACAGTAGTAAATAAGATTTTCTCTATGTTTTAAATCAGTTCTACTCAATTTAATTTTATAATTTATTGTTATGTTTCACAGTAGCACGTAATTTAAATGTTTCTGCATTACTACGTTTTTTATTGAGCCTAATTTCTGAGTACAAGTATTACTTAGTCCAATAAAATTAATAACTAATCATTTTTATATTTAACAAAATACTTTCTAAACAATTATTTTAGTAGAAGATTTGTTGAAAATTTGACATCATTAATTTTAAAAAAGATATTTGAATTTATTGCTTTAAAAATACAAATATGTCATCACCACAGTCTAAATTTGATTAATGCATATAACAGAGGTTGGCAGGCAGTTGGTGCTCGCGGGCCATATTTAAAGTTTTCAAAATTTTCGCGGGCCGCAGCTTTTGTTTTAGTGACTTTTGAATAATGTTTTGTTTTAAGTCACACTTGAGAAAGTTTTAATTTAATTCACTTTATTTTTTTTTTTAATAACTTTTAGTTACACATATAATTTCTATTTAAATCATTGATACTTTTAAGAATAAAATTTACATTGACTAATATACTTAAGTCTTAATAAACTATGTACTTTTTTAAAGACTAATAGGTTAAACTTAATACTTTTTTAATTTTACTTACAACCTAACTCTCTATAAAAACCGAGTTTGAAAAACATTAACGTGTCACTTTTATGCATGTTTTATATTAAAAACCCTTTTTTCTTGTTTTTAAAAATATTTACTTTTAAAAATATTTTTTGCGTCTAAACTAGTTTACACTTTTTAAGAAATTCAGTAATCAGATAAATAAATAAAATTAATATCTATTTGTATTGTAGAAAGCTAAAACAAATATTTTAATATAACTAATTCTCAAAAACTTACATAAAATATCTTATTAGTAATTAATCTGTATTTTACATGGTTGCCACTTTAAAAGCAAAAATGTCTGTGGTGTTCAAACCAGCCTTAGTTTATTAATGCTGAAAAAAATTATAACTGTTGATCAAGCTTAAATACCTAATTAGATTATCATCATTATAAAAAGTACACAATATGTAAGACGACAAGAAAAAGTATTACAATTAGTAAACTACTTTACAGTCTTAAAAACTATTCTGATAATTCAATAATTTATTCAATTTTTTTTAAATAAAAGTTTTACACACATCTAAGTTTTTAAAAATGTCTTAAACAGGTTTAACCTTTTCTGAATTTTTCAATTTCTGAAACTAGCTTGTTTGAAGAAAGTTCAAAAAATTAAAAAATAACGAAGCTTATTAAAAGTGTATAAAGTATATAGCAAAGAAATTATTGTAAGTCAGTTTCAATGGACAATTAAATTTATTAAACATTTTTAACAAAAGTATAATAGTTTATTATAGTATAATTAGCCATAAATAAAGAAGAAAAACTTGTAAGAAGTAACTTCACTGGAATATAAATAAAAACAAATTGTACAGTAATCTTTCTTTATTGTACCAATATATGTTTCTCTGTGTTAACGAATCAACACACTTCAACTAGGTATGTAAAAAAATAATTACTGAAATAAAAGAATAGAAGCATAGAATAAAGTAGGTGTATATATGTTTTATAACAGTCGGATTTAATATTAAGTATTTTGTGTATTATTAACTATTATCTGTAGAAAATATTATATTTTAATGAAAACATGTATGCACCTACGTTATTCTATACTTCTATTCTTTCATTACAGTAATTATATTTTACAGAACCCAGTTGAAGTGTATTGATTCGTTAACACACAGAAATATATGTTGTTACAATAAAGAAAGATTACTGTACAATTTTTATTTTTTTTTTTACATATAGTTTTATAATAATATCAAAATGCCTTTTTGTATCTAAAATTAGTTTTAAAGAATATAACTGGTTTTTTAAAGTTAAGCAGTAACTTCTTGTTTAGAATAAGTTTCATTATTGTAGAATTAAAAATTTCATATTTTAATGACTTTTGATCGAAATTCAAGGAGTTCCAGTTTTCAAAGTTTTTTTAAGTATAATACACCAGTTGTTTCTTGTCTGGATTCTAAAGTTTAAGCATCAAGTACTCAAGTAGCACCCTTGTACTGATTTAATATTAGGGCTTAATGGCATGATCAAATTTAATGACATTTTTAAATTATCAGGCATTACATAATTTAAAACTTTTTATTGGGAGTAAATTTAGTTTTTAAAACTGTAAATGAATTCAGGGGTAAAAGTGAGGTTTAACCGTTATCTACTTTTTGTTTTACTATTGACCAGACATGTTAAAAAGCTCTGCTTTGTTTACTCGAGCGTGAAATTACTAACTTAAAACAAACCAAAGTTTATACGCTTAATTGCTGAATTACCATAGTAATTGTTAGCATTTTAACAAGTCTGCTATTGACCAACACAAAACAGGGTTGCTACTAGTTTTTGAGAAATTTCTTCCAGGTTTTCTGATTTTATTTTTGGTTATTTGAAGTACATATTTTTATTTTAAAGAATAAAGAACAATTTTTTTTTAGTTATGTCCTCTTAAATGATTTTAAACCATGACATAAAAAAGTTTTACATAAGAATAACGAAAATTTACTCAATACAACACTTAAAATTTTTTTACCACTTACGTCAATAGAAATTAGAATTGTAAAAGTAAAAAAAAAACGATATCAGTAGTTTTAGTTCCCAAAACCTATAGATTTCACATTAAACAACTAAATAAAAAACTAAAGTTGTAATATATTAACCAATACTTATTTTTAATTATATTAATCATAAGTTATATTAATCTTAAAACACTAAAAAGTTGCAATACACTATCTCTTATATAATCTTTTAGTAATGAAATAATTTACTTGAATATTATTAGTTTTAAATTAAAAATACGAAAAAAGCTTGACTTTAAAAATATCAAAAAACCAAGGAGAACTGAAAAAAAAACAAGTAGCACCTTTTAAAAGTAATTTTCAGGATTTTAAAAGTACAAACTTCATTATCTCTATAAGTTGTAACTTTAAATTAAATAAATTACAAAGTATAATAAATATAAAGAATTATATAATGCCAACTATTATCTTAAAAAGGTTGGAATTTTAAAGCTTATATATATTTTTGATTTAGCAGTAACTTTTTATTTAATCAAAGTTTCATTATTGTAAAAGTAAAAGTTTTTAAAAATTAGGCTTTCTAATATTTTAATAACTTTTGACCAAAAATTTCAAGATTTTAAGTTTACAAAGTTTTAATGTTTTAAAGTATAATATACCAGTTGATTTTACCTAAACTTTAAATTTAAGAATTCAGGATTTGATGGCAATCCTAATACTGATCAATTTTTATGATATTTTAAATTTATTAGAGATTAATTAATTTAAAAACAGTGAAAAGATAATGTTAAGTTACTTTAAATTAGTAATGTACCGGACCCGGATCCGGACTTTTTTTTTTCTAATAAGAATCCGGCCGGACCCGGATCCGGATATTTTTTTCAAATTAGAATCCGGCCGGAACCGGATCTGGAATTTTTTCAAAATAAAATTCGGCCGTATCCGGAAGTTTTTTTTTTCGCTGCTATGTAAATCACATTGTGCTTAGCAGATAAATGTCTATGTAAAGATGTAGTACTATAACTTTAAGGATTATTACCCCTTTTGATTTGTTGGTGCAAATTGAGCAAACAGCAATAGCATCATCTTCTGAGCTTACGGTTAAATAACTGAATACAAATGACATAATTGATAATAATCTTAGACAAAAATGAACACTGTAAATAATAATATTAAATGCATGCATTAACTTTAATTTCTATATTTTTAAGTTTTGTTTTTTTTACAAATCATGCTAATAAAAATTAAAATCTGGTAATAAACTCTGAAGCTAACTTAATTAATCACACTATATTTTAAACACATACCAATCTTTTCAACAAAATATTAAAACTCATCATTTTTTAGTTAGTTTAATTTTAAATGATTTTTAATCAAAATTACATTAATTTCTCCATTATTCTTAAACTAAAATTTCAAACTAATAGACTTAACATGATTTTTGGCAACTAGAATATCATCTAATTTTAGCTAACATCAGGGTTTCCACTCTTTGTTTTTAGAAAAACTAACCTGAGTGATTATAAACTTTCCTGAGTCAGAATTAGGTTTTTAAAAACCAAAAAAGTAATTACTATAAGCTAATAATCAGTAAAACAGCTAGTCAAAAGATTGAAAATTTTGAGTAATGTTTTTAATTAAGGCTATAGTGGGGTTAAACACTTCTTTCACTAGTTTATCTTATTTAATAGAATATTATCTTAGCTACCAGATGCTTTTTAAACCTTTACGAAATTTAAAGTAGTTTTTAAGATATAAGCGGTCAAAGCCGGAGAGTTCCATAATAACCTAATGGAAGGCGCAAACTAAAATCGCGGAAATATCCATTTCACTAAAAATCTATCTCCTCCTAGACTTTTTAAGCTAGGTACCTCAAATTTTCAGGAAATATTCCTTACATAGTTGAACAAAATTAACGAAATATTGAAAACTGGATCAGCTATAACTCATTTTAAATCTAAAAAAAATATTGCCTGAGATTTTCAAAAAATCTTAAAACTAGCCTGAGTTTTTATAAAAAAGGTAAACTATCCTGAGGCAGCCCAAGATTTTCAAAAATTCCCAAAAATTTACAAACTAGCAGGGTTGTCACTGTTTAAATCAAAAAAAAAATAGCTCGAGTGAGTTTAAATGAGTCGGAATGAAGTTTTTAAATACTAAAAAAATACTTAAATATAAAAATCAGTAGAACTGCTAGTCATAAGGTTGACAATTTAATAGTAAGGTTTTTAATTTTACAACATAGATAAAGTGTTGCATTTCTGAAATGTAAACAAATGTAAATTAGTCACGTGTACAAAATGAGCCAATCACGGTAGGTGTTTAATTTTAACTGACGAAAATGACTCTTTTTAATTTACACAGGGTTTGTTTATGAAAATGACTTTACTGTATGCTCTTTTTTACTAACTAGATCCGAATCGGCCGGATCTCTGTTAGGATCCGGACGGAACCAAATCCGAACTTTTTTTAAAAAATCAAGATTTGGTCGGAAACAAACGGATCCGGATCTTTCTTAAATAAAGATCCGGCTGGAACCAGATCCGGATAACAGACAAAAATGGCAATATCCGGCCGGATCCAGACCTGGATAGTAAGTCCGGTACAACACTACTTTAAATGTGTTAAAAATAGTGTTGAGAACAAAATGTTTTATCTATATGATAAATTTGTCATGGGTAAAACAAAGTTATTCTACTTATATATTTTGCACCTTCATAAATTTTTAAGTGTTTAACCTCAAATTTAGTTATAAATTAAAAACTAAAATTATTTAGTTTTCAAAAAAGTTTACTAAGAAAACTTAACGCTGCACGAAGAGAAAATTAAAATTATTAAAGTATATATTATTTTAAGATTTCAATAAATATTAATAATTTAGTATAAAAATTAGAATATGTACTATATACCATGTAAAGTTTGCCAAACATTAATTCTATATGTACTAAAAACTAACAATAATAAAAAAACACAAAATGTCTAATTTAACACTTTATTACTGTAAAATTTTTACAAAAAGTTTTTAAGAGAAAAGAAAATTGTAAAAAGAATGTCTGTAAATAAGTCAAAAGTCAAAGTAAAGCTTAAAAAGCGTGGCGACAAATGGGACAGGTTTTGTGGTTAGCAAACCATCCTTCAATGCAAACTTGACAGAAAGTGTGCTGACCATCGCAATCTAGACGCATCATGTTTCTACCGATTTCAATGTCTCCCATGCATATCACACACTGATCACCAACAAATGACTCATCAGCTGTGAATTGTTCAAATTGCTGAATTCTTTCAGAAGTCAAACGTTGTTGTTCATCATCATCATCTATGTCGTTAATATCATCGACTAAGTTGTCAAAATACTGATATCTTTCATTTAGTTGAACACATAACTTATCGAGTTCTTCAATTAACAGTTTAAGCTCTTGTTTTACTTTTTCTTCGGTGGTTTTCAATTCTATCGTCTCTAAATTACGACGGTGTTCTTTTATTTTCATACGAAAAATAAAACATTCAGTTAAAGCTGCAAAAACATTTTCTAAACCAACATCCCTGTTGTTAATTTGTTCCTGCCATATTTGGTAAAGATTGTCAAGATCTACGTTCAATTTCATATTGATATCCTAATTTAAAGTAAAAACTATTGTTTAATTAATTATTTAGATTTAATTGACTACTTGGAACAATTATCTTATATTTGATGATTATCATTTTAGTTAGTAAGAAACTCATTTATAAACGTTATTAGTTAGTAGAAAACGTTATTATATATTTGTAAAACTTAAAATATACTATAAACTTTTGTTTAAATAATACTAGTCTTTTATAACGAAACTCATTTATTAATTTTATTACAACTAGCATAGAAAATTTTAATTTTTTTACTTGCATATTACTAATAAAAAAACTTCAAATGGTATTTTATTTTAACTAACCTTGTAAGCTTTAAGCATTTCTTGAATAGACATTTCAACTGACACTTTCAATATTTTTAATAGTTTTTGTATTACTACTATCTGAAAATTAAAAAGTAAATATTTTTTTATAAAACTTCTTTCTAGAAAAAAAAAATAAAAGCTTATCTGATTTAGTAAAACTTCAAATTAAATTACATTTTGTATCTCTTTTTTTTTAATTTTTAAATACAGGGTTGCCACTCGTTTTTTATGGATTTTTGAAAGTTTTTCAATTTTATTCTTGGTTTTGAAAATGCATATTTTTGGGTCTATTTTTAGTTTAAACTTAATATTAAGGTAAGAAATTGTGTTAAACAGTATAAACATTGAAAAGATAAAGTTAGCTAGTTTAAATATGTCTTTTAAGTAAAAAATGTTTTGATGATGACAAAATTTTTTTGCTAATATGACAGATTATTTAAGTCTTATTGAAATTTTACTATTTAACATGTGAAAATTGTTAAAGTTCTAGGTTTTTCCAGAAATTTTTTAAATGATATTTGTTCTTTTAAATTTCTTAATTCCAGGATTTCTAGACTTTTTTTTGCCTAAATTGTCGAATTACAGGTTTTTCCAGGTTTCCAGGTAAATGACAACCCTGTAAATAGTAAATGTCAAACTTTTAAGATATAAACAGGTATTTTAAATGAAATTAGAGTATGTAACTTAAATATAAAACAAGTATATTTGAATTATCATAAAAAAAAATCTGTTTTGCTGTGTCTCAAAAGTTAAAGAAAGTAAATTATGAATATTAAATAAACTTTGCATGTTACAATTTGAAATTTTATGTTTGAGCAACTGTAAAATCATTTACAGGAATTTTAAATTCCTTTACATAAAATGGTGAAACTTGAATAAGATAAGAAACATCTAAACTACAAAAAATGAACTCTTAAAACTCTAAAATAGTTGCAATACAGTATATATTTATATTTTTAGCAATTTTTTATTATTGAAATCACTTATATGATATTTTTGAAACTTACACTAAAAAAGGGCTAAAAACTTGCACTTAAAAGTTGTAAAAAACCTTGGGTAATTGAAAAAAAAAAAGCAATTGCTGGCCTTTTCAAAAGTAAACTTTTATGATTTTGAAAGTACAACCTTTATTATCTTTTATCTATTTTATAACACTATATAAACATATTTAAAAGAAAAAAATTATTTAAAAATACTCTAAAGCCACGTTTCATTTTAAAATAAATAATTAAAATAAAATTTATTTTTAGAATTAAACAGTAACTTATTTAATCTCAATTTCGTTATTGTAGATTTAAAAGTTTTTTTTTTCAGGCCTTCTAAGTTTTTTGTGGAATCTTAATTAAAATTTCAGGATTTTCAAATTTTAAAGTTTTCTTTCTAAAGTAATGATACACCAGTTTTTATTTGTCTAGAATTTCAAATTTAGCATCCTAGTTTAAAAGCTTCCCTAGTTTTAACTAAATTTAAAGACATTTTCAGTTATCACATAATAAATAATATAAAAAATTTCATTACGAGTAAATTTAAAGTATTAAGATTGGTAATGAATTCATTAGTCAAACTAAGATTAAACTTTAATCAATTTTTTTTCCTAATAAAATATAACTTGTGATCAATAAAAAACAGGGTTGCCACTAATTTTTGAGAAATTTCTTTTAGAATTTTTGACTTTTATCCAAATTTTTGAAAGTAGGTACTTAATAAACGTAAAGACACAAAGTCAAATCAATTTTTGCAAAAAAATAAAAGCTTTAAAAAAAAATGAAGAAAAAGACCATAAAAATATTTTGACAGGACAAATTTTTTAGTAATAGAGGGCCTTTTCTTCAAGAAAGAAGTATACATATGCTTAAAAAAAGCTGTTAATGTTCAACTCAAACGTAAAAATTTTTAATATTAGTTTACAAAAAAAAAAGTCAAATACCAGGGTTGAAAAATTTTTTAATCAATTTGCTTATGCCTAAAATTCTTGTATATCAATCTTGTATATCTTATATTGTTATATCAAAAATACTACTTAATATAAAAATTATACCAATATATTATAATAATATAGTAATAACTTGGCGGGAAACAGTACATAAGATTAAAATTTCTACAATTGACATTTCTTAACTAACTAGAACTTATTAACATTAAAACAAATAAAATAACAATAATAACTTTAAATAATAACCTCACAATTTAAAGTTGGATTAACCTTTAATATTTTAAAAAAAATTGTTAAAAACTTTATAATATTATTACTAAAAAACAATTAATGAGTGTAAATATTTTTATACAAAAAAGTGACACTACAGTTATACTTTTAAACACTAAATATTTCTATTTAGCCTCAAAAATTTATTATTTTTTATAGTAAGTATTCTTTTAACTCAAAAGGGTTTACTTTCAATTCAAAATAAAATTAACAGATTTCAAACAAGAGTCGTCACAAAATAAAAATAAAATTTGACAACTATTCTAGAATATCAATCTTTTTCTAAAGTTATGTTATATAATTCCCATATTAAAACAAAATAATTTTGGCCAAACTAAAACTTGTCAACAAATTCTGAATGACCTACAACATCATTTTAAGTAATAAGTAATTTATACCTTACATTAAAAGTAAAACAGAACAACCTAATAATTATAAAATGCTTAAAGGAAAATAATAATAACTATTATTATGTAAGAATATCTTAAGTTTAGAGAAATTCAGAAATGTTAAGTTTGTCAAGGTTAAAGATAAAATAGGTTTAACGGTGCATAAAAACAAATAACTAAAAAAAAGTATGTAATTAATGAATTACTCTGGATTTAACTTAATTTCCTACCTACTCAAATGTTAAAATGAAATAGTTACTACACTTGGTATGGATAAAACTAAATTCAATTGATGTTAAACATTCAAAACACAATATTGTTCTTTTTTTTAACTTTTTAAATTTGAACAAAATGGATTTTTTGAAGTGCAGATCCAAGTTTTAGAAATAAGTTTGCTCTAATTGTAACTGTTTCATATAATTCTATTTATTGTTTTTGTTATCCTACTAAACATATTAGATACTGTATTTTTTGAAATTTTTATGTGTTATCTTGTTTTTTTTTATAATTTTTTTTTCATTACAACCTATGTTAGATGTAAAATACTTGTTATATGGTCTATTAAACCACTTATTGGGCTTATTATATACATTTGATATAGATTATGTTAAATCATTTGTTACTTTTATTAAAATAAAATATTAAATCCAATAATGTACTTAATATTTGGTGAATATAGTAGCTGAATACTATTAGATTATTAGTTTAAGTAAAGTTATTAACTTTTACACTTAACAGGTATTATATGGAGGTATTTTCTGGTAAATTAAAACCTAAATCTTAAAAGTTTGAAAACATTTGTTAAACTTTATACAGCCGTCGATATTCAATATGCTACATATGATAGATTAACTTCGAAAAAGTTTTTAGACATTTTTCCTGAACAAATTTAAAAAACAAATTGTTAATTAAATTGCATAAAATCTAAATTTAAAATGTCAGTATTTAAAATAAAATATGTGTGCCGTTTAAAAGCCAAAAAATGTAGTTTTCTTGAGAAATGCTTAATGCCATTTCACACTAACTAATTTGTAAGAAATAAGCTTATGTGCAGGAAAGTTATACACGCCTTTATTACAAATTATTTAAAGTGCAAAGCTAAATGTATTTGTTATTTGTATTTTTTTGTAAGCACTTCAAACAGGTTTTTTTTTGAAACGTATACTTTTAAATAGATTTTAAAAAATCTAAAACTAAAAAATGTTCGTAAACTATGCTAAATTTTTATTTTTTAAATGCTTTAACAAATTATTTTAATCATTTTTGGCTAAATATAAAAAAAAAAAATTAGTGGTTAAAAAAAAAGCACGTTTACTTAGAAAAAAGTAAAAAAATGCAAAGATAAAATAAACAAAAACTTTTTAAATCAGGTTTATTGTGTACATAACTTTATTACCTTGTAAGTATTCTAAACGATTAATTGAAATTTCTTGTAAGTTAAAAAAAATTGTAGCATTAATTTTCTATATATGTTTTTTCATCTTTCTAACAACTAGAAATTGAGCACGGATCGAAGAATATATCAGGTCTAATTACGCACGGAGCTTCAGTAAAATATTCTTGTCAAATGTACTATGGAGTAGTGGGAGAAATTAAAAGGAAATGTTTCAGAGGTCACTTTCAACCAAACTTTGAAACACACCCTCTAACCTGCGAAAGTAATAGTTAGATGTTTTGTTATACTTTATAATACATGGTGCTGATGTTTTATAGTTTTTATCAAAATGATTCAGAACTATTTATGCTTAAATTTGATGAACATTCTGTGAAAACTTCTAAACAATTTTTTCTAGAATCAATAAAACTGTTTTATTCCAAGCACTTATAATATTTTGCAATGCATATAAAACAGAATTTTGCTTGCATTTTCGCGTAGTAGCGTTTCAAATTGTTGTTTGCGTAAATTTGTTCGTTTTAAACTATAAAAAGCAGCCGGTTCCTTTTATTAAGTTTTTAGATAAATTGAATTAAAAGTTTATATATAAAACATAACATTTTTGATCAATATTGATTTAGTGATTATACTAAAAAATCAAGCCATTTTAAGCTGTAGTTCAACTCTTTGTTTTTTTTAAGACTTTATCCTAGTGTTTTTAGTAAAAAAAAAAAAATAAAAAAAAAAAAACAAAATGTTAAATTCCTACAAGAGTTACCCATCCTTTTAAAGTATTCCTTAGTGCATTTTCGACACCTACCCGTTTATATCATCTAAAACAAGTAAACAACAGACTAATTAATTAACAAAAAAAAAAACTTGTTAACAGTTACAAATCGCAACAAATATTTTTGTTGTCACGTTTTAAATGAACTATTTGATGTCTGCTGAACATGAATAGATCTGAATAGATGCTTCTTAAAAGAAATATTTACATGAAATTTAAAACTCAACTATTCTATCTCTGTATTCCATTGTCTAAAAAAATAATAAGTATAACGCCCTATACTTAAACTAAGGTAAAATTTAAGTAAACTTAAAATCATTATTTTAGAACCTTGAAAAATATATTTTATATAATTGGGCACAAGTTATTTTTATATGTTACAGTATACTATATACTAATATATCTAATACTTTTTTTATGTGCAAACTGAAAAAAAAGCCAGTTTACAAAAGTATATTTACGTATATTAAAGGTGGATATAAAATCATATATTAAGTATAATAGAGTTTAATTTCATTTAGTAAGTTTGCTTCAACAATTATAAATTAGATTTTCCTAAAAGATGTAAACTTATAGACCTTATGATTACAAACTGAACTAAGTTAGGGAAAATAAGTACTTCTTTATAAAAGAAACAATATTACTTTTAATAGAATTGTTTTTTTTTATAGTTAACAGTTTAGCATTGCTAAAGGCAGTATTTTGTTAACTTAAAAACAAAATCGTTTATATTAAATTTTTAATAAAAGTATTTTAGTAAAAAAAAGAATATAATTATAGATATGTTATTTTTCTTTCAATAAAAACCTTTCAGTTTTGAGGTTCTATAGCCGTATGATTTTTAACTTAAAATAAACAAAGAGGCGCAGTTGTTTTCCTGCAACTGATCTTTAGAAGATTCAAAACTTGCATTAGTGATGCTAATTCTACAAAAAAATTAAGCATATTTTTATCAATTTCATTGAAACTTGAAAAATAAATAACGTTTTGGTTTTATACATTGTGTTTTTGTTCTTATTTGTCTCTACTTATTGAAATGTAGTTAGGGTTATTGCTTAATATTGCCTTAGTATTTATTTCTAAGTGTTCAAGTGTTTAAGTTTTCTCTTTGGTAAGGTATTTAACTCAAAATTATAGTTAAAAATAACACTTTTGTTTCAGACTGAAGAACGTGAAAACCAAGCTCTTAATTTATGAGTCTTACTGAATAATAGTTATGCCATTTAGAGCTTTTCAAGTATAAAGTTATTAACTCTTTACAAAAATCATTAAATTTATATATATATATATATATATATATATATATATATATATATATATATATATATATATATATGTTTTTATATATAAAAATTTACACTAAACTAAAATATTGATAATTTTTTCACCTCCTTACTTTTAATTGTTTTGTATTTTGCATTTATAAGCTTAACTAAATTTTTCATTATAACATAACTATAGTTTAAGATGCGATTATACTTAAAAATTTTTATAACTTAAACTTTATATATGTTTTTTTTAGTACGGCTAGAAACTTTTGAAAACCAATTATTGAATTTTGAAAAAAATATTTGCAGCAAAGTTATATATGTATAAGTTAAAATGTTTTTTATTAGCACCAAAAGTAAATATTTTTATCTTAAACGTATACTTAAAGAATAATATTATGTAATAAATTTTATATAGAATAAATAAAACTAAAACATATATGTAAAAAAAAAGAAACTTATATAGATCACACAAAAATGACAACTTTAATTTTTAATTATTACACGGTTTAAATATTACATTTATATATGCATATATATGCAGAATAAGAATGCATTACATATTTATATGTAAGAATCAAATGTTAGCATTTTTAATAGGCCCAAAATAAAATACTTTTTTCTTAAACCTATGCTATAAGAAATGTATTTAGTAATAAATTCTATATGCAACTAATAAAATGAAAATATATATGTAAAAAAAAGAAACTTTTATAGATCACACTAGAATTACAATTTAAATTTGTCATTATTACACAGTTTAAATATTAAATTTATATATGCAGAATAATAAAAATTTTATTGTAACAATTTTATATATAAAAATTAAATACTAGCATTTTTAATAGCTTCAAGATTAAATACTTTTTTCTTAAACTTATGCTATAAGAAAAATGTAAAAAAATGTATAAATTTAATCAAATAAGTAAATAAACATATATTAAAGAAATGTTTATAGGTCACACTAAAATAAGTAATATTATTAATCCGTACTATATATAAATTTTAATTACTCTAGCTATTAAAAAAATAAAGTTGAGCATCTGTCTCAAAAAAATAATTAAAAAAAAGTTAAAACAAGCAAAGAGATAATAAATCAATATAAATTAAATACTTTTAAAATTTTAATACACATCTTAAATGTTCTAGTGTGAAGTTTAGAAAATGTACTAAGTACTTTATAAGATTTACTAAACATAGTTTACTTTATGTACTATTAATTAACAAAAAATAAAAAGGTCTAATTTTAAATAATTTTATTACTAAACTATTGCATCAAACATTTGTTATGAGCAAAGAAACTTGTTAAGTTATATCTGCAATGGTACAAAAGTTTAGGTGATTTTTTTTTCTAAAAAGTGTAACGACAAATCGGACAGGTTTTGTGGTTAGCAAACCATCTTACAATACAAACTTGACAGAAAGTGTGCTGACCATCACAATCGAGACGCATCATATTTTTACCGATATCAATGTCTCCCATGCATATCACACATTGATCACCAACAAATGACTCATCAGCTGTGAATTGTTCAAATTGCTGAATTCTTTGGGAAGTCAATCCTTGTTGTTCAATAACTTCTTTTACGAAATTGTAAAAACTAAAACACTTTTCAACCAGTTGAATTATAAACTGATCGAGCTCTTTGATCAATAACGTCAGCTCTTGTTTGACATTTTCATCACCCGTTTTTAATATTTCATGCTCTAAATTATCTTGATTAGATAATATTATAATTCCAAAATGAAATCTAGCAATACGGGCAGTGGTAATATCTCTATCATCAACATCCCTACTTTCTATTTTTTCCTCCCATTTTTGATACTGGTTGTCAAGGTCTTCTTTCAAGTTCATATTGAAATCCTAATTTTTTTAGTTGTTATTATTCTTATTAGCTTATAAATTTAAGTTGTTACTATAAACAATCTGCTTTGAATTAACAGTTTCTTACAAAAAAAAAAAAAAGAATAGTTACTCATAATACACTTATTCGGCATAAAACGTTGAATTGTATTACAGTAGTTTAAAACTCGATGACCGAAAGGCTTTTTTGTACACTAGGTCCTACGACCAATATCTTTGAGCGACATAAATAGTTTAAATATTTTTTTATATAAACAAAGTATTTGATTTTAAAGAGACTAACAAACAATGCAATGTCATACAAACAAAAAAAATCAATTAGTATAATAACAAAGTTGTAATAGAAAAGTCTATTAATACGTTGTTATTTTTATTTATACAAGATTTTGTTTTTTTATTTTGATAGTATTAACTAACCTTGTATGTATTGAGATTTTCTTGAGGGTCCATTTTTTCTGTATTTTCAGTATATTTATTACAATGCGGTTTTTTTTTTTAATAATCTTGGGTCTGCATTAATAAAAAGACTATTGATACATTTTATACTACAGGTTTTAAGTTTAGCTTCAAAGGTGAACAAATAGTTATTAAGTAGCTTTTTGTGAAGTTACAAAACAAAAAAAAAAAGCTGAAGTTTACTAATGATACAAATAGTAGTAATTCATATAGTTTTGCATTTAGTATAGTTTAATAAAATTTTTGAAATTCTGAGATGTAAAAATAAATAGAGTGTACAATTTTTGATGATGTACTTGCAATAACCAGAGACTTTTTTTTAAATTAAACTTTAAATATGATGTCAAAATATATTTACTAGATGGTAAAAGGTAAAAAAATACCTAGTTGTTTAGTAAGGGTATAGTTTAGTGTACAACGACACTAAAAATCATAATTAATTTAAACTTAATACTTAATAATACTTAAAGGTAGTCTATACTACTTATAGAAACTAGGCATGACATTTAGTGGTTATATTTTTATAAAAAACATACCACACACTCAAAAGTAAAAATAATTTGGAAAATACTTTAAATGTGTTCAAAACATTACATAAGAATTAAATCTAACAGGGTTTGACTATGCCTATGTATAATTTTATTATTATGTAACAACATCAAATTAAAATCATTAAATCAAATTTTAGTAATAAACTTCTTTTGACAAAAAACTTTACATAAAACAAATCAGTAACAAGTAAGTTAAATTCTGGAACTCCATTTGGTAGGTCTTGACTAGAACATCACTGCAATCACACTGTTGATGATTTATATTGCAATATACTAAAGATGTAAACTTGCTTTCTGGTTGACTGATTATACATTTTTTAACATTCTACTTAATGGAACAGCAACGAAACTGGTATTCCTTTACACTACCTATTGATAACATTTTCAAAAGAAATCTCAATTTACTTTTCCTCTCTCTATTTACTCAAATATATTTTTATTTCACTCTTTTTCTTCGTTTTTGCAAGGAGATAGGTAAAGAAAAGTAACATTTATTGTCAAACAGTGCAACTTCCCCTAGCTCTTAAAAATTAAAGTCGAAAAAAAAAACACGTAAGATATTAAATTAGTCTAAAAATTAACCAAGTAGGAGTATTTAAGTAGTCAGACTTAAAACTGGTCACGATTTTTTGTGACTTATTTGTACTCCTACATTGTCAATACTCTTGAGTTCTTTTGACATGTATTTTGTCAGTTCTATTGTGACTTTGTGGACTAAATTTGTAGGTTTTTAAGTGATTTAGAGGACTTAAATTTTTTAGTTCTATATAGCATGGTAGACTTAAATTATGTCTGGTTTTTAGTGACTTTGTGGATTTAAAATTTTTCAGATCTATTTTGTTTTGTCAAAATACTACTTCAAATTTTCAGTTTTACCTTGACTTTGTAGACTTACACTGGGACAATACTCTCTGTTATTTGCATTTTCAACTTTGTGAGGCTTTTTTCAAAATGACTCTTTTTTATGATAGTTTTTAAAATCCACTATGTCTTTCTGGTCATAATTAAACCTAAACGGCTTTCAGTCGGGCAAATATTTAATGTGAGTATTGCTTCTTAAAGATTAGATGCAATCTTTGTTATAAATTTTCTCTAAGTCTAAGTAATATAAAATCTAAATCTAAGTTTAAGGTTAAAAATGTTTTAAGTAATATGACAACATTGAAAAGGTACTGTTAAGCTATTTTAAATGTGTTTTAAAACATATTGATGATGAAAATTATCTTATCTATATGACAGACTTTTCGTGTCATATCAAAATTTGTCAACTTAACCTGCAAAAATTGTTTTACACTTTAGGTTTTTTTTCCATTTTTCAAAGTGATTTTTGTAAAAACTCCTGGTTTTCAAGTTTATTTTTAAAAAATTTTTAAACTCTAGGTTTTGTACCCAGCCTTATAAAATCATTTAGTGAAACACTTTTAATTTGAACATAAAGAAAAAATATTAAAAATTTGATATTTTAACAAACCAACAATATGTAGTTTCCTGATCAACAGTAATTAAAAAACAATTAAAAAACAAAAAAGTCAAGTGTTGAAAAATAAAAGTTTGCTAGTAAAAAATCACAAAGTCCATTAAAGTATTTTTGACACGACAACAAGTAAAGTTTTTGAAATTAAAGTCTTTTTTCTTAAAGAACAAATATCTTTATGCTTAATAAGGGCTTTTGATGTTAAATTTTTAAGACAAAGGAAAAAAAAAATTATTTTGTTCTTATGTTTTTAGCTTTGATAAAATAAAAATGTCAGTTAATAAGGTAAAAAAATCTTAATCAATTTGCATTAGCTTCAAAATAGGAAAAAACTATTCTTATAACATAGCTTATGTTATTTTGTCATAAATACTATTTTGATAATATAATTATGTCAACCTCTGGGTCAAACAATGCAAAAGCTTGATATTTTATGTAAAAAATTCAAAGATAAGCATTCCACACACTTAGCCTTAAGAATGAAGTAAAATTAAATTAAGCAGGTACTAGGATTATGACGCGAACATTAAAAAAAATTAATAATTGTTCTTCAGTGCTTTTCATGTTTTATCTTATTCATAAATTTACCATAAAACATTATAAAAAAGAAGGTTGGAAAATTTTTTCAGTAGCATCATGTTTACTAAAATTTCAACAGCCTAGATCTTAAATTAAGTTTTTTCAGTACAATATTTCAAAAAAGTAAAAAAATAATATATAAAACTAAATTGAATTATAACAAAGTAATTTTTGTTTTGCAGAGTTGCAAAAAATAAAGAAAGTAAACTATAAGTATTAAAAAAACTTTTTAATGATACAACTTCAAATTTCACGTTGGAGTAACTGTGGAATCATTTTCAGAAATTTTAAATTTTTATACATAAAATAGTGAAACTTAGATTAGATAAAAAATAATTAAAAAGCTAAATTTGTATACTTATCTTTAAACACTTAAAAAGTTATATTATAGTATCTTTTCATCAATATTTTAGTATTAAAATCAGTTATTTGACTTATATTAATTTTATTTTCAAAAAAGTACAAAACACTTGCATTTTAAAATATCAGAAGACCTTGGAGAATTAAAAAAACCAATAAGCACCTTTTTAAAAGTAAATATTTGTAATTTTAAAAGTGAACGCTTTATTTTTTAAGGTATAACATTGAAGTAAAAATATTTAAAAAATAACAAAATAATTTAAAAATTTTATAATGTCACTTTTAATTTTTTAACAAGTAAATTTTTTAAAATTATTTATTTTTCAAAGTAAAACAGTAAAATTTGTTCAATATCAATTTCATTATTTTAAAATAAAAGTAGTTTAAATATCAGGCTTTCTAAGTATCTTAATGAATTTTAATGATATTTCGAGGATTTAAAGTGTTTTTAAGATTTTTTTAAACTATAATATACAAATTGTTTTTTGTCTAGATTTTTAATTTAAGCATCCAGGGATTAATGGCTAGCCTAATACGATCAAATTTATGTTTAAAACATTCATAAGTTATCACATATTGAATCGTATAAAAGAGTAAATTTAGTGTATTAAAATTTATAATGAATTCAGTGGTCAAAATTTAACCTTTATCTACTTTTTGTTCTATTATTGTATAACTTCTGATCAATAAAAAAAAAGTTGGCCTATAGTTTTTGAGAAATTTCTTCCAAATTTTCAGATTTTCTTACAGGTGTTTGTTAGTACACGTTCTTTAGTCTATTTCTAGCTTTAAGTTAAGTTTAAGGTTGAAAACTGTTTTAAGCAACATAACAACATTGATAAGAAATTGTTTAGCTACTTTAATATGTTTTAAATTAAAAAGAATTGGATAATGACAATTTTTTTTATCATATAATAGAATTTTGTGCCACATCAAAAATATTTTAATTATCATGTAAAAATTGTTTAATATTCTAGGCTTTTCCATGTTTTTTAGAGATTTTTTTTCAAAATTCCAAGTTTTTTCATTCTTTTAGTGATTTTTGTTAAAAATTTCAAGTTTTTCCAGGTTTTTTCAAAATTTCTAAAGTCCAGATTTAATCAGGATTTTAGGTTTTGTGGCCACCTTGACAAAAAATTAATTGTAATATTCATAATTCGAAAAATAAAAATAAACTGTTTGCAAAATAAAATAAAATATAAATTATACATTTATAGAATTAAAAAATAAAATAAATTATAAAAATAAAGAAATAAATTATAAGTTATAAATAACTGTTCAAAATATAGGTTAAATCGTTTGCTAATAAAAGATCCTAGTGAAGTAACTTCACTGGAATATAAATAAAAACAAATTGTACAGTGATCTTCCTTTATTGTACCAACATATGTTTCTGTGTGTTAACGAATCAACACTGGGTTCTGTAAAAAAAAAACTACTATAATGAAAGAATAGAAGCATAGAATAAAGTGAATGTATACATGTATTCTTTATGGAGTCAGTTCTTGTTGTTCATTACTCTCTCTCTAAAACTCTGAAACTTGTCGTTTAGTTGTACTTGAAAATGTTTAATTGTATTAATTAACATCCTTAGCTCTTGTTTTACTTTTTCATCGTGGGTTTCAAATACTGCAAACTTTAAATCATCTCGATGGATTTCGATTGCCATTTCAATGAAAATTTTTTCATTACAAGCAATGCAAATATCTATATTATTAACATTTCTATTTTCAATCATCTCCTGCCATTCCTGATACAGGTTGTCAAGGTCTCCCTTCAGCTTCGTGTTGATATCCTAATATGAATTGTATATCTATTACTTTAGATTCTTTTTAAACTTAAATACATTTATTTTTAACAATGTTTTACATTTAATGTGGTTATCATTTTAATTAGTATAAAACTCACTATAGAAAACAAAGCACATTGTTTTATATGTATGAAACACTTTTATTAATAGAAATTTATATTCTATAAATTTCTATATATTTTGTTAGCAGTGAGACTCGTCATTATATTATAAGTAACTCTATAATAACTTGTTTAATAAAAAAAAACAATCGTATTTTTAGTATTTTGCTTATTTTTTATAAAAGGTCTAAATGGTATACCATTTTTAATAACCTTGTAATTTTTGAGCATTTCCTGAGTAGACATATCTGCTGGTTTTTCAAAATGTTTTAAAAGCTTTTGTATTAACACTTTCTGCAATTTCAATAGTAAATATTTTATTATGTAACTTATATTTAAAAAAAAACCGAGTCTGATTTTATTAAAACGATAATTAAAAATATATTTGGTGACCTTTTTTCATCTTTAAATAATAAATTTTGGTTCTTATAAACTAAATTTAAAATTTATTTTGCTGGTACTTTCTTTACAGTCAGTTAAAACATAAATTAAAACAAATTTATTTTTTCATAATTAATTCATAAGTTATGCAAAACAAGTTTTCAATTTAAGATGCTAGTATAAATAGATAAATAATAATCATGCACTGCTTACTAATTATAAATTGGATTTAATTGAAACATTTTAGGAGTTTAATAATAAAATTGTATTACATTAAAAACTTGTAAAAAATAAATTAATTTCAAGTAAAAATTTTATAGTTTTTAAATTTATAGCAAATTAAAAACAGGTTGAACCAAAGCTAACTTCTGCACATCTATTACTCAGGTATTAAGATAGCAAATTTAAGTTTTTAGTCTTAACTTTCACTAATTTCTGACCCATAGTTTTTAATACTCGACTTAAGTATAAATTTAATTGCATTTCAATTTTTTCTTTTCTATTTTATAATAAAATCAGTCTTAATTCTATCTATAATTTAAGTATAAAAAACATGCTCAAGTCTTTTTTGAAAAAACTCACTTTTTATAGTTGGATTAAACCTTAAATATGTAAAAAAAGTTGCTAAAAACTTAATATTATTTTTATTTAAAAGAATTAATAAGGGTAAAAATTCTAATACAAAAAAGGTACACTACAGTTATATTTTGAAAACTAGAATTATTTATCATTTAAAAATTTATTAATTATTATAGTAAATATTTTTAAAGGTTTTACTTTCAGTACAAAAAAAAATATATAAGTTATCAAATAGCAGTAAGAATATTAAAAAAATAACTTTTTTGACTACTATTCTAGATTATCAAGCCTTTTCTGAAGTTATTTTTTTAAATTCCCGAACGATTAAAAAAACTGTTGAATCCAACCAAACATTAAACAAATTAAAAAATTTTGATTAAACTACAATATCATTTAAAGTAATCTATTCCTTAGATGCAAAAATTAAACACAATAACCTAAATTTAAAAAAGTTTAGAAATTATAAGTCTTAAGGTTAAAGGTAATTTAAGGTTAGCAGTCCAAAAACAAATATCTAAAAAAATATTATGTAACTAATAAATTACACTGGATTCAACTTTAGCTTCTACCTATTCAAATGTTAAAATAATATACTTAGTATACTTGGTATGGACAAAACTAAATTTAGTTGATGTTAAACATTCAAAACACAATTGTTTATTTTGTTTCATTTTTGAAATTTAAACTAAATGGCTTTTTTGTAGTGCAGATCAAAAGTGTTAGAAATAAGTTCGCATTAGTTATAGCTGTTCAGCAGGGACGTAGCTAGCTCTAAAAAGTCACGAATCTGCAAAAAAATCAAGAATAATTTGTGATGACGTCATAACGGGAATAGAGTAGTTTAAACTACCTTTAATTTTATATGAAAGTGTGCAGTTTTGGTAAAAAAATTAAAAATCAATAGAATGTTGAAGTATAATGAATAACTGAATACAAAGCAAGCTGTACTGCTCTTGACCTCCTATAATTCTTTATGTGTTAAAACTTTTATGAGCCTATAAAACCTTTCATTTAAAATAAAAATATTAATTAAGAATTTAACTTTTATAGTACTACTGATCGGCCTAAAATGTATAAGTTTGAAAACATTTTTCCAACTTCAGAAAATATTTGCAAAATTTTTGCTTTATTAAAAAAAATCATAAATTTTAGGAGTTGAATAAAAAATAAAAATAATATAAAATAAAAAAGTTTACAACATTAGATAAAATTCATATGTACAATTACTTTATTTTGTCAAAAATAATTTATACAGAAAGGAAGAGTACACGTCTTTGTAAATGTTATTACTAGCTTTTGTAGCGAAAAGATTTAATCTGTAAAAAAAGTTAAAACATTTTCTTATCAAAAAGAAATTTGTTAAATATAGGCTGTAAAAAAGAATCAAACTTTTATTTTACAAAACAAACTTGTTAAATAAAAACAAACTTTGAATGTTAAAAATTAATATTATTCTGATACAATGTGAAACATAAAAATAAATTAAAACATATTTATTTTTAAATATAAAATATATATATTTTTTTTTAAACTTTTTATGAATTTACAATACAACTATACACTTGTTAAAATAAATAGTACTAACTTATTCTTTTTAAACTTAGGTTGAAAAAGTTATATAAAACTTATTTAAAAACTTTTTAACATTTATCAAATATAGATTAAAGAATTAAACTGATATATTTCTTAAATTAAGTAAACCATTTTAAAATTTATAAACTTATTTTCAAACAACAGATACAATCCATATTCTTGATACATTTAAAGAAAATATAAAATACAAAAATACTCATATTTTAAACAACAATGCTTGTAGAAACTTAAATCTACAGTAATACTTAAAAACAAGTTAAAAAAAACTTTATTTTTACATAGTTGCCTGAAAACATCATTCAAAGAGCTTTTTCTTGAAGTACTTATCTCGAACTCATTGTAACAAACTAAACTTCAGATTGATTAACTTTGTTATTAGCTTTGAGTGTCAATAGTATCAAGTGGGTTGTTTTACTTTCAAATGATATTTGCGTAATTTTAACCTTAGAAAACTTAACTTTTAAACTTAGTTTTAAAAATCTGTGAAACAACTAAATATGTTAAAATCCACACATAGTGTACCAAGTTACAGTAGTAATACAAATAAAACTCAAAAACAATTTTCAAAATGTAAAGCTAACTAGAAAATACAAATGTACTAACTTAACTTTATGTAATTTTGTAAACTATTTAAAAATTGTTAATATAAAGATAAAAAAAAACAGAGATTTCAAAGGCATTGACTTTGAAAAATCCTGGGATGTTATAAAAAGAGCAAAGCCTATAGCTGACGGCAATAGCCCAATATGTAGGCCGTATTTTTTAATCCAGCCAAGCTAAAACTTGTTAATTAATTCTGATTGACTCACAATATCATTTAAAGTAAAAAAAAGCAATCTATACCTTAGATGCAAAAATAAAACAGATCAACCTAATAATTAAAACTTAAGAATAATAATAACAACTATAAGAATAACCTAAGTTTTAAAAAATTTAGAAATGTTAATTTATTAAGGTTAAAAGAAAATAAAGTAATAAATACATAGATAAATTAACTAATAAAAATATGAAACTGATAAATTACACGGGTTGCATATGTAGCTCGTACCTTTTCAAATGTAAAAATGAAATAGTTACTATATTTTTTGCGGACAAAACTAAATTCAGTGGATGTTTAACATTCGAAACACAATTGTCAATTTTTCTTAATTTTTAGATTTTTAACAAAATGGCTTTTTCGTAGTGCAGACCAAAAGTGTCAGAAATAAGTTTGTTCTAGTTGTAGCTATTCAGTATAAAAAATTTTCTGTATCTTTTATCTTATAAAATGCATTACTTTAAGCTAAGTTTCATTATATTAGCCTAGGAATAATCGTTAAAACTAATTAAAAAGTTTTTAATAATGAAAGTACTTTATGAATACCATCTGAAATACTAAGAATAGTAGAAAAGTTGTTCAAAACGAGCTTATAAATAACCGTAAGTAAATACTAATAAAGTTCTTAAAATTATAAAATACTTCGATGGACATTAAAAAATGTAGAATTTAAATCAAGTTATTACAGAAGTTAATAGAATTACAGGAAAGAACAAGTTAATAATTAAAAATAAAACTTTTCAAAACCTTTGAAAAGCTCCAAATTGAAAAAAAAACTTGTTGCTACACTCTTTCAAAAAATATATTTACTTAAATATATAAATATTGTGTTTATGAAGTAAAGTAACTGCGACAGTTTAGGTAAATAAATAAATCATACAAACTATATTAAAACATTTAGCTAATATTTTGAGAACACAAGTAACTAGGCTAAAAGAATTGCAACTTAATAATTTAAATTATTTTTTTTAGTTAAGCTATTACACCATTGGTATATGCTTTAAAATTGATGGAATTGAAATTTTGTAGTATAAAATATATGTTTGGAACAAATATGTAATAAGACAAATTTTTGAAAGAGAACTTTTAAAAGGATTTATAAAAATGTGTTTATCGATTTTGAAATGTAACTATATGTTTTTTTTAAGTCAAGTTGTTAACTGATTAATTTATACGTACTAACCATTTTAAACTAGTAGTAGTGAAGTTTTTTACGTTTGTAGACAATAAAAATACCAATTAAGGTTATTAGATAGAAAAAAGAAAACAATAATTAAAATAAAACCTCAAAGACATGTACAATGTGTATCAAATATAATGAAAAAAAGAAATACATTGTCTGAGTCAGCAGTTTAGGATAAAGATTTTGGTAAAGTTTATAGAAGATAACGAATGTGTTTCGAAAATACTTAAATTTGCAATTTAAGAAATTCAAAAATAACATTTCAAGTACTAAAATAGTTTAACTTATAAGTGGTTATTACTACTAAAATATGTTTTTTTTCTTTAAAACTTCAATTAAAACAATAAACTGAAACTTTTTAATTAAATTATTTTGAAAAATAACTTTTTTTTCGACTTTAGCATACTTATGCAGAAAAAACTTATTTTATCGTCATTAGTTTATATAATAATCTTTTTACAATTTTAACTTACAACTAGTTTCAGTTACACAAAAATTTTATTTTCCATACAATGGTTTTGTTTTTTCTTAGCAATAAATTCCTTAATTAATTAACTTCGTTTAACTGTTTTTTTAATGATGATTTTTCAAATGCACATTCCTGTTTGAGCTCTATCTAAACCTTTTTCCACATACATCAAATCAAAAACTCTATTTCCAGTGTGACGATTTAAATGGCTTTTAATTGAAAATTTCCTTTTACAAACTTCACATTCATGATTCATTTCTTTCACTATGTATCAACATGTGTCTTGTCAAGTTACTTTTAAGAGTAAAACGCTTTTTACACTGATCACATTTGACTGATTTATCATCAGTATGAATTACTATATGCTGTTTTAAATGACCTCTTTGTGAAAAACATCTTCTGCAAATATCACATTAATAAATCTTCAAACCAGAATAAGTAAGTTGATGTCTTGTCAAACTACTACTCTTGTCAACAAAAACTTTTTTGGGCAAAACCTTCATCACAAGCATCACATTTAAAAGACTTTTATCCAGAATGAATTATTTCGTGAATAACTAGCTGTGATTTTTATTTGAAACTTTTTCCACAAGTATCACATTTAGAAGGTTTTTCTCCGGAATGAATTATATCATGACGAATAAAATGTGATTTGTATTTAAAGATTTTTCCACAACTATCACAAACATGCTGTATTTATTGTTAGACAGTTCTGAATTTTTTTTTGGACTTTTCATGCTTTTGTATGAAAAAATAGAATCAAAACTGATAAAATAAATTAAAAAAACTAAAGGATTACTAATTACCTTTTAAAATATTAAAATAAATTGTACCCAGTGACTCTAGCAATTGTTATCCAAAAGTATTAACTATATGATTTTTGTATTTTCTTAAAAATATATAAAGTTGATTTTTTAACTTCGATTTTTTTCGAATTAACCTTGAAAGATTAGTTTTAATTTGTAAACAAATGCAAAGTTTTAAAGCATAATGAAATATCTAAAAGATTTCAGATTACTTTTGAAAAAAATAATGTGAAGAAAATGTAGTATTTGAAAATTTTTTAAAGCTTTTATATAAAAACTACCAAGTTTTTACTTAAACCCTTTTAAACACTTAAAATAAGTTTTAATTATGCACTTTTTTTTTATTCACGTAAACTTTAAAATAAATTAATATGTATTCATTTATTTTGCATGAAGTATTTTAATTTAATTATTATTATAATACTACAAAAGACTTTTAATATGATTTTTTTGATAATTTGAACTACTTTACCAACAAAAAGTCGTTTAATTTTTACTGAATATTTTTTAATAATAAATATTTATTTTTTTAACTCTAAGCTTTCTACAAGCTTATTTTAAAAAGTTCTAAAAACTTTATTAGAAATTAAAAGATTTTTTTTTGTTTAATAATTAATATGAAACAATTAAGTTAATAAAAAAATATTGACTTCAAAAACATTAACGTAAAAGCCTTTCAATTTACTAACTTTTCTTTTGTTGAATTAAAACTAATTTATTTTTCAATATTCTATTTATATAAATTAAATACTCTTTTAAAGAACAAATAATATCAAAAATTATTAGCTAGTGGTTATAAGCACAAAAAAACTAATCAAGTGATAACTGATCAAAACTCAGTTAAGACTGAATTTTGTAATTTTTGTAAACCAATAAAATACAAATAGCAAATTTTCTTTAACAATAGTATGTAGAATATTTAGTTTTTTAAGTATTTAGTCAAAGTAAAAATAAAATATGTAAATTACTTATAAATAAAAAATTAATAGTTAAGTAGTTTTTTAGTTGCAACGTATTTGGAAAATTCAACTACCCTATTTTTGTTTCGTTTTTATAATACAAAAACTTGCTTAGTAAAATGTCATAACTTTTAAAAGATATATTTTTAAACTATATATATTAGTTAAGCTGAATGTAATATACTAAGTTTTGTTAAGTATCCATTATATACCATTAAAATTACATAATTGTTGTAAAGAAACTTACATAACGTAATTTTTAAACAATTCCAACGTAAAAAATGATAACTAACCGGTACAAATTGCTTTTTATTTTATTTATTTTTTGTATACTTAAAAACAAAAACTGATTAAAATACTGAAATCAATACTAGTCTAGAAGTATTTTTGAGCCTCATCTAAAATCTAAATTATTCTTTTAAAAACAAAACCAATAAAAATATTTTAAAAACGATTAATGTCAATAGAGGCTCTATAATAAAAAACTAAGGCTCTGTTATAACTTTTTTTGAATAACAATTGATGATTTTTGTAATAAAGTCATTTAACTTAATCGTTTTTTCACCTCTTAAGTCATTTTATCAAAAAAATCTAAGTTATTTAGTTGTTAGATAAAGTTCAAACGTCTATTTAGCTCTTACAACTTAACAAACTAATTAAGGAACTTTAGTGAGTGATTTGGTCTAAAAACATCAATTTACAGATAAATAACATTAAATTCCGTTTCTTTTTGTAAACGTGGTTACTTTTGTTTTGTTGGTCTGAAATATTTTCTAAAAGGAAAATTCTTTCTGAACGAATATGTAATTTGTAGAAAATTAAATCTTTCAATTTTGGAACATGAAACAAAAATGAACTAAATATTTTAGTTGTATTTGTTGTCTAAAAGTTACTTAATAGTTTTCTATACTAATAAATTTTTCATTTTATTTTCATATAGTTAAAGCTTTGTATAATTCAATATTTTTATAAAGTTTGTAAATTCATTTTTAAGGATTTCAAAACAAGTACTTAAGTTTTAAAGTAAACATAGATTTTAGTCTATTTCCTTAAAAATTTTAATAATTTAAAAGTAATAACAAAACTTTAATGTTGTGTTTTTTCAATATCACTTTGCTTTTTATAAATATGTTTGTCATGTTTATTTAGCTAAGTACCCATAGTATTTTTATTACAGGCGATAAAATTATATTAGTCTTAAATTAAAAATTATATATTTTATTTGTCTAATAAAAATATTGGCCAGACTAGCTACCTAAAAGGTTGCCAAATGTTTTTGGCAAATTTCCTCCAAGTTTTAAAATTACTTCCGAATATTTAAAATTTTATATACTAGGACATAATTTTAGTGTAAAATAAAATTTAAGGTAAAAAAACTGTGTTGAACAGTATATTATAACAACATTGAAAGTAAAACTTCTTTAAATGCGTTTTTTAATAAAAAAAATTTGATGATGACAAAAAAAATTTGTCTATATAATAGACTTTTTGTGTCAGATTGTAATTTTACTACTTAACATGTAAAAGTTGTTTTAAATCCAGAATTTTAGTAATTTTTGCTCAAAATTTCAGTTTTATTCAAAATTTCTCAAATTCCAGGTTTTTTTTAGCCTAACTATTTTATCTATTTTAACTTTTAATATGATCAAAACAAATATGTGTGAACACAATTTTATTAAAAAAAACAGTTATAGAGAAAAAAAAATACAGAAACAAAAAAAAAACGAAAAAAAAAAAACTTGAATATTTTAAATAGTTGTGAAGCTAAGGGGATTTAGTACTTTTAAAAAGAGATACTGGAATTTTTAAGAAATTAATATTTTGGGCAGTTAGATGAAATAGCTAATCTAAATATTACAATTATTGAGTAAATATAATAGAAAAATAACTTTTTATGAATAAAAAAGTCATTTTGTGTTAAAGCTAATTTAGTTTTAAATTCATTAAAAAATTCAAAATATTTAAAATAAATCTTAATTTTTTTTTCTAAATAAAAAAAATGTTTCTATCACCTTGAAAAAGATACAATTAAAACGTTTAGGAAAGTATCAAGAAATAAATACATAAAAGTGTCGATAAAATACACAATCGTAATAGACAACAATTAATTTACTATGCTTAACACTTTAATGTGTTCAAATCCTTAATTTAGTTTAAAACAATATTTTTTCTTTAATACAGAATTAAAAGTATACAGAAGGAATTTAACACTGAAAATAAAAAAATAAAGAAATAAGCACAAATTATAATATTGCTATGAGGCTACAAATAACACAGTAAAAATTAAAATTAGTAATGAAAAAAACTTTGTAACTTTTTACTATTAATAAAATTTCCTGACTTTTTAAACATTTTGTGCGGATAAATAACAGATAATATCAAAAAATAGTTGTAGAATATTTAAAGTTGTACCATGACTTTTTTGAACAGCTAAAACAAATTTTGAAAAAATATTGTGCAAAATACATATTTTTTTTTTGAATGAAAATGTTAGCTAAGTTCCTTATGCAGTAAGGATTTATGCAAAACGTTTTGTATAGACAATTTTGTGTTTTTAATAGTCTCAAATATTTTATGTGTTTTATTCTAAGTCATTTTGATTATTTAAAAACCATTTCTTTTTTTTCTAAAAAAAAAATTTATTACTAGTTAATAATGTTTTGCATATCAAACTAAAATTATCAAAGTCATACAATAGATGTGTTTTAATAAACAAAAAAAAAACTTGTTTTAAGAATTTCAAAACTTCACAAACTGCAAACTTACTCTCGTCAATTACCTTTCCAAGTCTTAAAAAAACTCCTACGACGTCAAAACTAAACTCGCTATGACGTCACAATCAAATCTGACTAATGCTGTTGGTCAAGTCGTTGAGCACGACCATGCCGAAAACGAAAACGGCCAGGACGGTCAGCTTCAAGCAGAAAGGGGATTTCCCCTTGTCCTGTTGATGAGTGAACAAAGCGATTATTTTGTGCTTGATGGCGTGCAGCTCGTGGGAAGCCATGAGGAACACCATGGTGGTGAGGATCATGTTGAAGGTGGGAAACTTCGATTGGACGGACAGGATTCCGCGACCGTCCGCAGATTGCCAGATGTGCTGCTGGCAGGTCAGAAGCTGTAAAATTAAATATATGTAAAAAAAAAATTGGGTAAAATGTTGTTTATAATACTAGATATATGAAAAAAAGATGTGCTGCTGACAGGTAATTTGCTGTTGGAATAGTAATCAATTTGATAAAATAAGCGTAAATAAGAATAAAAAAGCACAATTTGGATAGACTACAAATGACTAGGTTTTAATAAAATAATTTAGTAATTCAAAAAATAATAGTAGTCATAAATTTTTATATTAAACTAGTAGCTTACACATTAACTGAGAGTCAATATTAAATCGTGTATTTTAAATAAAACAAACTTCGAGGAATATTATTCCGAACCATGCGAAGAACCCAGAATGCCCGTTTCTAAGGTAACCGGGGATGTTACGCATGAGTAGGTACGAACCCATGGGCAGCAAACACGTGACCGAGTACCCGATCATGTGTGGGAAAACCCCCATGTTGAAAGAGTAGTATGTGTAAGAAGCAACCCCGAATATGGACATTAGGAAGGCAAGCAAACTGCATTTTGTTGAAAACAGACACCCTTGCTTCAAATCGTCCACTAATTGCAGTCTGCAAAAAAAAAAAAAATTTAAGTAAGCTTTAAAATTACTAAATTTATTATATCATTATATTTTGTATATTACGACGAAAACAAACTCGTCTACTAAATGAAGTCTGAAAATGTTCATACTTACTAAAAAATCTACGTTAAGTTTTTCATATAAACAAATGTGAATCTTCAATAACTTGACCCACAATTCTGATATTCTTTACATTATTTAAGCTTAAACTAATATTTTACTCAAGTCTCTAAACGCTTTTAAAACAAAAATGTGTTTATTTTTTGTAATATTTTTTTATATTTAAAACTTTTAAAAAATTTCAAACCTTTTAAGAACATGATATAGATAGCAGAATAGCGCACCAAACACAAATGAATATTTATCTTGCAACAAAATATCAATCCAACTTTCAACATCGTAACTGCCCCTACTTTGCTCGAACAATCTCACGAATGGCCACCATTGGAATATACTCGACAATTGTGTCTGTTTATTTATAAGATTTATAGATACAACATACAAAGATGTGCAGGATAAGTTTTAATGTTTTAACAGTGAAATATATTATTTTTGAAGGTATAATAAAAGTATTTTAGGAAAATAGATGTTTCAGTGATATCTCCTTTGTAAATGTAATTTTGAATAAAGAGTTTTTTATTGAATAATCTTAATAACCAATAATCTGTACATACAGCATATACAACATTAATAACAATTAGTACAGAAATACCAGTTTTGAATATGAGATTTATGTATAAGATTTCAAGCATAAAAGGCGATAGATCTAACAGTTGTAAAATAATTGGTTGATTTCAGAGCTTAGAGATGTTCAAGGCATAGGGTTCAAGGTTTAAATAATTTAATGGTTTTTAAAACTTAGAGTGGTTATATAAAGATATATAAGAGAGGATATGTAGGGAGGAAGCTGAAAGAGTTAATATTTTAAAAGTCAAGGGTGGATGGAGTTTATTTTTACAAAAAGTAACATCAAAAAAATTAAAGCTGAATTGAGTTTATTTGTGCAAAAGTTAATGGTTATAAAAATCAGGAATCTCAAAAAGCTAATTTTATAACATACTCATATGTTTACAAACCTTGAATTTGGAGCAGAAGAATATGGTGAAGATCAGCAGAATGAATTTGAATGCGGCAATCGAGTATGGAGAACATAAACACGACAGTTTGTTTGTTTTATCTAAAAAAAAGAATAAATTATTTAATTTTTATTTTAAAATTGAGTTGTAATTAGTAAATTGATTAAATTTTTTTATTTGGAAGCCCAGCTATAACCAAAAAACTATCAAAAATTTTTGGGCTGTATATTATTATATAATTTATAATATTATAAAATTATTTTCTTCTACGTTTGTGAAGTTGAAACAGATATTATATTTAAAATGAATATCTTAAATTACTAGGTATGTTTAAATTAAAAAACTAACCTTTAGAACTAATAGTGCTACATATCAAGACCAGTAAGTATTATATGATGCAAATAAAAAAAATTTTTGAGAACCATACTTAAAAACTAAGATTAATGTTCTTTTAATTTGAAAAGTTTCATTAAAAGTAAATATCAATAACTATCAGATTTTAGATATACAAAAACAAACCAATTTGTTGATTATTTCTTTTCTTTTTGCTGATATGACTCGTGGGCGGAACTGCCATGAACACGTAGAACAAAATAATATAGAAAGTATTGAGCGGTACGAACTCGTAAGTCTGGTATGTTTTGTTGAGTACTACACACAAAAACATCACTATTAGGTTGTATTCTAGTATCACCTAAAATAAATAATAATAAATTACTACATATTTTATATGTTTTGTTGAGTACTACACACAAAAACATCACTATTAGATTGTATTCAAGTATCACCTAAAAATAAATAACAATAAATTACTACATATTTTATATGTTTTGTTGAGTACTACACACAAAAACATCACTATTAGGTTGTATTCAAGTATCACCTGACAAAAAAAAACATTAGTAAAAAAGCGTAAAACATCACTATTAGGTTGTATTCTAATATCACCTGTGAATAGAAAATTTCGGTTTATTTTGTGCACATATTGTTAAATATTTTAAGTTTTATTAAAAACTAAAAAATAATATTGTCAACACATTATTTAACTTGTAGTAATTTAACTTTTTTAGTAATTAAAAGCTTAACTACTTCGCTGTGAAAAGTATTGTGTTCAACAAGGTTTTTAAATTAAATTAGTATCAAAAAATTTAATAAAACAAAAATACAAACTTTAGTAATTCTTCTTAAACTGAAGTCTCCAGTATTGAAATAATAATTGAAATCTGAAAATCCTTGGATAAAAAGAAAACTTGAAATGAACAGATTGTAGTACATTGTTATCCATGGTTGCTGAAAATTAATGAGTATTAGAGAAAATAGTTGTTTGTATTACTACTATTAAAAAAAGACAGACAAATTGGCTGGTTGTTTAAAAACATTCAGGGATAACTTGCGAAAGACTTTTAATTAAAAAACAGTTTACTGAAAAGTTACAAGAAAAATTAATAAATAAAATACATGGTTAAAAACAAAATTTAATATTTATCTTACAATAAATACTTAACAATAAATAAAACAACAAACCCCAGTAACACCAGTATACTGATAAACCAACACGAACAAAACCATCCACCCACGCCATTCGTTTATCTGGTCAGCATTACAGAACCCTGTTGTAAAACATTTATCAAATTTAAGTTTAGAAAAAATTAAATTAAAAAAATTGCTTAAAGCCTGAAATATTCATTCAACTTGTTTTTTTCAACAATCTGCAAAAAAAAATGATTTCTACATTGGTCAAATGTTACAATATCATCTAGTCAAAGGTTTCCAAAACTTTTTTCATATGGCCCCCTTTAAGGAAATAAAAATACTTATGGCCCCCTCTGACAAGATTTCTCAGAAAACTAACCTAAAACTTTTTATTTTCTGTTTATCATGAACTCCAGAACATCTAGTGTAGGTTTTGAATTATGGCCTCATGGTTCCCTTTTATGGCCTTCTAAACTTCTAAAATTTTCTCATAATATCTAGAATAAGTTCTAAAATTACACTTTAATACATGTTTAACTTTTTTATTTTTGCTCTTCAACTTTAGAATACCTAGCGTAAGTTTAAACTTATGGCTTCATACTCCCGCCTTTGCTACTTATGGCCTCCTAAAATACCCAAGGGGGCCAAGCGGCTCACTTTGGCGATCCCTGATCTAGTCATACATTACAGAAACTTGTGGTACTTAGTTGTTACAAAAATTACTTTGATAGTTTAATGTATTTCTATGTGTCTAAATCAGGGGTATTTATCATTTTTAAAAGTGGGTAATATTCCAGAACATTTCAGAATTTTAGGAAGTCATAAGCTGCAACGGAGCAAAAAAAAGGGGGGCTGACAAGAGGATGGGCCATAATTCCAAACTTACACTTGATATGCTGTAGTTAATGATGAACAGTAAAAAAAAAGAGTTAGGGTAACTTTTTGAGTTATCTTATTAGAGAGGGTCATTGTGTTTTTAATTTATTCAAAGGGCGCCTTATAAAAAATTTGGGAAACCCTGGTCTAAATTAATGTCTCTAAATTTTAAAAAATTCATGCAATAAGTTGCATAGGTATAACTCCTTCGCTTAATTTATTTTAAAAAGTATGAATGTTAAAACTAAATCTAAATTTATTGTCTACCTATAACTAAAGTTTGCATTTAGATTGTGTTAAAGTTAATTAACTACTTAACTCTTAGTATAAAAAAACTAGGTAACAGTTTCAATTGTAAGTATGCGTAGATTCAGCTTAAATAAAGTTATTATGCTAACCAGTACTAGTAGGGGTGGCAAGTGATTGGTCATGTGACACACCAAATGCTCCAATCAGCATCAAGTATACAAGTGGTAGCAGAAATCTTGTAAGTGTGAAATGTTTGTTCGTTTTCATGAATACATCGGTTCTGTAAATAAATAAGTTATAAAAATAAGTAGATATATTATTTACAAATTACTTATTTTATTTATTAAGCTTTTTTTTATATATTAACAGTTAAGATGACAAATACAATATGTTCGATGACAATTGGTTTTTTTATGAGCACATAGTTCTGTAAACTAATAAAACTATTTAATTTCTAAACTAAATAAATAATTAATTTTTTGTATTCAGAAAACTTTTTGCACAAATAACGTTTTATAAACAAAATTGTTTTATAAAATTGTTTAACAAAATGGTTTGTACTATACCATTTTGTTTTATAAACAAAATGGTATAGTACAAACACATATGTATTACTTACTTTTGTTATATATATTTTGATTGTAACTTGTAATTGTTTAAAAATCAGTCAATAAAAAATTAAAGTTCAATTACAAAAAATATTACCAAAAAAATACAAAAGTTGTCACTAAAGACAATAATAAATTATGATAAGGTTTAATTAAATATCAACTTTTTACTTCAACTAGACAAAAGTAAACCAATTCTGCCACGGAGATTAAGGTAGAATAGTATCAGCAACAATTTAGTAAATAATGACAAACTTTTTGTTATCAAGTAGTATTTAAGATGATTTTATCAAAAAAAAAACATTTATAAAATTTTAATTCTTTATATATATTTATATAAACAAATTAAACCTGTCACAGACGTAGAAGTAGAAGAGTATCAGGGACAATTTAGTGAATATTGACAAAATAACAGAGAATGTTTGTGACCAAGAATTTGTTTTGCCACTTTTACCTGTGAATAAAATTAAATGATTTAAAAATGTTGTAAAACACAAGAAAATTAGTATATTAATAACACCTAATACTCATTTAGCTTAACTATTTTTGTTTAAATGAAGTTTTGAAAATTTTATAAGTCCTTACTAAACGTTTTAAAATGTGAAATACGTAAGTTAGTTTTTATTAATTTGATTTATCCTGAGTTCAAATAATCTCTATGTACTTTTGATCTGTTTAAACTAAAGAGTTGTTAGCAATTTGAATATAGGCAGTCTACAAAATATATATCTAAAAAATTAAAAAAAAAAATTAAAATTTTTAAACAATTTTTAAACTGTTTAAATTTAATATGTTTAACTAAAACATGGTTTCTTTAGATTAAGTATTTTAAAATAGAAATTTAGCTTATGTAAAAGAACATGTTGTTAAGATTAATTATTAAAAAATCGATGACAAATAAAGTTTTTAAGATTAATTAACAAAAACTTAACAACAAAACTATATTATATTGTTTTATGCTATGAATAATTATAATTCATTACTTCTAAATTTTTAATTAAGAATTTTATTTTAACACCATATATCAATCTTTTTAAAACAAAGTAAATTATTTTTTGTAAAACTTATTTCTTAAATAGGCATTTATCAAATCTTTGGTTTTACAAAACTTAATTTTATGATGCTTAAATGTTGTTAAGTATTTCAAGCAAACAGATATACTTTGTGATTAGTTAAATTATAAAAATGTTCTTACAAAAGTTCAATTCAATAAAACATAACTATATAAGGAGAACTTAATAAGCTTGTACTTATTTAAAATTTTTGATTAAGTTTTTATAAATACTTAAGGCCAACAGTATTAATGTTGTACATTATTTGTATAAAAATAAAAGTCGCTAACTTTCTTAATTTTCAAATATTTATCTAAGCTATACAGAGAAAAACAAACATCATCTTTAACATATATATGTAGGTCAGAGAGCATTTTGTAGTTATAAATTATTACTGAAAATTTGCCGCAACAAAATGTTTATCTACGTTATTAGTCAACTTGGTGACAGATGACCTAGTCACGCGTCTGCAAACTTGAGCTAAATGTAGGTCATGCATATATATCAGTTAAACTAGGTCAGCTAACAAGACCGCTATGAGCTTTGTACTGACTAAAAAATATTTATAAATATTATCTTATATTTATTCAGGTCATTGATTAATGCCGCAACCTTTAACAAATTAAGTTATTGTTTTATAACTAATTTATTAGATGTTTAATTGAATGAAAAACTTTTAACTTAACAATTATATTATGTATAACATTCATAAAACTTTAACTTATATAGAAATATATTTTTTAAATATTTTTTTAATAGTACAGAAAAGTATGAAACTGCAACAAAAATAGCTTTAAAAAGTATTTCAACCTTAATTTGTACAACAGTTAGAGTAAACATAAAAAATACTTATAGTTTTGAAATTTGACGAAAGTCTTATTAACTATATTGTCTTAGTTTTTGAACAAAATTGGTTAAACTTATAAGTTAAATCAATTAGTTTAGTTATATAAAATATTTTTGGTTATTTAACCTTTAAAACACTTAAACCAAAGCTTTGTTATATTCTAAAACAAATATTACTTCTCAATTAAGTTTTAAACATTCAAAGTTAAGTAAAGACATTGGTTATAAGCACATAAAAAATACATAACACTACGTAAAACTAATTTATCAAATAGAAACCGTATAAAGATAGATTATCTTAAAATATTTTTGTTTTGAAATATCACAAAAAGTAAAGATAATATTATCATCTTAACCTTTACCTTACTTATTTTTTTTACTCACATATAATTTTTCTTATTTATACTGTTTTTAAAGTAATATAAATTTACATACATTTTAAAAAGTTAAACAAATTTAATTTTTAATATACTAAGTGAATTAAATCGCTATACAGAATTATAAATAACCATAGTTTAAGTAAAAGATACAAATAAAACAAAACTTTTTTTTTGGCACATATATCCGGTAAAACTATTTTTTTGGTTTATAAAAACGCCACATGAATGCAAATTACTTTTTAATACCAAACTCATATATTTTAAAACTGCAATATAAACTTTCATCGCAACATTGCAAATTTTTCAGAAATTTTAGGTTAACTGCTGAGTGCTAATAAAATTAAAAAAGTTACTTTTCAATTACAAGTTCTCACTAACCTTAATTTTTATGAACAGTTACTACATACTACTCAACTATCACTAAAAGTATTTAATTATATTTCATGTAGTGATATGCTTTACAGTAGGTAACTTTTTCACACAACTAAACAACTAACTATGCCGTAAATTACCTCTATTTACCAAAATTAACTTAAAAAGTTTAACCTAATTGTTTACTAATTATTTTAACTGCTTAAAGTTATTATATTATGCAAATAGTTTAAGGAAAGAAAACTGTTTAATTTTCCCACAATTAGTGTTTATGTGAGTAAATAATGTACAAAAATAATGGCTTTATTTTAGTACTTAGATTGAGTTTATATATAGTTATTCAACTTTAACATTATTTTACTTATTTCACACACATATTTTACTTGGCTTCTCAACCTGTGCTCCCTAACATTGGTTAGCTAACTACTAAATTAACTTAAAAGACGAAATGTACCAACTGTTTAAGGGAACGTCCAAATTAAAACTATTAATATTAATTTAAAGAGTTTTAAACTAAATGATTTAAACTAAGAACAAACCTTCTTTTTATTTAAAAATAAAAAAAGTTCATAACTTGTATGGTTTGCACAAAACTTCATTTATTAAAAAAAATCATGGTTGCCTCTGATCAAGCTGAGAAAAATTTCCTGACTTTTCCTGACTTTTTCCTGACTTTTTACCAAAATTTTCCTGACTTTTCTCAATCAAACTCTTAATTTAAAATAATTCTAAAATACATAATCTAACACTTGAAACTAAATAAAGCTTTCAATTTTATTTCAATACAGGTAAAAAAACAGTTTTTTAGCTGAAATCAATCATCAAACTTCCATTACATCACTTGAACCATCTTTGTATAATTGATGTATTTGCAATAAACAGCTCTATCAGCAGAGCACTTATATTATTACCTTATAAACACAGCTTGTTCATTATTATTCCAGCAAGATGTTTTCGAAATGTGGTCCAAGGCGAAAATTTATCATGTATGGTAATTTTGTTTGGGCCATCTGACATGACTGTGCTATTGCACTGACAGGAAACATTTTTTGTTCAGCTCTGCCAACTTATTACACGAACTAGCTGAGTAATTGTGCTTGACAGTGTGCAATGTCCATAACATTTAAGTGGTTGTGGTTTGTGACTTACTTACCAAACCTAGTGATGGGCTTATACCCCTGCTCTCAAAACTTACCCAACTGGAGCTTGATCCAGCATTATAGAAAAATTCTGGCCTTTTATTTCTATGTCCAGCTCCATTCATATGTACAGTGAGTGCTTTTCTTCCCATATTTGACAGTGACAGAGTACATGAACACCACTTGCATTTAAACTTTTGTGTATATATCACAGTTTCACTAAGGAAGTGTCCTTGCTACAGATCATCAATACTAAAATATTTACAAAATCTGCTTGTTCAAGTAGGGTACTTTGTTCAATATGCTAATAGAAAAATTTTGCAGTTTTTTAAAGTATATTTTACTAATTTATCCCAGATGAAGGCTTTGGAAAATGAATAATTTTGTAAATTTTTAGGAAAATTTTGGAATTTTTTTCTGATTTTAAAGGACTCTTATTTAGTTTTTACCATTTTAAGGCTTTGGAAAACAAGAAATTTTGAAAATTTAAACTGACTTTTTCTTAAATTTTATCAAATTTCCTGACTTTTCCTGACTTTTGTCATTTTTCTAAATTTTTCCTGACTTTTCCTGATTTCCTGACTTTTCCTGACCGAGTGGCAACCCTGAATAATGGTTTACATGTAAAATGAAAAACTAAGTAGTTACAGTGAACTAAATTTTACACTTCTTAAAACATTAAGTTGCATATAAATGTCATAATCTTATTTCAAAATCGCTCATTTTCAATTATAAACTTTACTTTAACCCCTTTTTTAGGTCAAGAATGACAATCAAATAAAATAAAGAAACATTGAAATACTAACAAAAAATTCTAAATTTAACAACAAAGTAATTTAACCTGACTTTTTAAATTTAACAATGTTTGCCTAAATACGCATTAAACAGCAGAATTTATTGTCAGATTTTTATTTTGTTTTCATAACTATTAGTTTTTCTCACCATTAAAAATGTAGTAAAAATTGTGAAAAAGGAACAACAAAATATTACAAACCCATTTTTCTGTATACTAAATATAATAAAAAAATAAATTTATTTTTAAATAATTATATTTAAAGTATAAAATGAAGAAAAATTTTTAATAAAACACATTACTTTGAAAAGATGAATCCAAACACCTCTTAAATTTTTGAAAAATTTACAACCTAGAATGTTTCTAAACAAATGCACAAATGTTTTAATAAAAAGGTCAGATAACATCTGTCTATTCAATTTCTTGTGATTAAGTTTACACTTAAATGCTCGTAAATGAATAGAGAAAAATTGCATAAACAGTTTAAAAACCAAACAAAACTAAACAGTCAAAAATATTAATTTAGGTTTGAGACTTTTGAAAGCTTTAATTTAAGTAATTTTCTTTGAATTAAAAGTTGCTTAAAAAACTGCAACATATAAGATATATATTTTTTTTTTAGAAATTAGTGAGAATACTAGCTTTAACCATGGACTACACCCACTCACTTATTCTACTTATTTTCACAACTAAATTAAAATTCTCGTTAAAAAGTGCTTCGTCATTATCGATAACATTGAATTTCATACTTTTTACGATATATCTGGAAGTATGAATACATTGTTTTATTGAGGATATTAGTCTGATATATTTTTAGTATGTAATAAAAACTGGCAGTTTTAATTATAAATGTTACTTTATTTATATTAATCTTCATTTAGTAGCAAAAGTACATAAACTTAGAGTAGTTCATTGAAATAAAGTTAGCTAAAGATTTATGTATCTTTACTGCTTAAGAATTTAAAAATACATCAGTCAAATCAATATCTATTTTATTTCTAGCTTGTTTTATGTTAGTGACTACATAATTTAAAATAATTTTTAAGTTACAGTGTAAAAACAGCAGCATACATTTATGGGCTTAACCAGGTAGAAAAAAAACATGTTCAAATATTATAAAATATACAAAATAATTACTATTATTACTAGGTAAAAAATATCAACATCTTGAAAAATAAAATAAACTGTACAAATAATAGTTTGTGCGTTTTATTAGTTGATGCTTTTCTTCATAATACCAAAAAATAAAAAGACTTTTAATGGTTTTTTTAATATTTATATTCTTTAAAAAGTTTGAATAATGTTAACTTATTATTCAATGAGCTGTAAAAGTATTAAGAAAACAAATAACTGGTCATGCTTAGTAATACCTTATGGTACGTAAATTTTTCACATAATTAAACAGCTAACTATGCTGTAAGTTACCAAGTAAAAAGTAATTCTCAGTTCTTTAAAGTCTCAAAACTATCTAGTTAACTTGATATATTAATCATTTTAGAATGAGTTAAAATTAAACAGAAATACAAATGTGCTTTCTACTTTTACAATAATTAAAAAAAAAACTATTTTTTGTGTTTTGTTTCATTTTAAATATTTCTTTGTAACTAAACCTAAACACCATGCTTTAACTTTACATTAATTTTTAACTTTACTTAAATAATTTACATGGTTATTTTTAAACCACTGTAAAACTTACTTTAGGGCAGTGTAAAGTTTTAATTGATTTTTGGCCAATATTTACAAACACATTCGCTAGGTTAAAGTTCAAAAATATTCATATCATCAGTAAAGTAAAAGTTAGTTTAAGGTCTAAAACTAATCTGAAATTGATTTCAAATTTCAGAAATATATGTCAAGCTCTAAAAATTTTCTTTTTATCTCTACAATAAAAAAAAAACTATAATGTATTCTAATTACCTTAAATATTCCTTAGTAATTTAACCTGAATACCATATTTTACTTAACTTAGATCTTTAACTTTACTTAAGTAATTTACATGGCTATTTGCAAACCACTGTAAAATTTTAAACTAGGTTAAGGCAGAGTAAATTCTTAATTGATTTTTTTGCCTAGATACTACATATACACTCTCTAGGTAAAAGTTCAAAAACTTTTGATAATAAATTTTAGCCATTATCTAACTGAAAACTAATTAAAGTTTACTAATTTCGAGCTACTCATGTTACCACAGACATTAAAAAATCCAATATTCAGTATTTTTCATAAATTCTTTAAACTATTTGACCGATTTTTAATTTCGAAGTTTAATGTTTAACTTTTTTCGTACTATATAATTTAAATTTTCAAAAACATATTAATACCTTTAAAATTTTGCTTTAAAACAAGTTCCTTTTAGCTTAACAATCACAGTTAAATTAACATTTGCTTTATGTTAACAATGTTTGCTTTAAAATGCATTAAATAGCGGAATTTGATGTCAAAGTTTTATTGTTTTGTTAACTATCAGTTTTTCTCACCTCTGACAATACAACAAAGCACCAATCGAACAAAACAGGGTGATAAAAAAATTCTAAGAAGATTTTTCATTAGTACTGGCATACATGGTGTTTAAAGTTTGTATAAAATATTATGTATAAATTAAAGTTCTTTCAATAAACTTTTTAAAAAATAGTCCATTTAACAATTAATAACTTTTTTATTTGTTGTAACCTGCACAATGTTAAGTATTCCTTTAAAAACACAATTTATCTAAAATTTTAATGGTTCAGTTGTTATCTATGTTTTAAAAGCTTTGTGCAAAAATTCATACTTAAATGCTTATAATTGAAATAATGCATTAAAATATTTAAAAAAGAATATATTTTTTATTATTTTACTTGAAAAAATAATAATATTCTAATTAATATATTTTTGAATAAAAAATTAAACAAGTAGAAGAAAGTTTATGAATATGTTCTGTACTAATATTTGCATAAAAAAACAGGTTAAATATAAAAATCCATTAAAAACTTTTAAACACATACGAAAATATTTAATCTATTTTCAGGCCTAACTGAACAATAAAAATTATTGGTAAAAATTTGCTCTGTCATTGTAATATTTCATGAATCTTAATTTATATCAAATTCCATAGTTTGAATAGTAGCTATAAAACTTATAAACTTGTGATAATTCTTTGATTAAATTAGTTTTTATTTGGGAATATAAAACACTACCACATTTTTTTTTAAAATGTTTAAACTTGCTAGTATTCAAATAGTTCTTTTTATGCTAACTAAAACACATGCCTATGGATTTTCAAAGTATTTAACTCAACATTTTATTAATAATATTTTCAAATGTAATTTAGTATAACTAATTAAAAACAATAATATTCAAAGTTCTACGAAACTATCATAGTTTTCATAATATAGTACATATCAGTTATTATATAATAACAAAAAATCACTTTAAGTTAACTATTCTGTTAAAATGACAATTAAAAATACATTAAGTTAATTAAAATTGTTATTTAATTAAACAAATTAAAAGAAAAAACCTTTACTTTTCAATTCACAATCTTCGTTATCACTTTTCAATTTTTCGACATCTTCTATTTTGTAATATTTGTAATCTTCTATTTTGTAGCTGCTAGCAGAGTTGAAGCAAACGCATTTTGTGCAATACACCAGTATTGATGTTGCTATTCTGTAAAAATAAATAGTTTTGTAAATTTTATCATTTAACAGTATTCATACTTTGTTAAATTACAAAAACAACTTTGTTTCGTTAAAGCACTATTTTGTAATAATAGTTGTATTTTCTTAAGTTGTATATATTACGTAATATTGACTGTGTTACGAAAAATAAGCTATATTTATTTCAATAAACTAAAAACATAAAAATGCTTAAAATAGTTGATATTATGTTTAAATATTTATTGAACTTTTTAACGTTAAAAAACAAAAGGAACTAAAGTAACAATTTTGTAATAATTTCTAAATGAGAAAATATACAGTTGCAATATAAAACAGAACTCAATTTTCTAATCATTATTGAGAACATAACATATCAAGTAATGCCTAAAGCTGTAAGAATGCCAAGTTTTTACAAATTATTTTCACATTTTTATCTATATGTTGTAATAAGATTTTGGTAAATTTGAAGGGTATATGCTTGAGATCACTATACACTAATTTACACTTAAAAAGGGAAGGTTGCCAACTTCGAAACTTCTAATTAAATTTTAATTAAAAAGATTTATTACGAAAATTGTAATTTACAGCATCAAAGTTAAAGATTGCTCATTATCTCAATATATTTAAAATGTATAATATAACGAGAAAATGTGCTATAACTATTTTGTATATAAAATATCAAACCAAAAATATTCGGTTTTGAAACTAAACCAAAAATATTCTATTTTGAAACTAAACCATTTTTTTTAAAGATTCTAAAATAATAAGTATTATTCAAATTGTCACTGTCAATTACTTGTGGACAGACTGTACTTAAGTAGTATTTGTTTTTCAACAATACCATTGTATGAGGATTTATTGTATTATTAACAATGGCTCAATAAGTTTTGGTTGTATTACTAAAACACAATACTAAAATTTATTACCTAGCCACAAACACAATAAAGCTGTAAAAATTATAAATTACGACTGTAATAAAGCTCTTTGTTTGATAAAACATAACTGTTAATACATAAGTACTTATAACTTAAAAGTTTTTTTTTAATTTAAGACTTGATAGTAGTTATGTATAAAGTTGACACAGAAAAAAATAACTTAGCTAAAAGACCAAACTCTAAAAAAAATATGTAAGGTAACCTTTTTTTTCAATTTATAAATAAATTTATTAGATGCTGCATAATATCCTTTAAAAGCATGAAGTAAAGAAAAATTTTTACAAAAAGAATAAATTTTGCAACATACAAAATATTTTGGTATTTTACATGAATCTTTAAAATGATTTTATGTAAAATACTTTTAAGGTAGTTTAAAAAGAATTCAGTATTTTAAAACATGTTTACTATTTTGCTTTAATTTACTTATAAAACCTCAAAGTACATAAAAAACACATGATTTCAATAAGTGTGGTTTGAATTAAAATTAAAAAAACTTTCAAAAAATTACATTTCAATGTAAAAAATAAAAATTTGATTATGTAAGAAAATTCAAACGTCAATATAAATATATTTATTCATTACACTAGTCATACATAGCTATAACGTTATCACAAGTTTAAAAAAAATTTAAAGCAGTTTCAATTTTTTTAGAGATGAAATTCATGCATTTAATTAACAAACAATTTATTTTAATTTTATATAAAAATATCAGAATTATTTTTACTTCAATATTTATAAATAAAAACTATTATTTCATCAACAAATATTATTGTTATCAAACAAAAATACAAAGTACTTCATCTAAAATCTAAACAGATTTGAGTATATAAGAAATTGGGTTCTTGCTTTCAAAAAAAATTTGTTTCAACTTTTTTTAGTATAAAAAATACTAGTTAAATTTATTTACACAAATTTAAGTTCTTTAAAAAATAATTTAATGCTATTATTTAAAAACATTTTATTTACTTTTTTTTATAATTATTTTTTTGTAAATATTTCTAAAAAGTTTTCTCTGAAATTTATTTAGAATACATTTATTAAAGTTTTCAAAAAGACACATTAAACACTTTATCTAAACACACCTGTTTATTTATCACTACAGCAACTGCTTATTAAATAAATACAAAACAACCAAACAAAAGAAAACCACAACAAAAAGCTTTGATGGTTACTATGAAAGTTGAATTATAAACATTGAAAAATAAAATTTTACATGTAGACTATTGCATTTAACTTTAAAACACTAGATAATATATTAATTTTAATTTTTGATTGTTTAACTAAATTAACAAAACTTTATAAATAACAAACAATAATAATTGGATAGGAAAAAAAGTGTCTAGAATTTTAATCTTGTTTCAATTAGTAAGTGTAAAATTGTCAATAACTTATATAGATTTTATAACTCTAAAATATTGAAATTGTTGTTAGAATTTATATTTTAAAGTTCATATTAAATTGAAACATTTGTGTTTCTAAAAATGTATTAAATAAGTTAAAATTAAACTTTGAAATGTACTTACAAAAACTAAAAAGTTTATAAACATACATAGAAGTGTTATATAATCGAACAACTACTTGAAGATTACAATTAATACTAAAATTGTTTAATTCAATTTGATTTAAATATTCACAGTTACAGATTAAAAGTATTTTTTACTGCCAAAACAAAATTACTAAAACTTTAATTTAGTATTGGCTACAACTTATCTTTATTTATTAATCAGAATTTGTTTACAACTTAATTTCTACTGTTCTTGCTTTAAAATTTAAGAACTAGATTTAGTTCGTAGTTTAATGGGATATTTCAACATTTTATGAAATAAGAAGAACACTAAGTTTAAAATTTTTGTCTACTTTCTTTTTATGGATGTTTGTTAATAAAAAACAAGAGTATTTTGGATAAAAGCGAATAATATTACAAATAGTAAATATTTATGTTTTTTCCTATGTACAAAAAAAAACTAATATACATAAACAAAGATAAAAAACTTTGAATTTCAAGTATGAAAAAACAAAAAATTAAAAGTGTTGTGGTTTTTATTTAAGCAATAAAGAAATAGAACAATAAACAAAAATAAACTATTTTAAAAAATAAATTAAACATATAAACATCTCGTAACAGGTTTAAGTGTATGTAATTAAAATAGTATAACAGGATTATTTATCAATTAATGTTTCAATTAATAAAAAAAACTTAGTTGAAACTATTTTAGTGTACAGCAAAGAATTTGGTGTTAAAACTTAAAAATTATAATACTTAACTATTATAATTATTAATATTAATCTGAGCAAGAGAAAATTTTACAAAAAAAATAATTTATTTGTAAAACTATTTGTTAAGATGAGGTAATATTATGAAATGTTTCTTTAAATTAAATATGTGACCTTACTTATTTACGTTCCGTATATTAAGAAAATAAAACATAAGGTTGTAAATTTGTTTACTTAAACATCTTGTATGTTTGTTCAAAATGAATTCAAGTAATTTGAAAGGTCAAGATGCTCCAAATTTCCACAGACGTTGTGACGATAGATTAAACATAAACTTTAAAGTTTAAAAAAAGGTTATTGGTATAAAACATTAAAAATGGTTCGATACATTTATCAAAATACTTAACTTTTGCTTAAAAATCTATCACAACAGGTTAAATTTAAAACCAAATGAAACCATTTTAACTGATATTTAAATACATTTTAAAATTAAATAAAAAGTATTTAAAGAAATCTGCACCAAAAGTATTTAAAACTATAACGCACAGTATAATTACCTTAGACAGTAAACATATTCGAAACAGTAACAAGATTTATTTGAACTAACGAATAACTACTTAGTTTAAAAGTGCTAGCAAAGTTCACACAAACTGAAGAAACTGAAACTAAGGTTAACGTGAACTCAATAAACTGCATGCAAAAGTAACAAAGTTTGGGCGAACTCAAGTAAATTGTAACCAAAAATTACACGAACTCAAAAAACTATATCAAAGTTTATACGAACTGAGATACTTTAAAGTTTATATCTTACTATCAGAGAACTTATATACGTTTCAATTCACAGTTTAGAATTAATATTTAAAAAACTTTAAGGTAAGATTTATATATATGTAAGATTTATATAAATTTTTATTGTCAGGTAAGATTTATAGATATGTCAATAGACATAAATAAAATTTCCGGTAAAAACAAAAGTGTATATAATACTATAATTATATATAAATCTTTATCAAAAATTGCAGTTACATCGACTTTTGATATAAATTATTTGTGAAATTTCGTACAAGCTTTTTAAAGTTATATAAAATATTATAGTTCTAAAATAAAAAAGAAGTTATATTAACAATTAGTACAGTAGTATTTGTACTAATTATGTTACAAGAAAGAGAGAGTAATAAAAAATTCAAGCTATTAATATATTGGATATGTTGACAGAAAAACATTTAAAAAGAAGTTAAACATTTATACAACTGCAATACAGTTATACAATATTTATGCAATAAATACATGTAAAAACACCCAGACGAAATTTTAATTAACTCTAAAATGTTTGAAAGTTATCAGTTAATTCAATTATATTTACACATGACATAATAAACACTTAAGTAGAAACATTAGTTTGCACAATATTAAACTGAAACATTTAGTTTGCACAATATTATACTGAAACACGCTTTACCAATTTACAATTTTACCACTAAAAAGCATGAACACATAAGTTTAATTATGTTCCTTGAGTTAAAAAGTTAAAACTAATAAAATATAAAATTCATTATTTATAAAGTTACTACTTTGAATATGGTTTCAAACAACAAACATATGAATAACTAGAATACAAAACAGAGTTAGAATTTGTTAAAGTAAGTATTTTTTTAATAAATAAGATTAACAAACATAATATTTTTTCTAATAAATTTCAAAAAAAATTAAACATATAAAAGTAATAATGAAAGTGAAAAAAAAAATTAGATGCTGTAGTTTACTCAAATTAAAAGTGACTAATTTATTACCATTCATTTAGCTATACAAACACTTATAAAACTATCAGTAAAAAAAACTTAAAGTTTAGTAAAGTTTAAACTTAAATTTTAGTAAACAAAAAGTATTTTTGGTTTCCAAATTTAACTTTAATAATATAAAAACTTGTCTGTAATAAAATCAAACTAAAAAAAGAACAAATATCAATAAGCGTTTATTAAGTAAAGAAATTTTATCATGATTATGAATTTTAAAAATTATGGAAACCTTTGTAAAATATCTTTAAAATCTTTAAAACAAAGTTAAGTTTGAACTAAAATGAAGCAAGCTCTATTTCTTAAAGTTTATTTCCTGTACAAAGAATTTATCATCTAACTACTGATGACAAAGTTAATTGTTTTTAACTATGAAACATTACTCATCATTAGTAAACTTTGAAATGAAAAGCTTGTACAGTTTGAGTTTTATTTAAATAAGATTAGCATTTAATCTGTTTACGAAATCGTTTATAAGTATACAGTAACAATTTCTTAAATATTTTCTTTACAAAACTTATTGTTTGACTGTTCTATGTTTAATTAAAACAAGTATTTTGAATTTATTTGACTGTAAATTATCACTTACTTGATACAATATACTTATACAAACTTACAAAATAGAAAGTATAACGAATGTGGCCATCAGTAAAAGTGTTACATTTGGTGATTTCTAATTTATTATTTTTATTTTTATTTAACTTACACAATAGAAAATATAACAAATGTGGCCATCTGAAGTACTGTAATGTTTGGTGATTTCAAATTTATTACTTACATCTTAATTTAACTTACACAATGGAAAATATAACGAATGTGGCCATCTGAAGTACTGTAATGTTTGGTGATTTCTGGCAACAATTCCCATCTGGAGGTCTTTGCACGTCGTTGCAAAATAAATTCATCAAAATTTGTGTCGTCTGTAGAAATCGCATTAGTTAAAATTTAAAAAAAAATATTTTGTTATAAAACAAATTCATTACAATTTGATAAGTAAAACATATATATATATATATATATGTTAATATAAAATTTTCGTTGCAAAATAAACTCATCAATATTTGTGACATCTATTAAAAAGTCATTAGTGAAAAAATATATCAAAAGCTATTTGTTCCCAAAATAAATTCATCAGGATTTGTGTCGTCTGTTAAAAAGAAATTAGTAGAACAGTGAGATATCTATTCAAAACTTTTAACAAAAATATCTTAATTTGAAATGTCTGATAAATTTCAATATTTTAGTAAGGATGTTTTTTTTTTCAAACATACGTACCAGATTTAAAACTAATTTTGTAAACATTTTGGTTGTCTTAATTATCATTATTGATGTTTATGTATTATATGTCGATTGTATGTCGGTACAGTTGTTAATTTATTTAAAGTTGTTACACAAAAGTTAGTAAGAATTATGTATCAAACTATCCTTAAAAGTATATTTACTGTCTATTAAAATAACTTTACAATTTTATAAATTTTTCTTAACCTAAATGTTAATAACATAAGTAAAATAGTCAGCTATCTTTTATAAAGTTGTTTGCTTTTTGTTTAAACTTGTCAGCAATAGTGACCAAATTTGTTTGTTATTTAAATTTCAACAGTGAAATAAATATTTAATTTTTAAGTAATATTTAAAAAATATACAACCAAATTCAAAACTATTTGACGCGATCAGTATTTAAAACTCACGAACAAAAAGCTTTCTAATAAATCTTTTGTTGCATTATTATTTTACTGAATTCTTTTGTTGTTAACCTTGCTAAACCCATTAAATAAATATTTAAGCTAACTAGTATGTGCTAAAATTTGCAAAAAAGTACAATGCAATGAAGTTTTTAAAAAATAACAATTTTAATGTAGTAAAGTATTAAACCTAGTAAAGTTTATAGCTCAAGGACAGATATACATCATTAGCTAAATTAAGTATATGCTTACAAGGTATTAAAAGTTATATTTTCATCTTACTTAACGGTTTTTCTTTAATTAAAACTAAAAAAATATACTGAAATAATTCAAAAACACGAGCTTAGATTTTAAAAGTTAGTTTTGTCAAAAATAAAACCAATCTATTACAATTATTTTTTCTTTCTAAATTACATTAATCTATGTTATTAATCTTTGTAATTACAATTACAATTAATCTATGTAAAACTTGCTCACATGGATTTTAGAAATTAGATTTTATTTACATTTGTGAAACATAAACTTACTAATTCAGCAATACTTCCGGGATGTGAGAATCCGTATTTGGATTGCTGAATAGTTTGAGAAGCTAGCTGGGCGGGAGAATCTACAGTTGATATATTTGTATGTCCTATTTCATTGAGTACTTCTAATATAACCTGTAAACAAAAATATATAAATATATGAATCTACAGTTGATATATTTGTATGTCCTATGTCGTTCAAAACTTCTAATATTACCTGAAAAAAAAAATAAATAAATATATGAGTCTACAGTTGATATATTTGTATGTCCTATGTCGTTCAAAACTTCTAATATAACCTGTAAATAAAAATCAAAACAAATATTTAACTTTGCATGCACATAAAACAACTTTTGATAAGTTTGTATGTGCTACATTATTCCTTACTACTAATAATACCTATGATAAAATTTTACTAGAAATAAAGTTCATGTTGCGTCATACATTTTGTTGCAGTACTGATACCACAATTTTTATTTCTCAAATTCCAGGTATTTTTAGGTTTTCTATCCAACTTGTCAAATTTCAGGGTTTTCCAACATTACCACATTTTTTAAATTTACAACTTATTTTTATATTTATTATTGTTTAACTTTTTGGTCAATAACTGATACTATAACTTCATTGTATTTATAAGAAAAACATATAATAATATTGAAGATGGTAAAATTTTTAAAATAAAAATAAAAGTTGTATTTGTATATATATATTGTTATACCTGATTATACTGGTCAAGAACTTCATTGTAGGAGATTTTCTCAATAACTTCCTCGTCTTCCAGTTGAGCTGTAGATTCAGATGTTTCCATGGCAACCTCAGTTGTCGCTTCAGTTGGGTTTTTATTTTGCGTTTCAACTGTTTCAGGTTCCTCCGCTATCGGCGCTGTTGAGAAGAAAACAATTTGTATTAAAAAGAAAAAGATTAACACACAAGCTTTGCGCTGTTAAATTAGATAAATTTTAAAATTATTTGATTTTGTTAACTTAAGAACTTTTAGAAGATAAACAAAATTAATTAACTAATTTTGTTTATTGTATTAGCATATGTATTGTATGTGTATTAGTTTAATTTGAAACACAATAAAAAATTTATTATGTTTAGACAACAATTTACGCTTAGACTCACAAAACTGACCATAACAACCTTCTTTTTTTTAATAAATATTTTTATATAAAACCATTGGTAAAAATTTGGACTAAGCAGTTTTTTATTTATATAGGCAATTGCTAATCACTTTGCTTTATGTTTGTGGTATCAGCTTTAACTATTGCATATAAATTAAATATGTGTTTTAAATTTATTAATATTAGAAATAACATACAAAATTAATCAAACAGCTTGAAAATTATCATCGTTATGCTTTTGTTAAGTATATAAAAATTATCAAACTTTAATTTACTACCAAAACAGTATTTAACTTTTTTTTTAATTGAAAAAAGTATTATAATTTAATAAAATTTCAGTATATTACTTAATGGCCTGGGCAAATTGCACATATAATATAAATAAATAATATATTTGAGTGATGTACAAGTGACGTAAATCAATTTATACATTATTAATTTTCATATAAACTATTCTTAATGCGAAATAAATTATATTTTCTCGGGTCAATATATATTTCATTAAACTTTTTGTCATAATGTTTATAAAAGTGACATATATAAAATAAATATAATAAGCGAAACTACTCTTTTGTTTACTTACTAACATGAAAAATAATACTAGCTAGTGTATTTTTTAATACAAGTATAAAAACTGACGAATATTTGTTCTTAAAACCATACAAATAAAATTTAAAGTATATATATTAAAAAATAAATTTAAAAAACTAAAATTTTCTTATTGTATGTTTAAACTCTTTTATTAATAGTTACTTTATTTAAATAAAATTTTATTTGATTTTTGTTAGTATGAAAATAGATTATTAAGTGTTATAGATAAAACTAACTTACCTTTAAAAGAGTTAAAAAAATTTTAATATTTTCACTTAGATCTTTTTCAAGTACTAAAGATATTGTTAGAAAAAAAACTTTTTAAACATATATAAACACAAAAGTTTAAAGCATTAAAGTTAAAAACAATTTTAAAAAAGAAGCAGAAGTTAAAAAAAAATGTAAAAAAAAGTAAAAAATTATTAATCATTAAAACCATTATTAAAAATTTAAATATTTTTTTAAGAATTTGAATTGACAAATACATTAAGAAAACCAAGTAACTTTTTTTTCTTATTTGTCATTCTTAACAAAAATGACAAACAGCTTGTAAAATTTCAATGATAAGAACACCACAAGTTCAAAAATTAAAAAGAAGTAAAAAGCATGAGCTCACACTGAAATCTCAATTCATTAAAAATTCATACTTCCATCATACGACAGCTCGAATAACTAGAAGTGGACTTTTGCGTGCATTTTTAATTGGAAATCTCCCTACTGCTATAAGACGTTTGCTATTTGTTAAAAGGTCAACTTTTTAAGTCGTTTTAGTTTACAAACTTTTAAACATCGTATTAATGTTTGCAAAAGCTTAGATAAACTTGATTTTTAGTTTTTATAAACTTCTTTTTATTGAAAATTTACAAGCAATTGGATGTGTACTTAGTATGTAGCCGCTTAAATAACCTTTACAAACATAAACTTTGAATTCAGAGAAAAATCAAGTAATTGAAAAATATTTTTTTACTGAAAGTAGTTTAATTTCGTTTTCTTCATACTACTTTTTGTAGCTAATAAACATTTTTTTTAACTTTGCTAAGATTTTTGAGTAACTAAATGTATGACAAAAAATAGTATAGCAAAAGCAACTTAAAACAATGTTATAAATGAGGATTGTAATGATTGTAATTTTTTTGTAATGCGAATGACAAAGGCTTAAAGCTTAAAATATTCAAATTTACACTTTAAAAACAGATTTATCAGATGGCACACTGAAAATTAACAGAAGCTATTGTTTATTCATTAACTTAACAATATTGAGCACAGTAGAAAAAATACTTACCACAAACCTATCAAACTAACTTATAAATTCAACTTATATTTACAAAATTGCAAAAAATTAACTTATCCAAGAAGTCATAAATGAAGAAAAATCGAAAAAAAAAATCTAACAATCAGCCATCTATTTATAAAATTTTTAATAACATAAAATTAAATATTTGCAATAATAAATAAACCTTGTAACATCCAGTAATGTTAGCAGATGTGTTAATTACCAATTAACAACAAATTAATTAAGTAATAAACAAAAAAAATATTCGTAATAATAAAAACCTTGTAACATCCAGTATATATTAGCAGAAGTATTAGTGACGAGGTCGTTCATCAAAGATGAAATGTTTGTCAAGTTTGTCTTCAAATCGTCAATGTGGTCTTCCATGTCCTCGTTCGTGTATATCGTTGCCTGTGATGTCATAATAACAAAAATGTGGCGTCATAATACTGTTGATTGTTTCATTATATTAGATTTTTTTTATAATTAAGATAACTATTTAGTCCTGGTAACATGTTTTCCTAAAACAGTAGCAAATATACCTGTGCTTTGAAATTCTTGACTATATATCTCAATTTATTAGATTGTAAGTAAATCAAAAACATTGGCAACATTTTTAGAGAAATTATTATATTTATATTAAATTAGCTTAAAAAAAGTTAAACTAAATAAATAAAATAAATAATTTGAAAATTTTCAAACCAAAAGCTGTTTACAAGTAACTAAATATTTAGCAATTTGTCAATTAATCATATACAGCTGAAAAAAGAAATTAAAACAAACCGTTTCTGTCGATTGAATGATTATGTTTGGAACTTTGTCTTCATTCTGTTAAGAATATTTTTAATTAATTAAATTTAATTTAAATACATATTACATAAACAGTGATCAAATTCAACACATTCATGACGCACTTTTTTTAATATTAGTGACTGCTACAATGAGTAACACAAACAATAATATTTTATTCAAAGAATTTAAAAAAAAGTGTTTGGAGTTCTGAAAATTATTGTTAAACAAATAAAGAAATATTGACATTACTCTACGTATGTATTGGCTGTGATACAAAACAAAATTATCTATAAATATTTTCACTAATAATAAATCTATGTTAAATTTTTTAACATATAACTTTTGTGGAGAAAAAAAGGTATATGCTTAGATTAATTTAATTTTATTAACTATTTATCTTTACATGAACTAAACTATCTTTCACATAAATAAAACATTTATGATACTGATAAGACTAAACTTAAGTATACTATTAGATTTTATTGTTAAAATATAATAATATATTACTGTATACGTAATAACTTTAAATTAACAAACAAAAATAGAACTTCACAACAACTTTTTTAAAATATTTAATATAAACTTCATCTTAACAACAAAAAAAAAAAGACTACAATACGATTTTATTTCTATTTTTAATATTAAACTTATTAGGATATTTAAGAGTTACATCATTATCTATCATTTAAATATTTTTTTCAAACAAATATTATTCTTGAAAGACACTTTAATTAATCCATGATTCACACATATAAAACAAAATCTTACATTGATCCATGACTCATACAAATTATGTAGTCCAGAATCCAAATGAGGCCTCTCAAAGAAGTCCTGTTTGTTAAGGTGTATTAAAATTTACACTTTTGCAGAAACAAAGAATTTAAAAAACTTTAAAACAAAACAAACAAAAAGAACTTGAAAATATTTTATGTTATTTCTTATTTTAAAATAATTTATTCTGGCTTGCTAATTTTTAATAAACTTGCTAACAATTGTGAACACTTTGTAAAACTGTTTAATACACAAACTAAGAAAAAAATTTGTTTAAATATACTTAATTTGTTTAAAGAAAGTAAGAGATAAGAATTTAATTCACTTTAAACAAAATACACAGAACTGAGATGGGATACTGTTTAAATTTAATGTTTTCTAGATAGACATAAAAAATACTTATATTTGTATTTGATTTTTTAACTTCAAAAATTCCTACAAACAATGGTAAATGCTTTGTGGAAATATTTTTAATACATAGACATACTAGAATCGAAATATACAACATTTTATTCCATAGATTACAAAACAACTTATAATAGAAACTTATAGTTTAAATAAATATAAATTAACAAAATAACTATTAATTAATATAAAAATAGATTACAAAATAAGTTAAAGTTAAACTTTTTCACTTATGTATAAACATTTTAATATATTTAATTAACAGCAAAACAAGTAACTTACCACTGCGAAATCTTTTTCCTGAAATCTGATTTCAGTGTCCTGAAATAAAAATTATTACTTTGCATACAACACAAAAATGTGAAACTGCGTTAAAACTATATTTAGAAACACCTATAAAAAAATAAGTTCAGACAGTAAATTAAATTAATGTACAACCTATACAACTAAAATCTTGTTGTTTTAGAATAAAAATTTAAACTAAAATGTTTTATTCAGATGTAAAACATTTAACAAAGCATAAAGTAACCGTTTCTAATATTTTAGAATGTTCAAAGAACTTTTTCATGAAGGACTGATAGACATTTTTCATGTTCGCGTCCCCAACAAATGCAATCTTCTGTTTCTTCAGACAAGATGAACCGTCACTGAATGATTAGTTTGAGTTGACTTGTTGGATAATACATAAGTTTATTTTATTTAAGCAAACTTAGTTCAAAAAATACTTTTCAAGCAAACTTAGTGTTATTCTATTTAAAACGTAGTTGAAAACACAAAAAAACTTAACCACAATTTTTAGTGTACTAATTTTTTTTTAAGTTAAGATGTTAGTACGCTGTCAAATTTCAATTTCAAGTTGGTATGAATTTTGAAAACAAGGTAAGTTTTCAGACTAAAAGTTATAAATGCCAAATACAAACCTTGATTAACACTGACTAACAAAACTTGTTTCAAAAAATTAAAAGTTTTAAGTAGAAATTTAAAACTTAAACAAACCAATTTGCTGAAAAAAACACCAGTATTACATTTTCTTTAATTTTTGTTTTTAAAGAAACTTACAACGGTAAACTTTATTAAGACATCATAACACAAACTGTTATATAAAATAAAATTAATGTGTTTTATTCAAATACTAAATGTTAGGACAAATGCTTCCATTATAAAGAAACAGATATCAGAATAATTAAATTTCTTGGTAACTAAAATAAGTTGCCAAACATAAACAAATAATTACATACAACTTAAACAACTGCACAATATCAGTAAATAACATATAAACAAATTGTACCTAAACTAACTTAGACTGATAATTGTGCATCATACAACTATTTAGTAACTTTAATGTGTAAATTAGTATTCAAACAAACATAAGTTGATAGTTGTTGATCATACTGGTACGTTTAGGATTTTAGGGTTACGTTAGAGAAAATTTCAAACAAACAAATTTAAGCAACAATTTATACCTGTTAAAACAAGTGCATAATAATAAAAAAATTCTAAAAGTAATATCAAAACAAACTTTGGCTGATAATTGTGGATCATACAACCAGTTGGATGCCAAACATCAATGTCAACAAGAGTTCCTCCGTTCAGCAACCTTCCACAAACATTTCCACCTGTGATGTCATAAAAAATAATAATTCAATACTTAAACTTACTGACTTTTATAAAATAAAACAGTAAATAAGCAAAAATCACTTCTGCTACCTTTGTTGAGATAAATACCTCAGTTTTTATAGGATATGCTTCTTGCAATGTTAATTTATTGAATAGAGCTTTTAAAAAAAGTTTAAATTAGTTTAACGACTAAGAAACCAAATAAATAATAAAAAGTTGTTTTTTTTTGAAAACAAAAAGTTTTTAATCAAAAACTTAATAACTTATAGCAACTGAATTTTCTAAACAATGCAAGCAACATTCCTTGGAAAATTGAGATATAGTTTTTATAAACATTACAGTTGTAACTTTATTTTAAATAACATTATAACTTTTAACTCTTTATTTTTTTTTTGTGTTTAATAACTCCGTTAGATTTTATTAATTTAAACAGTATTGGTTTTTATTAAAACAAAAATTCATAAATTTCCCATTTATAAAAGCTTAAACTACTAAGTTATAGATATCAGATAGTTTTTTCAGAATCACTTTATATCTCAATTCATAAAACAGCATTAGAAAAAAACCAACCATTATCCACATAATTGACTCCTTGTATAAAGAAAAGAAGAGCAACTAGAAAGACAGAAATCTTCTTGAAAGTGGAAACGTTTATCACTTTGGTAACTACAGACTGGGTCATTATAATATCATATTAAATATAACTGTGCAAATGATGTTTTTCATTCTAGTACTCAAATGTTAATAGTACTACATATATGTATTGCAGTTGAAGTTTATTAACATTTTTTTAGAAAACACTAGTGTGTTTAATAGGTAGTGTGTTTTAATTAATTTTGCCAATAAGTTTTTAAAGTTTTCTTCTATGGTTCACTGTAGGAGCAGAATATAGCAATTTTCTAGCATTTAAATTGACTCCGGCTTTCAATTTATTATAAATCAGAAAGTAACAATGTGTTTATTTTTATAACATAAAAATTACTTAAAGTAATTATATATTAAAAAATAATACATTTGGATTGTAACTTTTTGAATTAAAGCAAAATAATAATGTATAGTATATATACTGCTTCAGTGCTAAATATGAGTTAAAAATTTCAGACTAAAAATTCAACCAAAAAAAATCTTTAAATTTCTTGATAATTTAAGTAATAATAACTTAAGGCCATAGGGGGGGTAAACCATGTTTTTTACAAGTTGATCTGATTTTATAGTTTTTTATAAGCTTCAAGATGCTATTTATCGTTTTAAAAAACTCAAATTCTTTTTTGAGATATGACCAGTCAAAGTCGGGCCGCATAATAGGTTCTCTATGGGAAGGGAAAACTAAAACAGCAAAAAAAGACTATTTCATTTAAAATCTATCTCCTCCTACATTTTCCAAGCAATCTTTTTCAAACTTTAACAGTTTATTCTTTATACAATAACAAAAAAACGTTACTTTGGAATTAAAAAAAAACTTGTAAAAATGTTTTTTTTTGAAAAAAAACTACTTTTTTTTTTTTTTTGTGATAATTTTTTAATTTTTTAAATTACTAAAATCTTAAGTAACGTTATTTTTTCCTATTATTATAAGGAACGTTTCCTGAAAATTTGAAGAAGATTGCTTGAAAAATGAAAGAGGAGATCAATTTTTAGTAAATTTTAAAATTTCCAAGAAAATTGACCCCAAAAAATTTGCGGTCCATACGTTTATATTGGAAAATTTTTACAAAAAATTAAATATCTTAAAAGTTAAATGATGTTTTTGAATTCTATAAAACCTGGCTTGTAGTTTGTACTTAAAGCTTTTATATAAAAGCCAAAGTTATTTTTTTTTTAATGTTGGACCCCCCTATGGCCTTAAATGCTACTAAAATGGTGGCCCTTATCTTTTCAGACTTTTTTTTCAGGTTTTCTGTTTTTCTTTCTGGTTTTTTTTTTTGACAATTTTTAGTATAAAACTCAATATAAGGTAAATGAATTTAAAAAAAGACAACAAACATAAATATGGTTACAAGGCTAACATATAATTACAGCTTGATATTGGTGCAAAATCAAGGTAGGAAATTACTGTTATTTTATTCAAAAATTGTCAATAGGCCTGGTGTTGATAAATACTTTTAGTTTATTAAGATACAAAATGATCTTATCTTACAATATTCAACTCAGAGCATTTTTAAATCATTAGGACCCCTAATCATCAGGCCACACCTCTGTAAAAAACCTTAGGGGTTTTTTTCTCCGATTTTTATTAAACATGTAAACATTATAATTAGTGTTTGATTTTGTGTTGCAACATGATTTTATATCATCAAAATTAATAACATTGATATTTATTTTTATTATTTCTTCCATACTATTTCAATGTTAGCTTTCAGCTAGATATAAGTCATTCATCTGATCAAATACTTTTTCCAAATAAAGATTTAACATTCTAAGACATTCAATATTAACAGCCAATCTCAAAAACATTGTGAATAGTATAAGGAAAAAACTTACAAATAAATTTATAACAACCTAAAAAAAAGAGTAAAAACCAAAGTATTAACTTAGTCTTAGATAAATTTACTACCAAACCAAGCTAATATTTCTTTTTTTTCTTAAGATTTATTTAAAAGAGTGAGTCTTATAAAAATTTAAGATTTCGACCAAATATTAACAGTTTTTAGTTTTATTTAACGCACTTTCGAATAGAAAGATTATAAACTCTATATTACTTTTTTTATACAGATATTTCAAAAATTTAAATTTTGTCTTTTCTTAAAAACAAAGATGCTGTCTTTAAACTAGTTCTTTGTTTTATTTACAAACAATTTTTGGAAAAACTTTTAATAACAAGATAACTTTTTTAATGCTTAAAAAAATGTTTAAAAACACTAAAGAATTTTTATTTACAATACCTTTTTTGAAGTAGTTATTATTTCAGAATGACTTCATAGTCTATTACATTTTATACAAAATAATATATTGGTGCACTAAATTTTGCATATTGATGCACTAAAATAAATAACGCAACGCACTAAATTTTGAATATTTTGTGAATCCCTTTGTAAAGCCTTTTTTATTAATTTGAAATAAATAAAAAACAATCATCATTGATGATCAATACACATTAAGTTCCGACATTGCAGGTAAGCTTAGTTTTTTTTCACCGTAGGAAATCATAACAATAAATGAACGTAAATAAAATTTTTAACTGTAACAATTATGAGTCAACAAAAATCAAGATATTTATTCTATTGGCAGTTTTAATATGATAAAATAGGTTTAAAGTAACTTAACTTCTATTTTAAAAGTAACTTTGTAGAGGTTTATATAAACTTTAAAATGGCAATTACATTTTTTCTTAACATTTATTCAACTAAACAAATAAAGATTTAAAAAAAAAAGGTCTAGAAATAATTTTTTGAAAATCTAACTAAAAGGGTAAAAAGATAATATTTTAATTAAAATTTGTCTTGTTATACAGTTTACAAGCAACAATTTTAAACGTCATGATTTAATAACAAAAACCTTTTAGTCGGAATTTTAAAAGAATAGTAAAAAAGTAAATATATTAAAGACAAGCCTACTAAAAGAGACAAACTTAATATTTTGACGAATTTCAAAAGTAACAAATGAATAAAAAATTCTCAATGAAACTGTAAAAGTTTCATTCCAATAAATTTAATCTTTAAAAAACGTTCCAACTTAAACTTTTTTGTTCTTTTATTGTTAGCAAACAAAATAATTTATCTTTCAGCAGCTATAGTATTAATCCCTACGTGACGTACTAAGCTGAATATTCGGTTACCTTAATAATACATTGGCAATTTTGGCATGTTGGACAAGCTACTACACATTTTTATAAAGCATATTATGTATTACATCAACAGTTTCAAATGTAAAAATCGGTATTGCTTATCTAGTTATTTAAAAAAAAATTGTTGTAATTCTATTGAAATATTGGATTTAGTTTTTTTCTTTTTTTAAATTTGTAATTAAGCTTATAAAACACTGTCTACATCGTTTTAATTGTTACCTGTAATTTTAAGAAATATAGCGAAAAAATCTTCTAAAATAATTAAAGGAACATATTTATAATTTGTTTTAAGTATTTTTTTATCATACACTTTGACAAATTTGATGTTGCATGTATACTTTCTTATTTTTTGTAATATTATCAGGTTAATATCTTATAAAAACTAAACTGATTCGTAATACTTTAATTGATTGTATAATAAACTATGATGTGAAATATTTTTTTATATTAGTTTTATGCAATTAAACTTAAATATTTATTCAAACCTTATCCAACATTTTTAACATCATGCTTATATTAATAAGCTAGTATATTTCAGTCTTGTTTTAGGTACCTTCTCATCAAGTATTTTTAAGAAATTTGATTTTTCATGCAACAAAATTCACAAGTGGTATACATATTTAAAATAAACCAACTAGACAAGTGTCTCCGTAGCGCCATATGAAATAAGTTGCTACTGAAGAAGATGCTTTTGTTTTAGTTTGGTTGAGCAGCGTAAACGTGGGTTCAAATCTCTTTAGTGCCTTATTTTGTTTAATTAACATATTTTTTTCAACATAAATACTTGCGTTTTAAGTGTTGTATGAGCTGCATAATGCAGATTGTTGCGAAAAATAAGTTTTACTGTTTGTTTAACATCCATACTCGCTCAAATTTTGAATAAACGTGTACTTCGTTAGTAAAAATTTAAAGCTTATTTGTATTAATTAGTATGGAACACCAATTACTAAAAGCTAATGAAAGGATATGTTTAAGCTTGAATGTAAAAAACAATACATATCTATAGTTAGACGTTAGAAACTGTTTAATTTTTCTATTTGTCTTTAAAAGTTTATATTAGAAACTATTTTTGTAAAAATCCCTTTAGCGTTAAAATTGTGCCAGTTATCAAAGTGCGATTTAAAAACTTTTTGAAAAAACTAACTTTTGATGTCTATTAATTAAAAAATCTTACTTTAAATACATAAACGATTTTAAAATGTTCTAAAATAAAAATAATTTTTTAGTTTTTTCATGATTGTAACAAAACAAATATTTTATGAGTTTGATAAGCAATTAAAGAAGTAATCAAAACTCTATAATTTTGTCACTAGTAAACCTTCGAAGACTGTCAAGAAATGGACTCACTACATTACAAGTATGTTTATGTAAAAGGAAAAGTTTAAATTAAAAAAAAAAATTGTTTTAATCGATGTTCCGGCCTTTTAGCCTAAAACTAAATTAAAATGAGTTTCAAAGCAAAACTAACAACACATAAATGAAAAACATTTGAAAATTATCACGAAGGAATAAAATATACTTGCTTTTATACTAGTTTTCTTAACTTACTCTAGAAAAACTTCGAATATTAGTTTTTTAATAAAAAAAGAGTAAAAAATCACGCTTAATTAAACAGCTATATATAAACTAGTATAGCTAAATTACTAGCAGGACCTAAGTCTTTACTACAACAATATCACTTATAAATTCTTATTAACTAGTTTAAAATTGTAATTTATTAATTACTCAAAATTGTTACAAAAGTCTTTAAAGTTAATTATACTTAGCTGAGTTATCTATGATATCAATTATTAGATGACAAAGTTAAGATTGTTTATGATATACTTTTTCCTAGCACAGATAAGATTTGTTTTTCAGTTTAAGTGCCCAAAGAGGTATTATAATATTACTAATATAATATTTTTAACAGCGTTTTTTATCAGTTCCAATTACTTAGTGTTTATCTTAAAATTGTAGAAAGTTAATTGTAGGAAATAATTTATATTGCCATTCTAAATAAAAAGTTTTTTTATTTAAAGAGTATAAAAAACAAAACCTTGTAAAATTATTTCTTATACAGAAACTTTCTAAATAACTAACTTACAGTAAAATGCTACACTATTAAAAATTTTTGTCATTGGTACTATTGAAATAACTTTTTAGTAACTCAACTTTTATGCAAAACATTTAAAACATAAGTTATTAAAGTGTTTTAAACTTTGAAATAACTTTAAGTTTGAAAAATACTAACCTAACTATAGAATCAATAATAATGTTAGATTAAAAGTATTAACTAACAACTATAAAAACACTTTAGTTGTGTTACTAAACTAACTAATAGAAACGTCAAAAGTATTATTTATTAATGTTAAATCAATAATTTTAAGAATTATTTGCATGGTTGCCACTGATTAAGCTGAGAAAAATTTCCTGACTTTTTCGACTTTTTACCAAAATTTTCTTGACTTTTCTAAATCATACTCTTAAATAAAACTTATTCTAAAATACATAATCTAACACTTAAAACTATATAAAGCTTTCAATCTAATTTTAATACAGGTTAAAAACAACAGTATTTTGCTGAATTCTATCAAGCTTCCAGTACATCACTTAAACTATCTGTGTATGATTCATGTTTGTAATAAACAGCTCTATCAGCAAAATACTTGTATTATCACCTTATAAACACAGCTTGTCTGAAAAAAGACACATTTTTTTAGCTTTTCCTAGCATAAATGTATCTAGATAAACAAATGACATAAAAGGAACTTTTACAATTTTTGTGTATATATCACAGTTTCACTATGGAAGTGTCCTTGCTACAGATTATCAATACTAAAAAGCTTACAAAACCTGCTTGTTCAAGTAGGGTACTTGTTCAATATGTTAATAGAAAATTTTTGCAGTTTTATAAAAAATATTTTACTAATTTATACCAGGTGAAGGCATTGAAAATAAAATTAAATATTTTTGTCAACTTCCAGGAAAATTTGGGATTTTTTTCTGATTTTAAAGGATTTTTAATCAATTTTTACCATTTGAAGGCTTTGAAAAACAAGGAATTTTGTAAATTTAAACTGACAAAATCTGATTTTTTTTTTAAATTTTATAAAATTTCCTGACTTTTTTTTCAAAACCCCCCATTTTTACCTGACTTTTGTCATTTTAAAAATTTTTCCTGACTTTTTCTGACCAAGTGGCAACCCTGTATTTGTAAAGTTGACTATCTTGTTTGTACACTTGATAATTTAATCCAAATAAAAGGTTATGATATTTCAAAAAAAAAATCCTTCTTAATCAAAAACATGTGTCAAAAACTTAATAAAATAAACTGTGTTAGCTCTAATATGTGTTAATTAAATTTCTGTCAAAAAAAGACAATATTAAACAGCTTAAAAATATACAATAAAAAATTAAATAATGAAAATTTTTAGAAAAAATGCATTAGCCAAGCAGAGTTTAAATGAAAAGACAATTTGTTAAGCGCTCAATTTTAAATGAATGAAAAACAAGCTTAAAAACGTGTATTTTATTAAGTAATAAAAACGATAAAAATATTGCATCAATATGTACTATGGTAAATAAAAAGATAAATTTTCTAAATAAGTACTAAAAACTACAGTTTTAAAATAAATTCGCATATTTAGGAGCTTTAATTATCATTAGTGTATAAAGTAAATACAGAAACCCTTAATATTAAAAGGTTTAGTAAATCTAAATAAAAATAAAAAAAGTAGTTACAGGCAGTTAGGAAATATTTACTGTGTTACATTTACCAAAGCTTTTTTATTAGAAAATTAATTAACTTTTACAAGTTGAAAATAAACGAAAACACTTTACAAAAAAAGTATTATAAATTATATTGTTTAGTATATATCATATTATTAGTCTTACAAGCAAATGCAGTGAGCTTTTGAATAACATATTAAAATATAAATTTAATTAATACTGTATATGTTTAAAGATCGAAGATATAAATAAATAAAACATCACCTTAATTTATTCATTTAAATATTAAAAAAAAATATTTTATACATAGAGCTTCAAATATCTTAATTATCTTAAATGTTTAATGTGGAACGTTAAAAGTTTTGTACAAGAAAAAAAATTGAGTAAAATAACTTTTTTGCTTAAATAATAATAGTTTTTAGAGTGAAAAAAAAAATAAATGAAAGCCTTTAATTATATTTATTGAAATTAAGGAGTGAAGTTAAGTATTCAAAATATTTAAAAAATACATTTAGTTTTTATTATTATTTAGTTTAGAAATTATAATTTTACTTTTAACTGTTTGCATTCAGTTTTTCTTGTAGTTCTAAATTTCTAAACATCTGTAAAAAATATATTAGTTATTGTCAAGCTTAAAATTAATAATACTTTAATAAATTAATAATAACATGTTTCAATTAAAACCTTATTCTTACTAAAGATTATGTAAAACAACTATAAAATAAACAAAGGCATTATAATTTTATATTTAATATGAAAACTGATCATTCAACAAAATCTAATTTAGCTTTTTAGTTTTTTCTTATAAATTAACGTAAAAATATATTTATTTTATTTTTTTTGTTATTAAAGCTTTGTTCAAAAACAAAATTCTTTTTATAAACAATATTATTAGAAATGAACTATTAACTTTTTTGTTAAAACAAAACTAAGTTTTATATATACATTTTTTACAAACTTTTAGATTTTTCATGATAATTGAACTCTTGAACTGTTATTAAATATTTATTTACATAATAATTAAACAGACTTGTTCTTTAAATATATTATCAAGATCTTTAAAATCCTGAACTTTTTCTTCATATTTTTCTTGTAATTCCCCGTAAAGTGTCAAAGCCGCTTCATGGCGAGTTTGTATTTCCTAATTAAAAAAAATTAAAATGTATATTTGTGAATAAAAGTCTTATCACTTTTGTGACGATGTTAAGTGTTTGACATATATTATTCAAAATTTTTATTCAAAAGCAAATAATCTTAGACAAACATAGTTTTAATGAAGTCTTTTGCTAACAACGTCTTACAAAACTAATGTTTAATGTTGTATTTGTTTAAAAGAAATGCTCAGTTCCTGTTCATTAAAAAATATATTTTTTCTTCAGTTAGTTTTACTACTGTGATTATATTTTATAATGAGGTAATCACTACAGATATGAAAAAGAAACTAACGTGAAGCTGCTTCTTCGTTTTATCCAATTGAATCTTGTTGTTTCCGAATAATTCGTTCTCATTGGTCAATCTCACTATCTCTTCCGTCATGCTCGAACGAGTTTTCTCAAGCATCGTTATTTGGCCCTAAAGATTTGTTAATTTAAAACAAATAATATTAACATAACTAATTTCAATATATATATATATATATTAGTATAATATTATTAATTAATATTATAAATTAGTTTGATATGCAAGAAACATTAACATATAGAGCTTGTCTAGATTTTAAAGTTTTTATTTTTAGCGATTAAATCAAATTGACTTCGCTTTCTTGTAATTACTTAAACAGTAACTCACAAGTCACTTAGTAAAGTAAATGAAAAAAAACAAAAAAAAATTCCCCAACCTGCAACTGGTTAATTTCTCCCTCCTTCATTTTGATCTGCGTCTGCAGGAACTCGATCATGCCGCCTTGCAGGAATCCCGGGGGAACCCCCGAGACCCCGTGGAAATTGTTTGTTGGGGTGGAGGTCCTGTCGAAACTTATGAGGGAGGACTCCATCGTCTGTTGGGAGAAAAATAATAAATTTAAATTTTTTTACAGGCTAATCAGTTTAAAATAAAACAACTAAAATGTTGTTGACTAATTTTGATAGATCCGTTGTTATGTATGAGAGTATTTTTGTGTCTTTACTGATAAGAAGAAAATTAAGAGCGGTCGATCACAATTTAATATTAAAAGTTAAAGCTAAAGAAGCTTTATATCTATTACTAACAAATAGTATTATTTGGAAAATACAAATTTGCTCTAATTATTTTATTAATGATTAAGAATTTGAGCGAAAGACAATGAACATTAAAAAATACGGCTGTAAACTTAAAAAGCATATGTTTTAACATTAATTATGATATATTAAACAAATACAGCTGATTAAAAAACTATTTGTAAATAGTTTTATGAAAGCTGAAAACATAGTATAATTCAACAGGTACATTTAGAAACATACCCTGGCATCGGTTGAGCTGGCGACCGATTCGTTTTCGGCTAACTGGACGCTCGTCAGACTGTCCTGGCGCAACTGGACGCTAGATGGCGACAACAAGCTGTCCTGACGCGTCGTCCACAGCAACCGGTCCTGAAATAAGTTTGTTGCTAGGTAATCGTGTAATGTAATGTTGTAATCAAATATGTTTGTTTACTTAAGCAGCTGGAGAGGTGGTTTATGTTTTTTGCTTTAAAAAATACATAGAGGTATTACTGAATAGAGCATTATCTAAAATATTGGTGAATTATTGTTATTGGCTAAATATATTTAAATATTTAAATACCTTTTATATTAAACAAAAAGTTTAAATAATTAAAGGTTATTGTGAGCAAGAAAAAAAAAGCTTAACCATAGTTTTATTCATTTATTTCAAAACTATAACTAGCTCTAAAAAAATCTTACCTTTTCTCTGTTAAGAAAATCTATGGACTGTTGTAATTTTTTCTTTTCTTTTTCGTATTTAGATTTTTCACTTGTGAATGAATTTTCCAGTTGAAATTTTTCACTTTTAAGTTGAGAAATCGAACTATCAAATTCGTTTTGATTTTCAGTAAGTGTTCTTTTTAACCTGTGAAAAAAAATGTTCAAAAATTAATAATGTTCTAAACAGTTAAATACTAAGAAATACGTTTTTAGTTTTAAATAAGTTTTTAGTTCTCCTGTTTGTTAATTTCACAAATCAAAGTTTAATAAAAATATTTGTCATAAAATTTCTATTTAAATTTAGTTAAAAAAAAGTCATTTTCTTTTGCAAATTTTTTTTTTGAAACTTTGATTTGTGAAATCAACAAACAGGAGAACTAAAAACTAAATTACATAAAGAAGGTTTACACTCTTATTAGTTGATAAAAAGATTAAAGTTCAAGCTAAAAAAATTGTTTATCGAGTTCTTATACTTTTTCAAGGAAATTAATAGTGGAAGAATTATAAATGATTATCAAATAGTTACCAATACATAAATTGCTTAATAAAATACTGAAATTGCATTAAAAAAATTATTTTAAAGAAAAACATATGAAAAATTTTATTTCAATTAACAAAGTTTGGTAAAAAACTTATTGAGATATAACTACAATATATTAATCATAATAAATAGTTAACCAACAAAAATAGTTTAGTTAGTAGTTAAAGAAGCTCATCAAAAATACACAGAAATAAAATAACTAAATTTATTTTGTATAACATAATGGAATACAATTAACTTTAAGATAGTTTATTTATCTTGTTTTGTAACTAAAAAAAAGACTTAAATATATGAAAGTAAGTTTAAAATTTCAAAAATAATTAATAGTTGGTGTATTTTATTTTCATAAAGAAACTATTAATCATTGAAAATATATTAATAAATACCTTTAGTTGTAATTTTAATAGTTCAAGCAAAAATACAGTTGAAAAGAAATAATAAGTACTACTGCTAAACAACTTATTTGTTGATAAATAAAATTCAAACAAACTTTTTATTTTCACTCCTCACAATTTCCAACTCCTCACACTTCTTACCAACTTCCTCCTTCAAACTCGTCACTTCCTCACTCGTGCATTTCCACTTTTCCTCCAAAATCCTCATCTCCTGCATTTTCTCCTTAAGTTTGTCAACTGCGTTTTGCTCTGAATGCTGGGATTTCGCTAGTTTCAGTTGGGCGTCGTCTGAAAAGAATAATTTTTATTTATTTGTTATATGTTATATACTTATCTGTTATAATATCATTTATTTGCTAGTTTAAGTTAGGTTTTGTCTGTTGGGAAGGAATAAATGGAGTATATCAAAATTTTTGCCATTGATTCTTTTTTGAAAACTAGTGTTGTTGGTAAAATATATCTTTTAAACATGTAAGAAGTTGTTCTGAAAAGATACTAGCAACACCTAAGCCTTCTTGCTAAAAAGCGTGCACATTAGGTTGATAAAAAACTTAAATTTGGAGGTTTGACTAAACGTGTTGGTTTAAAAAAGAAGTTTGACAAACTATTAAACTTCGATTGCAAGCTGTGAAAATTGATTGTGATCTATTTGTTTATAAAAAAATGTCTAAAATTCATTTACCAACTTTGATCAATTTTTTATAAAAATGGGGAAGTTTAATAACAACATAAACATATTTTATTTGTGTCAAAGAAAATGTTTGTATATATAAGTTATAAAAAACTTAATAATTAACAAACCTAATCTCTGAGTGATAATTTTTTCGGCAGCTTGCCAAGATTCCGCTTGGTTCGAGTGGTTGACCTGATAAACATTAAATTGTTCATTTATTTCGTCTAAGTTAAAGACAGTTAAGTATAATTAACTAAAGCTAATCTAATTTAACTGAAACAAACTACTTTTTTTAATACACGAAAATAACTGATTGTTTATATTATACAGACATTAAAAATATCTTATTCTAAAAAATCTGATTGAACCTTAAAATATTTATTAAATATAAAACACCAGAAACATATAATGAGTATGGTACACTTAATACAACACATCTAACTTAACTTGAAGAAACTATTTTTTATTTCAGTACATTCTGGTTTAAATAGAATAAAAATAATTATTCTATATTATTATTGTTTTTATTATAATTCTTATCATTAATACAACCATACCCTAATATAAGTATATAAAGGACACCTAATTATTTTAATTATAACATATTAAGCGAAATTAAATAATACTTCAAAAAACTACATACAACAAATATATTAACCTGCAAACTTTCCAACTGACGAATCAGGGGTCTTGTTGATTCGCTCAGGGATTCCCCTAAATCGAAATTCCTCTGCTCACTATCCTCAAGTCTCTGGTGTTTTATTTTTCAAATATTTAGAAAAAACTATACATGCAAACAGTTCAGCTGTACTTTTTACTTTGTAAAAAAAAATACTTAGTGCATCTTAAAGATAGAACAAAAATGAAATATATAAAGGAAATACTAACAGATGTTAACTTCTTGATTTCTTTTTGTAAAAGTTCATTTTTCATATTCAGTTCAGTTTCGTTTAGTTCTGCTTCTTTTTTAGACTCATTCATCTAAGAAAATATCATTTTTAAATATTAGATAACTTTTTATGCATATAAGTTTGATTCTTAGAACAATTTAGAGCCATACATTTAAATAAAAACTGTATAATAAATTTTAAACTTTATCTATATTTTTGTATGTTTTAAATATAAGTATAAACTGAATAAAACACTTAAGTGTGAAAAACATTTACATTTTAATAAAACTACTCTATAAGTAATTTGAACACAACTTTTCATTTAAATACGCAACAATTCAATTCCTGAATATAATTATCTAATGTTTTACTAAATGTAATAATTTCAAACGAACAGTCAACTGTAGAAAGTTTAATTTATTCTCATAACTTTCTTCCATCAGTAATTTTTCTTCCATTATTCTTTTAACGGAATTTTCCTCACATTTTATTTTAGTGTCGTGAAGTTCTGAATGCAAAGTTGCTATTTTCTTGTTTAACTCGTCATTTTCTCTAAAAATATTTAATTTATTATTTTTAAACGTTTACAAACATAATATGGTAAAATACTTTGAAAATAGCTTTCAAAAATCTTTTAAACATACATTTCAAAGATATGAAAAATATTCACAAAATATTAAAAATACATAATTAACGCACTTGTTTAAATGACTTTTATTTGGTAAAATATTTTTTATCTTTATTCTCATAATTTTAAATTTTATTTTAATTTTTGTACATACTGTTTTTACTACTTTTAAAAAACTATTTTGATGTATTTTATATTGTAAAGTTTATTATTCCTACAGCTTAGGAAATCTGTTTTTCACCAAGAAAATCAAAAGAAATTCAAAACGTTTGTTGAATCCAAAAAAGCATGTAAGTTATCAGACGAAACGAAATGTTTTACAAAAAAAAAAAAAACAAACTTGTAAGCAGCGTCTAATGTGGACTGAACTGCTCTCAATTTTTCCCCGTCGTCGTGAAGTTTTTGCGAATATTGCGAATTCTGAACGTCTCTGCTTCGCAGCATGTCTGATAATTCGTCGTTTTCCCGCGAAATTTCCTTCAATTTTGTAGATGATTCTTCGTAGTTCTGATAGAAGTTTCGAATGTTGAAAAATCATTTTGATAAAAATATACCAAGATTTTTTTTTCTTTAAATAACTTAATTAACTTATTATTTGATTAATTTATGCTTTGAAAGCAAAGAGTTAACTAATACATCTAATTTCATAGTCAATTTAGAATGATGACAAATTTAAAATTTATTGCTGAAAAAATTTAAAGTTAATTACAAATCCATACATACCAACAACTGATTTAGTTAGATAGTGTCCGTTGAGTAATTAAAAATATCATTTTGAATTTAATAACTGTTTAACAACTTAGTTACACCTGACTTTAGCATGGTAAAGATCAACGGTAAGTTAATTGCTAGAAAGTTAAACTAATTTATAAGCTATAGCTTAGTACTATACAGTTTCAAAACTAAAAACAGCACTAAAATTAGACACCCAATTATTTTTATTTCCTGTATACTTCGAAAATACTATTGTGCCTTTAATGCCTATGAGTAAAAGAGGACTATTACTTAGAAAACAGTATATCACTGGATGATTACTAATTTGTTTAAAGTTAAATTAAATATTATAACTAGTCTTGAAAAATTTCATTAAGATGTTATATTTTTATATTAATATAAGTATCAACCTGTTTATACTTATCTTTTTCTTTAGTAACTCCTTCTAATTTATTTTCGAATTCTGTAACTTTTGCTTCTTTTTCTTTTAATTTTTGCTTGTATTTTTTAATTATCAGGTTTTGCTTCAATTCATTTTTGGTTAGTTTTTCACCTGAAATTTGATATAGACATCAATTTACTTTTAATTATATTTCAGATTAATTAACTATATTAATATTGTTGAAGTTAAAATACCAAAACACTAATTATTTTTTCATTCTAGTAGTGCATATTTTTTAAAAAACTGTGATATAGTAAAAAAAGATAAATACTCATAAAAAAAGCTATAACTAGCAGTAATCTATTTTGAAACATGTTTTAAAAGTTCAATTTTCTATTCTGTTTTAAAGTAAGAGAGTCATAACATGTACTAAATTACTACAGAAGTACTAGAAATCAAATGGTTGATTAAAATAATTTTTATTAAGATAAAAAGTATAAAACAAACCTTCTTCAAGTAATTCTTGAATGCTTTGTTCTTTTTCGCTTATTATTTTGGTAACTTCATCGTTACTCAATCTCTTACTTAGCTCCAGTTTTAATTCTGTTATCTTGCTTTCATTTGATTCTTCTTTGGCTTTAAATTGCTAAAAATAAATGTCAACATTTTAATAATAATTTCTTACTATTTAGTAAAATATCTATTCCTGGAAAAAAAAAAATCGTTACAAAAAAAACTGTACAATTTAATAACATTTTTGTTAATATTTTTGGAAAGCTATGTTGTTGAGAAAAAGTAAAACACATTGAATTATGACTTTTAATGATTTTTATGGAAGTGTTTACTACTACAAACGAACTTAATAACATAAGTATATAAGAACTAAAACATAATTGAACAAATAAATTTATACTACTTATTTAATTTTTAGTTCATAAAGTTTAACACTTATAAAACTTCTAAAATAAGGTAGTAAATAAAACATTACCAACTTGATTTTTAGACATCAATAGCTGAACTTGCTGTTTTAACTTTTCATTTTCCTCGATGATATCTGGTCTGATTTCCAATTTAAGATTTTCTATTTCACTCCTAGAAATTAAAATAATAATTACTTTATTAACATTTACCAGCAGTTTTACTAATATTACTAATTTATAATTTGACCAAAGACCTAAAATATACTAACTTTGTATTAAAAGAAAAATCTATATTACTTTAAAATAACAAAACATAAGTATAGTTCGAACAAGGTCTTAATTTCAGAAGAGTTAAGATTAAATACTTAATCAGCAACTCATAAAAAGAAGATTAAATTATTTTATATAAAATCTATACGCGAACATTTTATATAATTCGGTGGTAATAAATTTATGTACAGTATTTATTGTTTCATTATTAAAACAGTTTAATAAGTTAAATCCTTTAGTTTAATAAAAAATACATAACCAAAAGTATGTTGATTACTGTATACAATTATACAACAACATACTTCAAGTTGTCATTCTCTTCGTTTAACTTCGCATTATTCAAACTCAATGTCATCAATTGTGATTCATATACAGATAATTTTGTGTCTTCTGTGTTTTTCTGTATTTTTTTTAATTACTAACAAAAACCTATACTCTTAGTACTAATTTTCATACCTAATAAAATATTTCAGTTAGGTTATACACATTTTCATTAGTTGTTCATATAATAAAACTAAAACATTATACAATAAATAACTTCGCTAATTATTGTTTTTAGATTACAAAAAGATAAGAAAAAAAAACAGCTTCCAAAAAAAGTTATTTCCCAAAACCTTGAGTTTGTATCAGTATTTTATAAACAAATTTTTATATTTGTAATAAATCAGCAACAAATTAGTTTTTTAAATTTAGTTTTATTATTTATGTAAAACGAGTAATCTGTAAGTTTTTATTAAAGAACATTACATTAATAAAAATATTATAAAATTATTTTACAAAAACATTAAATAAACCTTTGGTTGTGTGGTTATAAATGTTTCTTTGGTTTCGGTTTCATCCAAAGATACATTTTGACTCACTGTGTCGTCTAAACAAAATTGTTTTCATATTAATAGCTATTTTACTCGAAAAACATACAAAACTGATTAACAGAGTCTTTCTTAAATTAAAGTCGGTTGTTGTTATTTTTAAGACTTACAATAAACATTAAAAATTTGTATTCAAAAACTATTTTATTAAGAAGAAATGCTTTTTTTTTTCAAATGAATAAATAAAGTAAAAAAAGTTTCACTACTTTCACTTTACAACATACTTTTTTGTGTAAAGTATAAAAAGTAAACAATCCAAAAGCACAATGAGTTAGTCAAATTATTATAGTTATATAAAAATTTAAAAAACTAATAGCATTCTAATATATTTATAACTATACATTAAGTTTCAAGTATTCGTTAGTCAGAAAAAATAAACTAAATGAATAGTCAAACGAAGTAAACTAATTTGTAACATTTTATAAGTAAAAGATACTGCTTTTAACAATTAGTGGTAAATCTTTTTTTTTAAATTATCTTACATTACAAATACATTAAAATTTAGAATAAGGAAGTTTTATACTAACAAAAACCATTTAAACAATTATATAACTACCTGTAATAATGTTTTCAAGATTTTTACTGTCACTCAAAATAACAGTATTGTTAGAATTAGTTAATATTTCAGGTTGATTCAATTCGTCACCATTATCTTCTTGTTGATTTAGTTCATCATTTTCGTTTGATATTTCTTGTTGGTTTATTTGGTGGCAATCCTGATTATCAAATGCATCCATTTGCTATAAATTATTTGAAAAAATATTTAAATTTTTTGAATAAGTATACAAGTTTGCCTTTCAAAAATGAAATATTTGAGTAGCACAATAAAATTTTTACTTAATTTAAATATATTGAGTCTTTGTAGATATTTGTATAATATATTCTGCTTCATACTTTACTAATAACAGAGTATTAATTAATAGCTAAAATGTTTCCAACTACAATTTTTAATTGTTCAGGGTTGCCAAGGTTTTTGATTTTTTTTTCAAGGTTTTCTAAATGTTTTTATTAGTACAACTTATTTAGTTAAACTTTAACAAAAAATAATGTGTTTTTCTCAATGATTCTGTGTTATTTATCATTACTGTTATACTCGTTAGTAAAACACTTAACAATTCAAAGCAAACTAATTAACAGCTATTAAAAAAGTTAACATGGCTGTAAAAATATTCCCGAGTCAAACTATATTCTTATACTACTTTCTCTTGAAACAACAAAGCATATAATGAAAAGTAAATTAAAAAAGCGAAAACAAGTCATCAAACTTATAAAAATGTTGAAATCAAACAAAACCCTTATACTAGTTACTCTTTACTTTCTTTAAAAAAAACATTTCTACCAAAACACTTCATATAAAACTACATAACAGCTTTAAAAAAAATTAAAGGGTGACTAGCTTGGTAACTTTACAATATAGTTGATTGCAAGAAAAAATTGAGCTTAAGTACATAAAGAAAAGTCATTTAAGGACACAACTCCTAATGCACCATTGATTTCAAATGACAACTAATTTTTATATTTTATCATAAAAAGATCATAGAGATATGTAAAAGTCACTTAAAATTTGAGTAAGATTATAAGAAGCCATTAGTAATATGTAATTTGTTATGTAAACATGTAGTTACACGCTTTAGTGATCATATATTTGAATGGTTTTCGTACACAACTCAGTAGCTCTTTTACACAAACAAAATTTGCAATGTCAGTAAGCTTTAATTAGTTGGCACCAAAACCTGGTTGTAAACTTGCACATCTCTATTTAAGTTTTAGTTAGAAAATAATAATGAATAAATTTAAACATAAGATAAATAAACTTTTGATATTTTTCACTAATTTTTCTGTACCACCCAATGATCTATGTATTATAGAAGCACAAAAAAAATTTACACATGAATCTTACATTAAAATAATAAAATAAAATTATCAAGTAATATTAATATTGTATTTCAAAAGTAAAGCTAACTTGGTTAGATATTGATCATAAGAAAGCTAAAAACAAACTAACAAACAAAAAAAGACCAAAATTATCGCTTAAAATTAATTAACATTAAAACAAAAAAACATACTGAGCACAATTAAAAATACAAATACACTTATAAAAGTAAACTAAACAAATCGATGTAAATAGACAGTAAAACTAGAAGTATCTTTATGCATCGAAAAAAATTCAGAAGAAGAAAAAAAACGGAACTTTTTACTATTGCTATTTTTAATATTTATTCATGCAAATAATTAGGAAAATAACTATGAAACGTACAACATTGAAACTTTATATTCAGTTGTCAGTATTTTGAACAACAATATTTTTCACTTAGTTGAAGTTGAATTAATACCAAAAAATCAAAAATCAATTGATGTAATCTGCATTGAAAAGTTGTTTTTGTTATTTAATCGACCATTTGATCTGCTTACTTATTATTTGAAAGGTTGTAAAAAGTTGAAATTGGTAAATTGCGTTGAGTGCTTGATAGTTTACAAGAAAAAACCATAGATAGTTTACAAAACAAATAGAAAGTAGATTTAAAGATAAGGTACAAAACCTTAAGAAGCTTTAAATATATATAAACTACAGTTTGTTTTTAAGTTTTTATAGTTTTTAAACGAAACATAAAATATTAAAGAAAATTAATTATGTTTATAAAAGTGCAAAACTTATGTTTAAATCGATGCATTTTTGTTAGCAACATATTTAATTTTTTAATTTCAACACACAACTTTATTGAAAAAAATTAAATAATCAGTTATTTTTCTATGACATTAGTCGAAATAAAAACTATTTATAGAGTTAAACTACATTTGCCACGTTATTTACAAAAGTAATCATCACATTTTTCATTCATTGATAAACTTAAAATATCACATGGTTATTGTTTACTATCTACTAAGCATTACAAATAAATATTCAACAACATAAAAACATCTGTTATGCGTTAATACATTAAATAATCAAAACTAATTTTACTTACAATTTGATTACATAACACAATTTAAGCAAAAAAACACATTTTTTATTTCAACATTGAAAAAAAAAACAATTTAACATACAAAGTCTTAAAACTTTTTAATTATCATTAAAAAAAGTTTTCATTCATAAATTTCGTTTGAAACATACTTCAATTTACCGATTCAAATAATTTTCAATACGAAAAACAATTTTCAGTTTAAATATAATTGAATTTTCTTGGACATACGGCATAAAAGTTAAACACGAGTTAATTCAAACGGATTTAACTCTTTTTTTTTCAAATATTAAAATCATAATTATTTTAGTAAACAAAAAAAGTAGAGAACTTTTATTTAAACTCGCCTAATTTTTAAACTGCAAGAGTTTTGTAATTAAGAGTTCTTTTGAAAATTTATTATTTCTTTTTGATTAAACAATTTTTTAAAATATTATTTTAAAATTTTACTGAATAAATTATAGGAAGATAAGAAAATTAAAACAATCAGAGCAAAATATATAAATTAACAAATATTAAGAGACATTTTTGTTCGTAAAACAAATGAACGAGAAAAAAATATTTTAACTAAAGCAAAAATAAATCATATTTAAATTTAAAAGAAAAAAATATAAATTCAAATAAAAAAAAATATTTTAAGAAAATGATCATATGATAAGAACTGGTGAGCAAAAGTTATTGATGGTAATAAAATAAGAACACAAGTAGTATATCAAGGATAAAAAAATAGTATAACCGAGATTAAAACATTTCAACAATTACTAAATTGTTAAATTGAGCCGAATATAATTAACAAAATATACTTTAAAAACTAACAGAATTTGGTTAGCAATAAAAACTTAATAGACTATAAAATAAATTTAATTCAAAAAATTAAAATAATTAAAAACTAACAAAGGTTGGTGAAGAATATCAATTTTTTGTGTACCATACAAAACAAACATTAATTAAAATATTTAAAAAATAATTGAAGTAGGTCAATATCCACTGACAACAACAATATCATGAATTACAACAATATAAAATTATTAAATTAATTAAAACAAACTAAAGTTAGTGAACAAAAGTTCCTTACAGAAACAATATCACTCGATAAATTATAATAGTAAACATTATTTAAAATAATAATTAATAACAAAAACTAACTGAAGTAGGTGAACAATAACCACTGACAGCTACAATATCACTTGAAGAATTATCTGAAGTTTTCCTTCTTCTATCGTTTGAAACACTATCTTGTCCTTTTGATACTGTAATAAGTTTATTGTTACAAATAATTATTTAAAAGAGTATTCTTTAATAAAAAGTAATTTAATTAATACAGCTTTTAGTACTCTTTTAATAAGTAGTATTTCAAGTTAGACAGTATATACTTTCATTGCCCTAATATTTGTTGCTGATGTGCATTGGCCTTTTAACACTATATCTTGTTGCCTTAATAATTAAAGTAAACTTAAAAATAACTGAAATATATGATAAGTGTATGGATAACAATCATTTATTAGTACAATTCAAATGATTATATACAACTAGACTTTAAAAATAAATATTAAATGAGATGGAAGTATATATGTTTTTAAATAAAAGTTAGGTTCACGCGTTCCTATACTTTGTGTTTGTGATTATAGTGGTCATAGTTTTGAGGAACATATATTTCATTATAAAATTAGATACTTTTTTTGTTTGATAAATATACAACATTCTTTAAAACTGAAAAATAATCTCAGATGTTTAATAAGCTCTTTAGTACAACTAGTGGAAAAAATTTGTAAAAAATCAAAAAATTAGTACGAAAAAAACTTATGGTAGTAGTTGAAAATATGACAAAAAGTACTAGCTTCAGAAAAAAATTACGACTAAACTTTTATCATTTTCTTATCAGTCAATTATTCAAAAGCATTAAAATAACGTTTAAAACTAACAAATGGAAAATTCACTGATTTCGCTCTCATGGTCCAAAATATCAATGCCGTCACTCGAGGAATTGTTAGAAGAATTATTTGAAGACCCTGAGTTTCCCGAGGATCCGTTTTCTGGTGACAACCTGTCTGCATTTTCCTGAATGTTTTCCGGCGAATGTTTGTTGGTGTTGTTGTTCTCATTTTCTTGGCTGTTTTCCTGAATATTTTCTGGGGAGGATGTGTTTGTATTTTGTTGGTTGTCTGGTGGAGATGACATATCATTGATGCTTGATTGATTTTGGTCTTGATTCTTTGCTTCTTCATTTTGACCTTTTGAGCAGTTGTCTTTGTCATTTTCTTCTGGAAGACCTTTTTCCTCTGTAATGTCTTGAAGACTAGGTTCTTCCAAATTGTGGCTTTTGTCTTGTTGAATCTCTACTTCAAGGTTTTCATCTACTGCCTTTGTTTCTTTAGCTTCTGAATCATAAAGCTGGGATTCTTTATTTTCTTCAGTTGACTTTTGAGCATTCTGTTCTTTGTCTTCTTCAACTTTAAGCTCAGATAGTTCTTCTGTAGGTTTTTTGCCTGGTTCTGTACTTAATGACTGTTTAGTGGTAGTGTCTGGCAAGGTTGGATACTTCTTTTGGTCTTCATGTAGAATTTCAGGATCTTTCTGTATGTCTTCATTTAAATTAACGTCACAAAATCCATCAATGTTGGTTTCATTCTGAAGTATAAAGTTCATTAAACAATTGTATAACTGTTTCATTGAATTATACAAGCTATCATTAGTTAGAGCTAAGTAGATAAGGCTTTTATAATTGAGTTAAACTAAAAATTGATCTTGATAAACAAGTTGTACTAATTTTTTATTCTGTTGTACTGATAAATAAATTGGAATAACATTTAATTAATTTAAAAACCGAAGTATCAAACATTAAAAAAAAATTAATGTATTTTTTTTATGAACTTGATAATTATACAATCAAAGCTAAAGATTACCTTTTGCTGCTTGGTATTTGCTTCTTTTTCTGAAAATCAATATTAATTTATAAATATTAATAAAAGTTTAAAGCTTAAATTACAATTTCAAAATATTAGTAGTTTAAGGGTTGTTGAGCTTAAAAGTTACAGCAATTGTGTGTCTTGTATAATAGTCAAGTTAAAAACTTAATTTTGTTAAAACTATTTTTATATTTTATTATTTTTCTATTACCTTCTGTTGATTTATCTTGCTTGTCTTCATTTGTATTCAACTTTTTAGTAGAGCTATAAAATATTATTATTTATCAATACTTTTAGTATTGGTAAATACTTTATTTAATTATTATCAATAACCTATATAGATGTTATTTTAAATACAGATGACTAAGCTTGAAAAAATCATAAAACTGGTCAAAAAAGGTTTGATATGCACACTATAACTTTAGCTTTGAAACGTAGCCAAAAAATTTTTAAAGAAATACTAATACTAGTACATTTATGTTCAGATTTTTTTATGCAAGTACGCACCTTATTTTTCTACCAAGAGATCTACCAAGCTTTTGTCTTGATTTTTTACCGCTCAATTTCACAGGTGAAGGTTTTTCATCCGCTTCTTTGAGTTTTGATGGCTTTGGTGCAGTTTTCACTACTTCTGCTGTAAGTTTAAATAATTAAAGTGTTTAAAAAAACAAAACCAAAGAGAAATTTTAGCAAGTCTTAATGTTTAAAACAAAAAGATTTATAAAAAACTATACATCATATACTGCAAGTTAAGACTTTTACTTTGTTAAAAAACTAATAAAATAATCCAAAATTAAAAAACAATAATATATAGTTACATACTTTATTACATTTCAAAAATACTTGATTTCAAACTTAATCTTTTTTAGGTCATTTTACAAATTTTGTACTTGTATAGAGAAATTAAATTATTTAAAATATCAGGAATTTTTTTATGTAATATAAACTTGGCACTTTAAATCTTGTAGTTTTTCACAAAATGAATGTTTATATTTTTAAGTAAAAAGTACTGTAAGTTATAAAATGAACTGAAAAAGTTTTAAAAGTATAAAAAAAAATTATTTATAAATATTTTGCAAAAACTAATACTGAACCTGTTTTAAAACTTATTGTTTTTAAAATCGAAATTTAACTGCAAGAAGTAGTTTATAGAATTTTACTGTTTTAAAATGTTACTTGGATCTGCAATTTTAATATAAATATTTTTTAATTTCCAGGAGACAAAACTCTCATCTCAAAAGTTGATACTTTTATACCTAAAAATATCCTGTAGTATAACTTTCAGCTTATGTATGGCTACTTTTAAGGGCAAAGGGGGGATCCATCTTGATTTTTACAAGTTGGTTTTATCTTATAGAGTTTTATCTGAGCTATCAGACATTTTTAACTGCTTGAAAAATTCAAAGTATTTTTTGAGATATAAGCGATCAAAGTCAATGACCTCAATAGGTTCCTAATGGAACACGCAAACTAAAAATTGCTAAAAAAAAGACCATATCACTAAAATCTATTTCCTCCTTAATTTTTTAAGCAATCTCCTTAAAATTTTCACAGAAAGTGTATTATTAAATTTTAAAAAGCTTGAATGCAGGATTTTTTTAATTTTGAAAAAATAAATTTTATTAAAAATAAACACCTTTTTTTTTGTCTAAAATCTTTATTTTTAAAAATTTTTTAAAATTCCAACATTATAAGTATTCTTAACTATAAAAGGAACGTTTCCTAAAAGTTTGAAGTCTCTAGCTCAAAAAATGAAGGAGAAGATAGGTTTTTAGTGATTTTTTAAATATCCAAGAAAATTGACCCCAACAAATTTGCGGTCCATACATTTGTATTGGAAAATTTTTATAAAAACTTACTTACTCAAAAGTTAAATAAGTTTTTTTTTAGTTTTAAAAAAACTGGCTTGTAGTTTGTACTTCAAGCTTTCATATAAGACCCAATGTTATTTTAAATTAAAAAAAATGTTGGACCCCCCTATGCCCTTAAATTATTTAGAAAAAACTTTCATGCCTGATGAAGTACAAACATATTTGTAAACATTTAGGTGAATTTAAAAGGAATTGCTTAGTTTTTGAGTGGAAATGTTAAAATAGTAAAAAATGATTCTATAATATCAAGTATTTATTCTATTATAGGCATTTGGGGTCAAATTTTTAAATATGAAACTAGCTCTTAAATGAAAGCTTTAAGTATGAAAAAAAAATAATTATAGGTTGTAATAGTTTAATAAACTTTTGAAATGTAACTAACTTTTTTTAAGTTTTAGATAAAAACCTATGGAACACAGTTTTATTATTGTCATTTTTTTCTAAAATTGGTTTAGATCTATCTCAATTATGGTTTTTATTTGAAGACCTCAAATCTTCAGGAAAGATTTGGAAAAAAATTAAGAAAAAATTAAAAATTAATTAAAATAAAAAATCTTACAACTGTAATAAGACTATTTTTTGACAATTGATTAAAAATTAAGTAAATACTTCTTTTAAATTTATTATTTATTTTTTCTAATGAACATTTTAAGAAAGTTTGAAAAGTATTGCTTATATAATAGTATAGAATAGAAGATTTTTTTCTTGGTTTACGCCATTTATAATAAATTTATGAAATTTTTTAACTTTATTTGCTAATATCTCAAAAACTTGTACCAATTTATGGTATCATAGCATGGTTTTGTTTTTGTAAGACTTTCTTAGTTTTAGACCCTTTCAAAACAATCAGACACTTTATATCAAAAAATTAATCAAAGAAGTTATAATATAGTATTATAAAAGTTAAAAGCAGATATTTTAACAAATCTTAGTAAAAATTAAATTCATTATTATCTCTATAATTCTATATAATTTTCTAGTTTCATAATACTTTTATAAAACAACTTTTATATAAAATAAAAGTAAATTTTATATTTTTCTTGAAAAATGATTTTGTATGGGACTTCAGTTAAAGATATGCTAAGTATAAATAGGAATAAAAGTATGAATGATTTTTTGATAAAAAGTATAACGCTAAGAAATTAATTAGAAACTCAACATACAATTTAAACTCTTTGTTCATAATTTAATATTAAAAATATAAAAAATGAAAAATAATAAAAGAAGAGTTTAATTTTATTAAGAGTCTATTAACAATTAGATTTTTTTATGGTGTTCCCCTTAGGACATTAAGAAAAAAAAAATCACAAATACAACAGTTAAAACTCAACTTGCCTTTATTACTTTTTTGTACAATGTGAGCTGATTTTTGCACGATCTGATTGGCTTTCTCAATGATCTGAGGTGATATCTCAGCCTCTTCATCCTGAATGTCCAGGACCTTGTCTATTTTGCTTTGAACATCCTTGAGTGCTGTTTTGGCATAATCAGTGAACCAAGACATTTATTTAAGTATATCTGAAATATTATTTTGATTTTTTATTTGTTTTTATATTATAAACTAAACTAAAATAATAATAACAGTTAACCTAGTAAACTAAAATATTTATTAAAATTTTAATTTGACATTTATATTTTAGTGATATCCATGAATTAACATTAGTATTTTTATATATGTACAATCATTTGTTATATTATAAACTTAAATATTTTATAAACTATTTATGTCCTTAAAAGTTTATGTCAAAAAAATAATTTAATTATTAAGTTCGTTTACTTTATAAAACTATCAATATTAAATATAAAATCTGCAGTGGAATTCTCACTTGTAACTAATACAAAAGTACTTGTGACAAAAAGTGTTGATTTCTTCATAATATTAAAGACCTTGAAGTTAAGTTGTTAAATTACACTTTGTTTTCTATATCTACAAAACATTTACTGTAAATTTTCATTTATAATTATTTGTAATTTATTAGGGGCATAGGGGGTCTAACATTTTTTTATACTAAAAATAACATTCGTTCTTATAAAAAAAATGCAAACTACAAGCCAGTTTTTATAGAATAAAAATTTTATTTAACTTTTGGGTACTGTAATTTTTATAAAAAGTTTCCAATACAAATGTATAGACTACAAATTGTTTGTGGTTAACTTTCTCAGATATTTATAAAATCATTAAAAATTGATATTATTCTTCATTGTTTGAGCTAAAGACCTTAAACTTTCAGGAAACGTTCCTTTTACAATTTAAAAGACTTTGAGAGTTGCAATTTTAAAAATATCAAAAAATAAAAATTTTAGGTTAAAAAAAAATGTAGTTTTTTTCAAATAAAAATTTTATGTAAAAAAAATAAAAAAACCTGCACTTATTCTTCTTTAAATTTGTCAATAGACTTTCTGTGAAAATTTGTATAAGATTGCTTAAAAATTTAAGGAGTAGATGATGATTAAGGACTTTTAGTGAAATGGTATTTTTTCGCCTTTTAGTTCACACTTTCCAATAGGAACCTTTTGAGGTCACCTGATTGCTTAAATCTAAATAATTACTTAAAAAATTTTCAAGCGGTTAAAAATGTCTGGTAGCTCAGTTAAAACTCTATAAAATAAGATCAACTTGTAAAAATCTATGCCCTTAACGGATAATCACAAATTAAAGTCTAAAAGTAAGAAGTTTAGCTGCTTGTTACATTATAGTAAATTGAGTTTTAAACAACAAGTACTTTTTAACTTAAAAACCAAAACAACTTATAAAAATATGTAAACAGATCACAATTTTCACAATCTAAAAATAATTTGAAAATAAGTTACTTTTACATTCAGTCAGGAAACTAATAACTTTTTTGACAATTTAAATGTATACATTTTTTTCTAATTTTCAAAAATTAAAACATTTTTAACTTGAGGGTTGTAAATTTATAAGTTTTTGATTAAATACAAAATAATTAACTTTTTTTTTTGGTTTTTTGTCAGGATAGCTATTTTACCTAAAATATAAAAGTGTAGTAAAGAAAAAACCTGGATTTTTTAATTACTTTTATGGATAGAATAACAAAGTTAAAACTATACAAAAAATAAAAATTTTAATTTGTAAAAACTTGTATGCTAACGCGTTTTGTATATAATATTACATTATACATATTGTTGCATTACAGTATATTTTCAGTTATTTTATATGTATATACATATATTAAAATATTTCTTAACATGAAGTTTAGTTCTACAATGTTTGATGAACTGAGTGACAGTCTGATTTTGTAAAGAATATATTTTTGAAATTTTGTTTTAAACTAAGTAAGTAACAAAAAACTTGTACTTTCAAAAACATGATAAAAAATCTAAAAACAGCAGAGGCTACCAAATTTTATATTTGTCTTTTTAAAAAATTGTACTTTTAGTATTGTAAAATACTCAAACATGTAATATTTGGAAAAGTTGCAAGCAACATAAAAAAAAGTTTATTTTTGTTTTAGTTTAAAAAAGTTTCAGGGACTTGGCTTGAACAAAATTGCAGAATTTCAATTTTATTAAAATTTAGTTCGTACTTTTTACAGCTTTAGTAGTTTTAGTTATCTAAATTAATATCAACTGCTTTAAACTGTATTAAGTCTATAGGGGTTCCAAAAGTTTTAATTCAGTGTTTTTAAGTAACCTTATTTATATCTAATCTCAGCATAATCTTTAAAATAGAATTTTTAATAATTTAGTACAAATTTTACTTAAGTTTTGTTTTTTTTTGTTTGAAAAAATAGTATTGTGATGTTATAATTAGTATTTAAACCAACTGATTGTGCACATTATGTGCATGATACACATTACAAAAACTATCAAAATACACATTGTTATAATTTTGTTCAAAATATTTGTTGTAATCGATTTATACATAACTTTGTTTTTTTTTTTTTTAAGCATTATTATTAAAAAGCTTTTATTTGTTGTTTTAAAATGCCTATCAAACTGTTTCCATTTAATTTAAATAAATTAAGGGTTGAAATATTTAGGCAAAAAAGTTAGCTTGAGTGACTTAAATCAAGTTATATCAATAAAGCTTATGTTTACAGTAAGGTTAAAAAAAAATCAAAAAATGAGAAATACAAAAACAATATCAAAAAAAAATTAAGTTCATATAGTATAAAAAAAAAGTTTAATAAACCATAAGTGAAATATTTGAAATAACACAACTATGATCAATGGATTGGTCACCTTTTTTTCTAAAATACCTAAATTTTGCAAAAAATAATCAACCATACTTAATTTATATTTTTAACTCATAAATGTAGCTTAAAGCTTGTTTACCATAAATATGTTTTATGTATTCAAAATACAAACATCCAGAAGTAATTCAATAAATAATTTACTTTACTGATTACAAACCAATATTTATATTAATGTTCTTAAATTTGATCTTTTTATTATTTCAAATCTTTACTTTACTTAATGGCTTTCTTAATGAAATTTTAATGAAAATTTATCAGATTATGATTTGTTGTTTTTTATTTACAAATTCCAACTTTTGGTAACCCCCTTTGCAGTTACTAGTTTTTTTTTAGTAATTCTGAGCAATATCAAAGTTTTTATTTGCATGCGAACTAAATATATACTTAAATAAATTTAAAATATTATCTAAAGTATACATCCAAATATTTATCGATGCAAAATAAATCAACAAACCCCAATTTTTTAACTGATAAAACTTTTTTGATTAACTGTCATTTATATGCATAATATAACAAAACTATTGTTTGATAGACTTAAATTTGTTTTTAACTCTGTCTTAAGAAAAACTATTTTCAAAAACGACATTAAATTAAATTATGTTTTTTAAGTTAAAATATATCTAACGATCAAAAGTATGGTCAAAAATTAAAGTTCTTAAATAAATAACAACTTTTATAGTTAATTATAATAATATAAAAATATGTAAAACAGTTGTAACAAACACAGATAACTATAAATATTTGGGAATAATTTTCGTAATTAACATTGGGTGTATTATATAAAACAAGACATTTCTTAAAGAAAAACTTTATATTAAAGTTAATTCTTTTTTTTATCAGCAATGTTAATTATGGCTTATTGTTCTGGGGAAGGGCAAATAAAAAATGTATAAATGATATCAATGTTCTCACAAACAGAGCACTTAGATGCATACAGTATAAGAAATATGATGATAGTGTAAGAGAATTAAAAAATCAGAAAATATATTAAATGTTCAAAGTCTGTATCTATATAAAATAGGTCTGTTTATGTTTAAGTTTAACAATAACTTTGTACCAGACAACTTTAAAAATTACTATAAAAGTGTAAAAAATGTCCATAATTATCAAACGAGGTCTTCAGAAACAAATTTTTTCCTACCTAAATTCAACTGCACAATATGTCATAAATCGCTTTCCTACCAAGAAAGTGAGCCAGACTTGTCAAACGAATATTTTATAATTCGTTTTTTACTGCATATGAATATCTTTCGTAGGGTAATACCCTACTTTTAAAAAATATAATGAATGAAATTTGCTAGGATACTATATCAAATAATCAATAAAATAAAAAGGAGATAATGAATGAAAACAACCATGTAAGTTTTTCATTTTTGAGGTTTTTGAAGATAAATAAAAAATGGTAAAGTTATTTTTACTAAAGACTTGAACAAAACATTTAAATTTTAGAAAATACTTTAAATAAATGGTTTGGTGTAGTTTTAGTCTAATGTAAAGTTATGGTTTCATTTTAGCAAATTAAATAAAGTTCAGAGCTTGTTTTGCTGTTTTGTCTTTTAATTAAAAATTTGATTGTATTTTGCATGAAATCATATATATTTTTTATTATTAGTATTGAAATGTTAAGTATTGTTTTAGCAACTTAAATTCTACTTCTATATTCAAGTCAAAGTTAATGAACATTTTCAAATATGCTTATAACAACAAATATTTTTTAAATATTTTGTTACTTTTTAGTTAAATAAATTTTGTAGTTGTTATTTTGGTTTTTAAGTTTAAATAAAGGATACGGGTTTTAGTCTTAATATAATAAATATAAAATGATTACATTAGTTTATTAGATAAGTTATGAATGTATACCTTTTCATAGTATTTTGAAATTACCACATATCTAAGATAATAAAAAATATGTAGTTAGATTACTATGTAAAGAAATAAAAAAGATGGAAGGATGGGGGAGTTAAACATATTTTATTGGTACTGTTAAAATTAGTTGTTTACTGAAAATATTTCTGTTATGATTATAGAGACTTAGGCTGCTGTTAAAGTCAAAAAGTACTGTGACATTTTATAGAAATGGCACACTAAAATGTCAAATAAAGGTATCAATAAAAACCTATCTTCATTTAATTTTTAAAGCTTATAACCTAACTTTTTTTTTAACTGATCATTGTATGATTAAAAGCAATTTTGAATAAATTTATCATTTAATAAAAAATAAAATATTTTAATAGAAATTTCAAATAATGTTTCTTAAAATTTTTTAACATTTATTTTTTCAGGTAAAAGTTGCTAAAAATAAAATATATATATAGGTATAAGTGAAGAACTACAGTTATAGTTTTCTCCTTTTATAAGCAACCTATAATACTCAACATTAATCAATAAAATCTCAAAATTTGTTTTAACTTTCTTAAAAAGGAAAACTAAGATTAATTTTACAAACTTAAAGTTGTACAATTTAAGATCTAAGTTGTAAATAAAACCCTGACCCCTTCATACTCCCATATGGCTCAAATAGTTCATTGAACGTTTTGATAGTTTTAATTAAAATTGTTTTATATTATATATTTTTTGAATATAAATTTATAATTGCAAACTATAAAAAAACTGTGCAAGCTTTTGAAAAATAAAATGAAATACAAAGTATATTTTTAGCTTATTTTCTATGGTTATGAAATGAATTTACATACCAATTTTTATTTTTGGCTTAGTTCATGTACTAAATATTTAGTATGATATAAGCAATGATTGTGTTGAAAAAATATAATTTAGACTATTAAAACACAAGTGTTGTTGACTAGCAAGTTTATGAAGAGCTTACAAATAAATGTTCTGCTTTTGACTCAATTGTTTTTAATAAAGTTATAATGATTATACTTTGTGTATATGACATACTATAACAGTACTTCATCTTTTGTGGGTATCTTTAGTTGATTATATTTTAGATAATTATCAATCTAAAAAGCAAGTATTTCAAAAGTATCTGAAATCTTTTGAATCTGTATTTGAGTTTAAAGGTAATCTTCTTTCCCCTTAACTTTGTGTGTTTAAATTTAATTTTTAAAAATGTAAGCCATATTCAGAATAAAGTATCAAGTACTTTTTTTATGTTATTATGTTAGTTATTTGCAGAAGCTTGTATTAACAAAATATTAATACTTACTCATCTACATGATATGTTTCATTTAAATTTTATAGCTGTTCTACATTTTTTTACTTTATTTTATATTAAAATCTGTTTTACAGATTCACTAATTATTATAAGTAGTAAATGTTTTGAGAAGTTATCTACTGCAATACGTTAAAAAAAAAGAAACTTAAAGTCATTTTCAGTGCACTGCTTAATCAGAAGCTTGATCATGTAAATTTATAGAATAAAAACCAACACGAACCTTTGACTACTTTTAATTTAAGAAACTCGTTTATTATACTAGAATTTGCTAGTCCTTAGTTAGTTTTTAATAAACATTCTAAAAATGTATCTATACACATTTAAATTACTAATTACCAATATACTTTTTATTTTCAAATAATATGAAATAAAACTGTTATACACAATCAAATGAAATATTCTAAAATCAAATATTAATATTTTCAGAACAACTTGCAAAGCCATAGAACTTTGTTGCTGAAAATTTCTTATTATTTGAAGTAAAATGAAAGAGGTTGGAAGAGAGTTAAAGATTTTTCAACCCGCAAAACAAAAACTGTTTTTGTGCAAATCAATGTTTTTTAATTTAACACATCACTATGTAGAACAGTGTTGCAATACAATTAAACAAGCTATATTTTAGGTGTAATAATATTTATTTTCATATGTTTTTATTTTGTCAAAGCTGTTAAAAGGGTTAAGATTTTAGATATTGTTTAAATGTTTTTTTATTTTTTTCCTATTCATATTTAAAAATTAACACTTCAAATTAAAAATATTAACAAACAGTAAGTATGTTTTAGAGTTTTTTTTTATCAATATCATACACCACAATTCTTAAAGCAAGAGTCATTAGTTAATTTTGTTAAAGTTTTCAGTTTTTAGTATAAGTTGTTCCTTTGAAAATTTTTTTGTTTCATAAATTAAAAAACTTAATTTTTTGTAAGTTTTAATGTGAATATTAGAGTTTTATTATACTAAAAACATTTTGTGCTTTGTAAAATGTTTATTAAACTACAGTAAATAAGATAAAAAATGCATTAGTTTCAAGCTCATAGATATGAAAGTTTTTTAATTGTAAACATTACCCCTTATATGTTAGTTTGTAAATTTATAGTTTTATTGTGTTAAAAAAAAATTATGACTAAAATTTAAATGACAACACTTATTTATTCTTGTTAAAAAAACTGTTTTGTAGAAATAAACCAATTTTAGCACCTTTTAAATTTTTCTTTCATAATAATAATAAAATTTAGTTCGAGGTTGGTCAACAATTGTTAACAATCGCGCTTAGTAGAATAAAATTATTTATAAGTAGGTAAACTTTAAATAAAAGAAAATTAGTTATAATTTAATTTAAGCAAGCATCTTAAAATGAAAATGTTGAGTTACCAAAAAAAAAATTCAATCCATAGAAAATATTTCATTTTTAATGTTTCAATTATTATTAAGTATATTACATTATTGAATTAAATAAACTTTTGATCTAATAAAATGAATTACAAATAATAGTAGAAAAATTTTTAATACACAAAAAGTTATTCAAACATTTTTAACCTATAAACGTAAGGAAAAATATAGATGAGAACTGCATAAAAGTACATTGCAAACTTTTTATTTAGCTTATTCTCTCAATTTTTAAACTTTTTTTTCTTTTGTTTACTATAGCGCGTGCTTAGCAACTCTCTCATTTGAACAGCTTTAATTAAGACAAAAACAAATTCTGACGAGTCTGTCTAAAGCTACCATTAAATCTAAAAAATTTAAGTCATTTTGGGCTACTAAAGGGTACCCGCAGTCTGTTTTTAGTCTTAGTCAGTATTACACTGCGCTTTCAGTTGAAAAAATTCAAGCTAGAGAAAGGTGCTCAAAATTCAAATGACTAGAAATTAACAAAAAACAGAAATAAGAAACAAATAGCTACACACAAGAGATTTAGTTTACTAATATACTTATATACTATTACTAATGTTATAGTAATATTACTATAAGTCATATGTAGGTGTTCTACATTATCACTTCATTACACAAAATTATTTCAAATTCTAATTAAGATACAATAAAATACTTTTTTTTCTATGTGTCAACCAACTAGGTTTCAATTTGTAGTTTGGTAATTACCAAGAATGATGTTTTACCAGTATCAATCTGTAATTGTATTATATTCAATGTGTTTTTTAATCATGATTTTAGGCAAAGTAATAAACAAAATTTAACATAGTTATGTTAAACTAATAAAACTTAAATAATTAATCGCTTTTAATCTACATTACTGAATGATTATTTAAATACAATAATTTATATAGACTAACAATATCAAGCTGAAATTATGATACATTTGAAGTGTTTTATAATCATAATTTTTGGCTAAAAATTTATCTTGTATAAATACATAAATAAAATTAATATATATATCTTAAACTAATAAACTAAAGTATGTAATTGCTTTTATTATGGTTAAATTAGACATCAAATGTATTATACTTTCAGTTTGTTATTGGTGCTGACCTGAAGAGCATAAACAAATGTTATATATATTTTTTATTGATATTAGTTAAAAATCACTTTAATTCTCTGAATAGATTAGATACTACAATTTTTTTTTTTGTATATGTGTCAACCACTAGGTTTCAATCTTGCAGTTAAACTCAGAAAGTTTTAAAGTTGTCATTAAGGTCCCTATGCCCTCAGACCACACATTAATAATAATTTTCAAAGAAACTTTTGTAAACTGTTGCAGGACAGAGTAACTATTTTCAAAGTGTTTTGTTACAGATCAGTTTTTTAGGAAATTTTCCAGTATTTACCTAGCCTAGTACTATGTTGCACCAATATTAAACTGAAATTCAATAATAATCCTGCAATTCAACTCAGAAAGTTTTTAGGCTATCATTAGTGCCCTTACGCCACCAGACCACACAAAAGTAATAATTTTCACAGAAACTTTTGTTTTCACAGAAACAAAAATAGTATTTAGCTTACCAAAAACTTTTTTAAGGGTTTTTAATAAAAAAATCAAAAAGTTAAGACTTATAATGAAAAAGAAAATATGATAAAAAAAGAAAAAAAACTAATTTTTTATGAAAGATTTATATTATTTTGTAACATTTGGTTTAAATAATAATACAATACCCTTCCCTACCTACAAAAATAGAGTTTTTTATGAATTTTTAGTTTTTAGTGCTTTTTGTTAGCTTATTTAAAAATATATATTAATTTATTATTCAAATGCAAGTTTTTATAGTTGTTATAAGTATTATTTGAAGTTGAAGTATTTATATAGTTACAGTACAATTAAAATTGTTAGCATGAACGTTATTGACAGCGAAATGAAAGCAAATCAGTGTTTGAAATTATTTGAAGGTTGTAATGACTTCAAAAGTTTGTTTAGTATGTACAGAAGATTTATTATTAGTTTAGAACTACCAAGTTTTAGTAATAAAATTGGTTTGAATTTTAAAGAGTTAGATTTTAATGCTAATTGTCTGTTGTTAAATTACTCAAAATATTGTGAAAACTATAGCTACTTAGCATATAAAGCATCTGCTGATGGCTCCTGTTTCTTTCATTCACTGTCTCTCTCATTATTTGGTAATGAACAATACAGTTTTAGATTAAGACTATTTTAAATTATGTTATGAAAAACTATAATGACTTACAATGTACAAACCCTGTAAAACTTTATCCCACACTATCTAGATATCTTGGTATGTCCCTAGAAAACTGTATTGAAAGACTAAGTAAAACTTATGGCCGTCAATGTTATTCTTGCAGCTTAACTGCCTTTTGTGCCTCTAAGGCTCTGGCAATTAATATTCATTTAATTTATTCCCCTGTACATGAGTTGGCTGATCCTCAAAATTGATTTCCTGATTACTATGAAAGTTCTTTGTCTAGCAATAAAAATCCTAGATTAGTCATCATTGTTTGGACCACTGCCTCTAATGTTGCACAAACAAATAGTATTAATTATACATTTAATCATTTTTGTCCAGTTTAAAAAAAAAATGTACCATACCGGATTCCCATTTTAGAAAAGTTAATAACTTAAAATATCATTTGTTTCACCCGTTTAAAGACACCAACCATCCATGTAGTTTTGATTCTCTTGATAACTTTCAACTAAAATCTATTCTAGCACCTATTTCGGAATGAAAAAAAAAGTTCTTTCATTGAAATCTTTAAATTAGTGGATAATAAATATGATTCACAAAATTTTTGCAATAGTTATATTTAAAGATAGAACTAATGAATAAATTTTAAAGTTATAAATTATGATAATTATTCTAATAATGTTGTTAATATTGACAATAGTTTTAACAATAAAAACTATTCTTCTAACAAGTTAATTAACATAAATAATGAAAATATAAAATATATAAATTACGATAAAACATTTGATGCTGCAGATATCAAACTTAACAATAATTATAATTCTAAGAATTTGTGCAAAAATCATGCAGAAAAGAGTGATGTAAATTTTAAAAATAACATTAATACTTATAATAATTATTCTAATAATTTAATCAGTGTTGACAACAAAATTGTAGATAAAAATTATTGTTCTAAAAATTTAAATAACAATTTTAAAAATATAATGCCTAACTCCAAATTAGTTTTTCGAGTATTTTATAATGATTCTTTCAGTTTTGAAGATAATATAATATCTAATAAACTCAGTATAACAAAAGCAGCTGAAGTTATAAATTCTTATAAATGTAGACCTTATGTTTTTGACAATTTTCCAGATAGTAATTGTTATTTTGTAACTTGTCAAGAAGTTGTAAATGGTTTCAAAGACAAATGTTTTTTAAAATTTAAGTATAGAAGCCACAAACACAATTTTTTTTCGTAACACTACATCAACAGGAGATATATTTTTTTCAAAAACTTCAACTTCAGCTGATTCTGTTAGTTTAAAAGTTTCTTAACACAACTACATAGCTAAGTGCCAATTTAATAACTATAAAAACAAGACTAAACCTTTAACTTACCAAAAAATTGTTTTTACTTTTGATAATGTGTTATTGATTCAACTAATTTGTTCTCCTATATTAAATTGTGATTGTACTTTAACAAAAGCCAGTAAATTTAAATTTAAGTTAGGCATTACAAACCGTTCGGTTGACAGAAACGTGGTCCAAGAAATCTGCGATCTAAGTAAATAAGTATTATTTAATTAAACAGTATGTAATCTTTATGTTACGGCAATCAAGTATTTAGAATTACTCTGAATTCATATAAAATATAAATGGTTAATCAATGGTACATTATGATTAATCCAACCTAAAATTTTGTACCTACACAGTATACATGATTAATGATAATAGATAAATATGTTTATCTTTCAAAGTTTTGTTTAAATTTCACGTTGCACATCAAATTTATGTTTATTAGTTATTTAAATGAAATTGACTTTGTTTGTTTTAAAAAAAAATGATAATATGCGATATATTACTTTATATTATTTGTATTTTTAAATAAAAAAAAGAAATATAAAAATAATACTAGTAATAATATTATATTAATTAGTAAATAAAATTCAAACTTAAATATTTTAATTTTATCTTATATAATAATGTATTATGCAGTTAAAGTTATAATATATTTGTCTAAAACTTTAAATTTAAATCGCATTGTATAAATATGGTAAAATTTTAATAATTAAAAAAAAGTCAATAAAATATATTTTATAGATACTTTAATTTATATTTTAGTTTTATATATATTAATATTATATTATAAGTAAATTAAATTTGAACTGAAATATTTTAACTTAATCAAATATATAATGTATTATGCAGCTAAAGTTTTAATGTATTTCTCTAAAACTATAAGTTTAAATCGCATTACATAAAAATAGTAAAATTTTAATAACTTAAAAAAAAATTCAATAAAATATATTTTATAGATACTTTAACTTGTACATTCTTCTATATATATTAATATTATATTATTAGTAAATTAAATTTGAACTGAAATATTTTAATTCAATGAAATATATAATGTATTATGCAGCTGAAGTTTTAATATATTTCTCTAAAAATATAAATTTAAATCGCATTATATAAAAATTGTAAAACTTAAATTATTAAAAAAAAAAGTCAATTAGATATATTTTGAAGCTACTTTAATTTGTATATTTCTTTTACATATATTAGTATTGTATTATAAGTAAATTAAATTTAAAGTGAAATATTTTAATTTAATCTAAAATAATAATGAATTAAGCAGCTAAAGTTTTAATATATTTCTCTAAAACTATAAGTTTAGTTCGCATTATATAAAAATGGTAAAATTTTAATAATTAAAAAAAAAGTCATAAATTTTCAAAAAGCTTTTAAAAAAGATGAGAGTTACCAGTTTTTTAAGCTACCCCAAAAGAATTGTAGTAAAATTCAAAATTTTTTCATAACCTATGAAGACATTAAAAGTTCAATTAACCACCTAAAAGATAAAATCATTAGAACGCCAGAAAACATTCCACCCTATTATATCAAGCATGTTATCCAATCAATAATTTTTTCACTATCATTACTATTTAATTGCTCTCTAGAACTATTTGATGTTCCTAAACAATGGAAAACATCTTTTATTATTCCAGTGCACAAGAAAGGTAATATACACGATGCTTTAAATTACAGACCAATATCTCTAACTGTGAATCTCTATGACAATCTCTATGAACATATTGCATCTGTAAAAAATTCTCAATCACATCTTTGTTAACAAATTATTAAGTAACAAACAGTTTGGTTTTGTCCCAAACCGCTCATCAAGCATTCAACTGTTAACATGCTTACATTCTTGGTTAGTTCCGAATCTCAAAAATCAGTTTACTAAAGTAGTTTATACGGATATTCGAAAAGCCTTTGATTCAGTATCACACAAATGATTATTAATAATTTTAAATCACTTTGGGCAACATGAAAACTTAATTGATTGGTTTGATAACTTTTTAAATGATAGATCACAAAGAGTACTCATCAATAATACGCTTTCTGACTCTTTAACAATCTACAGTGGATTACCACAAGGTGGTGTAGTTGGTCCCCTTCTCTTTTTAGTTTATTTTAATTATATTTGTTCAAACATTGATATTAAAAGTGAGTTAAGCTTATTTGCAGATGATGCCAAAATCTTTAGTCAGTCAAATACTTCATTACAACTATCTTTAGATATTATTTACATATGATTAAATAAATCCTAGAAAATGTAAAATTCTAACCATTAACAAAAAAAATCTTCTCCAACTGACCTCTTAATCAATAACACTAAGTTACCAGAAGTTAAATTTTTTAAAGATTTAGGAATTTATATTTCCAAAAATTTAAAATGGAATAAACATATCAACTATTTATATAAGGTTGCACAAACTTCATGTTATAAAATATTAAAAAGTTTTAAAACTAATTCTGCTTCAATTCTGACAAAACTATTTAAAACATACGTTCGCCCTAAACTTGAGTTTAACTCCCAATTTTGATCCCCCCATTTAAAAAAGGATATTAATAAGATGAAATCTGTGCAAAGGAGATATACCCGTCATGTTTGTAATCTTTGCAACATATCTTACACATCATTTAATGATAGAATGATTAAATTTGGCTTGGAACCACTGGAATATAGAAGATGGGGATTTGATCTATTAACTCTTTACAAAATTATTAATGGCAAATATAAAAGTTTTTTTAACCATCTTTTTAGTTTTTCCCAAAATAAATATCAACTGAGAGGAAATAATTTGAAAATAAAATGTAAATATGATTTTTAAAACAGTCAGTGGCAAGGCGCATTTTTTCACAGAGCAAAAGCTATGTGGAACAGACTACCTCAGGATATAGTATCTTGTGAGGGGTTTGAACAATTTCGTTTAAAGCTAGAAAGATTTGATTTAAATACCAGTAAAATTCACTAATTTTTCACTATAAACAAAAGAAAAAAATATTCTTTTCCCTACGCCTCCCCCTACAAACTATTAGTTTACTTATTTATTTTGTGATTAAAAATTTTGTTTCATAAGCGATGATTTTAGACAAATTTCTTTATTGTGTGTACTAAGTAATATATAAGTTTAAATTTTTTGAATTGAATTATTTTTTTTATTTAGTTCAGTTGTATATCATATTGTGTTTAATTTGTGTTTTCATTAAGATTATGTATATATATATATATATATATATACATATATATATATATACTCCCAATTTATAAAGAATTAAGTTATTTAACTGAATAAATTAAATTTTTCACACTGAGCCCACCTTGAGGGCTTAATTAATAAAAAGGTTTATTTAAAGATCCAAAACTCAAAGGACTCGAGTTTTTTTACTTTCATTGGTGATTTTGTTTTGTGCTTTATTTTAAACTTGTTTTGAAGCTGATAAGTGAATAGTCACGAAACTCGAGTCCTTTGAGTTTTGTACTTTAAATAAACCTTTATATATATATATATATATATATATATATATTTATATATATATATATATATATATATATATATTTATATATATATATATATATATAATTTATCTTAAAGTGTTGAACATAAGTTTATTTTCTTTTTCTTTTTTTGTGTGTCCTGTTTAAGTGGCCCAGGTTTTGATGTATGAGTCCAACATTGCACAATAAACAATATAATATAATTATAAATAATAATAATAAAGTCTTTAAAATTTAATTTAAAAGTCTAGACAATTAAAAACTAGTATATTATAATTTTTGTAAAAAAATAAATTAAAACTGAAAACTCTGTAAATTTAATCGAAAGTCATTGCTATACTTCAAAATTCTGAATTTTAAAAACTGTTTACTTCTACAAAAATGAAAATTAAATGAAAATGAAAAAAAAAATACTGCCTAACTTTTAAAAATATATATTAACAAAATTTACTTATTTAAAATTAAAATATTGCATTATAGTTTTTTTTATTAATTTTATTATTTTAAATATATTTTATGTAATGTTATACCTAACAAAGACAATAAAGCTTGTACTTTTAAAATCCTAAAGATCATATTTAAAAAAGACCAGCTTTTGGTTTTTGAAAACTAATGAAATTCTTCTTATAATTAGAATACAGTGCATACTTATCACTTTCCAATTGTATTAATAATTTCAATTAAATTCGTTTTACAATTTTTTATAAAACTAAGTCTTACAAGTAGTCTCTCAAAACTTATAAGTTTGTATGACAGCACAATTAAAATTTCATTTAGAATATTTTTCTCCTGATTTGAAGAAGCATCATGTTTTAAAACTTTAACTTATGTTTTTGTCTAATAATTTAAACATTTACTATTGAAATATAAAGGAGAACTTGTTATATATTGTTTTGCAAATTGAGAAAGCTTAACCTAGCTTTTATTATTCTTCATTAAAACAGAATTTACATAATAACTACAATATTTACTATTGAAATTTGCCGTGAGTGTTAATTCAAAAAATGTCAAAACATTTTAAAGAACCAGCAGATATATCCAATCAAAACGTTCTCGATAATTGCAAGGTTAGTTAAAATAGTACACAATTTTTTTTTATAAACAATAAACAAAATACTAAAAGTACATTACTTCTTTTTTTAAAGAAATTATAATAGAGTTGATTAAGATAGTTTTTAATATAAAAACAGACTAAATTTGCATAAAAACCCCATAGAACGTAAAAAAAAAATTAATTTTAAAAATGTATAAATTAGTTCACAGAAACGTTCTATGTTATCTAAATATATTGTTTTACGAATTGAAATGATAATTATATTAGATGTAAAGAATTGTTTAATTCTTAAAAAAGGTAAGAAGTTATAGTTTTTTGTTAAAACCAGAGTATCAACATGAAATTGAAAGGAGATTTAGACAATCAATACCAAGAATGGCAGGAAAAAATTGAAAGTAGAGATGTAAATCCATATGATCTTTTAGTTGCTTATGTTAACAGAATGTTGATTGAAAATCGTATAGAGAGTCATCAAAATAATTTGAATTTGGAAATGCAAACCGACGATGAAAACGTAAAACAAGAGCTGATAGTTTTAATAGAAGAGCTGGATCATTTTAAAGTTGTACTAAACGAAAGATATCAGAATTTTGTCGACTTTGTTAATGACATTATTAATAAAGATAACGGATTAAGTTCCCTAAGAATTCAGCAGTTTGAACAATTCACAGCTGATAAGTCATTTGTTGGTGACCAGTGTGTGATATGCATGGGAGACATTGAAATCGGTAGAAACATGATGCGTCTCGATTGTGATGGTCAGCACACTTTCTGTCAAGTTTGTATTGAAGGATGGTTTGCTAACCACAAAACCTGTCCAATTTGTCGCCACGCATTTTAGAAATATTTTTTGCTAAAATATTTTTACTGCATGCAGACATTGTTTTTATAAATTTGAATTTCTCATAACAATTTTTTGTTGAAATTATTTAGTAATAAATTATTTAACTTAGATCTGATGCGTGTTCTTTTTGCTGGTTACAAGTACATAAAGTAAACTATGTTTAGCAACATTTATAGAGTATATAATACATTTTCTAATCTTGTATTTAAAAGTGCACAAAAACCGATTAAATAACATATTATAAAGATTAAAAAAATATTTTATTTTGGTTTTGACATATTTTGATTTTTAGAGATTTTCTTTGCATTTTAAATTAATTCCTATGCACATCAACTTAAAATAATTTAAAAATTTTTTGAAAAAATCTAGAGCTTTATGACTTTTATATATGTAAATAGTGAACTTTTGAATTGAAACATAAAATCTACCATATAATTTTTTTTTATTTAAAAACAAATTTAACGTAGTTTGACAGTATCTTTTTAAAATTGCCATACTATTTAAGACAGTTGTTGTACAACTTTATATTGGTGCATTGCACCTTTGTTTTAATAATATATTTACCTATTGTTGTGCTTTGCATTGGAACTGAACCTAGAAATTCTTCTAAAATGTCAAAAATAGTGAAAACACCTCTAATAAAAATTCTCAGACAAACAATATTTGTTGTATCAGTGCTCTCATATAAAAAAATTTATATAAGTCATAATTTGATTTATGCGGCTTTATAATCTTCAGAAATTTACTAAACACGACTTGTTGTTGTCATTGAAGAAATAAACAAAAGCATTTTTATACCGTCAACACAGATTCTTTAAAAAAATAAAATTCTCAAGGGTAACTACTTTTTAGTAATAAATTTTGCTACTTGCCTTACAACTTGCCTTGATTTTTTTTTTCTCTTCAGTCTGTAATTACTGAAAATAATCGCGTGGTTTGTTGGAACTGACTTCAGCAATTTTTTTCTTTTCACGTTTCTCTGAAAACTCCTGAGTAACGTTTTTTAATTCTTATAGCTTGTCTTATATATCACACTTTCTCTACTTAATTGCAATATATTTATTGAAGATAAAGAATTGCTATAATACCCAATAAAAAGTATTTTTTATACTTCATTAATAGCTTAATCAATGTTTATACTTATGTTAAATATATTTAAAAAACTTAATTGTCCATTCAAGCTGACTTATAAAAGAAAAATTTCGATGTTTATAATTCACTTTTATTAAATTTTGTAATTTCTTTATTTTGTAAACTTATTTTTAAAAAGGGTTGCTAAACACACAGGCTAGTTTAATTTCAAAATTTTTCAAATCAGACAAGGATACCCCTCTTAGGACATTAAAAAAAAAGACTCAGATGTGTGTTAAACTGTTATTTCAAACACTTTGAATAATTTTCGAAATGTCAGAATATTATATGACTGAAGGGAAGTATACTAATGTTTTGTTGTTCTTGTCTTATTAAAAATTGTAAACTTTTTTATAATGATCATGTTTAAGTTATGTATTTATGCTTGATTAATAGCAAGTTTTAAGCTTTTCCAACTTTAATAAACTTATGCTGGTTTAGTATAACTTAAAAATTAATTGCTTTTAAAGTGACAACCATGTAAAAGTCTAATTAATTACTAATAAAGTATTTTTTTAAAGTGTTCGAGAACTAATTATCTTAAGGATTTTTTTTTAGCTTTTCTACATTAAAAATAGGTATTAGTTTTATATAGTTAACTACTTATGAGCTTTTTAAAGAATGAAAACTATTTAAGACGCAAAAATTGTTTTCAAATGTTAATATTTTTTAAAATATGAAAAAGTGGTTCATAGTATAAAAAAAAAACTCATAGATGATTTTCAAGTTTAGATTTTATAGAGAGTTAGGTTTTCAGTATAATAAAACACATTAAGTTTAGCTTTTAAGTGATTAAAAAAGTACATAGTTAAATTAACGTAAGTATACACGTTAATGTAAATTTTATTCTAATAAATGTTAATAATTCAAATTTAAACTATGTGTAGCTAAAAGTTATTTTAAAAATAAAGTGAGTAAAAGTAAAACTTTCTCTATTGATACTAAAATTATAACAAAACGACTGTCTAAATGTCACTAAAACTAAAACTGCAGCCCGCGAAGATTCTGAAGACTTAAAACTTGGCCCGCGAGTACCAACTGCCTGCCGACCCGACCCCTGTTCTAGATAGTCTATAGTTCAGAATCAAAAGCAAAATAAAAACTTAAATTATTTTTAAACTTGTTTTGAAACTTTCACTAGACCAGAGTCTCCTAAATTGGACCATTGGACCAAGAGGTCATAATTTAAAACTCACACTATGTATCCCTGAGTTGATGACAATAATAAAAAAACAACTTAGATATTTTTAATAGTAGTTTTGAAATTTATATAGATATTATAGAAAAATTTAAGGAAATTTAGGAGGTACACATATTAGTTATTTTATGATTTAAGGTGCAAAGATTTGGTTTAGCTTAACGACCACTGCTTTAGATCATGTTCAGAACATATATAATTTTGTCTTAAAATTTTTTTTTAGAAAAGCAAATAACTTTTGTTTGTACTTTCAAAGGAAAATCTTTAAAAGTTTAGCTCTAAATATATGTAGAACAAATTAGTAAAAAACAATGTTACCCTTTATAGAAATAGTTTAAGTTTAGCAAAAATGCTATAAGAGTTTATGTTGATAATTTTATTGTACTATATAAGCATATTAAAAAAGCTAAACAGTTAATTAGTCTATTTTTTTATGTTGTACACAACTATTTATTTATTTTTTTTTAAGCATCGATTTTACTAAGACAAGTTTAATGTTAATAAATAACAAAAAGCTGCATGCTTTTGAATCTTGTGTGAAATTTTCAATTTTAAATGTTACTTGATTGTTCATCATAAAATTCATTTTGAAGTTAAAATTTTCATATATGATGTCTGTGATAAATTTTTTTTTGCCAGAAAGGTAATTTGACTAAACTCATTCTATTTCAAATTCTATTTTGAAAATTTATCAGTTTGACATTTGTAAAATTAGCGTTTTAAGAAAAGAACATTTAAAACAATATACAGCAGTTCATACATTTAAACGTAAACATTGTTATAAAAGCTTTAATCAAATCATATAGATAAAACATTTTGTCATCAACAACATTTTTAACACATTTATAGTAACTTAACAATATGTTTTAAATGGTGCTTTACTACATAAATCAGTTTTTAACTTTGAACTTAACTTTAAACTAGAAATAGACCAAAAAAATTTGCTCTCAAAACTCTAGAAAAAAAAATTAAAATCCTGGAAGTACATTCTCAAAATCCTAGCTAATATTTAACAGAAGTAGTACAATAGTCGAAGAAAACGTAAATAAAGGTTAAATCTTAGTTTGAGCTCTAAATTCTTTTCCTGCTTTTAAACACTAATTTAACTTCTAATGAAAATTGTTAAAATTTCTAAAGTTTCAAAAAGCAGAAATATCAAAAAAATTGATCAATATTAGGGTTGCCATTAAACCCTGGATGCTTAAATTTAAAGTTTGAAAATTTTAATTTAAGAAAACAAAAACTCTTAAAAATTAAAATCTAGAATTTTGGTCACATTTCATTACAATACTTAGAAATCCTGAGTTTAAAAAAAATTACTTATACATTAATGAAACTTTGATTAAATAAGAAGGTAGTGCTTTATCGAATATATATATATTCTTTGAAATTTAACTTTTTCTTAAATACTAATTATAGTCCTGATCCTATGTTAAAATCCTGAAAACTTACTTTAAAAACGTTGCTCATCGGTTTTTTTCTAAAATAGTCCCATTTTTGATTATATTTATTTAACCATGTTTAATTATATTTTTATGTGCAAAATTTTGGTCTATTTTTAGTCTAAATTTTATAAAACTCAATTAACTTATTTTATTACTACAAGATTACTGAATAGATACTGTGTTGCAACTTTTCAGTGTTTCAAAATAAATATATATTTTTTATTTTTTAGTTGCTTCTAATATTATGTAAATTGTATGAAAATATTATGTAAAAAAATAAGTTTTTTTAGAAAGTGATTACAATTTTACTCGAGCATTGAATTTCAAATTGTCACATGCAAAGTTTTATTCATAATTTACTTTCTTCAATTTTTCTAACACTGCAAGACAAAATGCAATTTTTCATAATTTAAAAATCTTGTATGTATAAGTTACATACTCTTAGTTTACAAAGACTACCTGTTTATATCGTATAAGTTTGAAATTTACTATGTAAAAATTAAAAAAATTAAAAGAGTACAACTAATGTATTTTGCAGCAAATTTTCCTCCTCCAAGCCTTTGATCCTCTCATGTTGTGCCACGAGTCTTAAGTTAGCTTGTTAATTTTTTTCAAAAATTTTTAAAAAATGTCTAAACTTTAGATCTAATTATTTTCCTTATTTTAATATCTAATTTTTTTTTCTAGAGAATAGTCCTTTGTGTTTAATAAAAAAAAATCTATTGGATTGGGGCTTAACATATAGTATGGGCCTCCTTAGAAAAAATTAATTTTGTTATCATTTCTTACTTAGCTCAATTTTTTTTTTTTTAATTCATATTTATTAGAGAATAAACTCTTTACCACATTTTTTTTTCTAACTTTTAATATTTTCTACTATCTAGTCTTCCTTATTCCGGAACATGGCTAAATAGTACGAAATATGAGTTTTGTTATCGATTTTTACTTAGCTCGAATTAAAAAAAGGGTTAATTTTTTTTTATGTGAACAATGTTATACAGTTTCTTTTTAACTTTAAAGATTTTGTTTTATTTGGCCTAATTTAAGAACTAGGAAATCTAGAAAAAGGTTAGATATACAAAATGTTAAGAGTTGAAAAAAAAAGTATTGTACAGAATTTATTCACTAATAAAGATGAATATTAAAAAAAATATTTAGCTATTAAGATAAGAAAAATAATTGGATATAGAGTTTGGACATGTTTTAAAATTTTTTGAAAAACGTAACCAAGCTAACTTCAAACTCCTTGTTGCGCCTCCATTGCATCTGTAACTCCAGTTTTTAACTTAAAAAAATTCCCATTCAAGGTACTTCCCCCTCTCTAAAACTTACAATCTAACAAACTTTTAGTCTTCACAAACTTTATTTAACTATATTTTTAATTTTTTTTGAAAAGGTCTTAGTTTTTAGGTGTTAATTAATCTTAAGGGTTTACATGACAATTAAGATTCGGACAACTCTAATTCCAACAGTTCATATTAAAAATAATATATAAAAGAGTATATCTCAATAAGTGTTATAAATTAAAAAAAAATACATATGTAGATTTTATTAGTATCTACAGGCCATTTTTTTTCTTTTTTGCGAAATTTTAAATATTCTTGAAAATTTAAAAAATTACTAAAATAACTATTTTTTTTACTTTATTTAAACCATATCTCAAAAAACATTTAATGGTTTGCAAAAAGATAAAAAATGGTTTGTAGATATTAATAAGATATAAATATTTAATTTTTGTATTTGACAAGTATACATTATTTTTTTAGTTGCTGCCCTTTTAATTTTTTCTTATAAGTTTAAATTGTCGGAATTTGAATTGTCCTAATTTGAATAGTCGTTCATCCATCTTAAGGTGTTTATTGAAAAGGCTTATTGAAAGGCCTCTATTTAAACAAAATTACATCTTGTTGGTTGATGAAATTTCTACTATTACAAAAAATTTGAAATTTTTAATTTCTTGAAGTATTAAATAATTCTAAAATTTCAAAATTTTTTCTGTTTAAAATGTAGATATTTCACTAAATGCTTTTGTCAGAGTGGCCACAAAACCTAAAATTCGATAAAAACCTGGATTTTGAAAATTTTTAAAATCTGGAATTTTGAATAAAAATTATATTCAAATTAGGACAATTCAAATTCCAACAATTCAAAATTATCAGAAAAAATTAAAAGGGCAGCAACTAAAAAAATAATGTATACTTGTCAAATACAAAAATTAAATATTTATGTATAAAGCCAGGAAAATCTTTAATTACGAACAATTTTTACATGCTAAATAGTAAAATAAGGATTTGGCACAAAAAAAATTTCATATCAAAAAAGGTTTGGTATTCATACTCATTTTATTAGAAAACCAGTTAAAGTAGCTAAACAGTGTTTTAAAAATTATGTTATGTTACTTGAACTAGTTTTTAACTTTAAACTAGAAATAGACCAAAGAATGTGTACTTTGAAAAAACTTGGGAAGATTTTTCTCAAAAACTAGTGGCATCCTGTTTTGTGTTGATCAGAAGTTATACACTAGTAGAACAAAAAGTATATTAAGGTATACTATTAGTTTGATTACTAAATTCATAGGTAATTTTAATAAATTTAATTTACTCCTAATGAAAACTTTTATACTATTTGCTATATGATAACTTGAAAATGTTGGAATATTGATCAGTAATAGGGTGACTATTAAACCCTTGATGCTTAAATTGAAATATCTAGACAAAAAAGAACTGGTTGAAACCTGAGACTGTTGGTGAACCAAAATCCAAAGGACCATTTACCCTTGAACATTTACTCTACGGCTTAATCTGATTGTGGCTTTACTACTGGTATTCTTCATAATTATTACTTTACCATAAACTTAGTATAACTGAATATTAGTACTACTATAAATAACCGTGCACAAAAATTTAGTGGGTTTCTCTATCAAACGAACTTTAATGAATACAAAACAAATTATTAAAATACAAGTACTATTAATTATGTAATTTGTGTACTAAAAAACTGTATATTAATCACTATACAAGAACTTAATAATATTTTAAGATATACTTCAAATTAAATGCAAAACCAAGTGTTGAAAACTACAAGAGAACTATAATAGTATGTCACTTATGTGAATATTGCTTTATATTAAACCAATATAAAAAATGCTTTTAATAAATTAATTGTTAAAAATCAAAAGAGCTTTAAAAATGTACAGTAAGAGAATTACAAAACTTATTATAAATAACAATCTTAAAATCTAACAAACACAATTACAACTATATATACTAAAGCTTTATAAAAGAAACTCAGTACCAATACTAAAGTGTCTTATTGTAAACATTCTCTGCAACACCTGGCGGTTATATGAACCCCACTCCGTCTGTCTGTTGTATCAGCTTAGATCCAAAATGACACAACTCAATGTTGCATCAGGAGTTTTGATAATACGTCATAAAAGAGAAATGTGCTCTCATTCTCCTTTGTACTCTTTCTCACTTTTGCTACATAAGACTTGCCCGGGCATAAATTGTGGTTGCATTAAAACAAAACGGTTTACAAGTGAAACTTGGATAAGAGTAACATGGTGTATTATTCTTTAAAAAAAATTTTGAAAACTTTAAATCTTGACATTTTTATTAAAAGTCATTAAAATACAAAGAAAGCCTAAGTTTTTAACAAATTGTATCTCTACAATAAGGAAGTTAACTTGGAATATATATTGTTTAAAACATTACTTGTTTTAAAATACAGAGAAATGTTATAGTACTTTTCATTAATTTTTTAGTTTAATGTTATACCTCAAAAGAAATAAAGCTTGTACTTTTAAAAACTTAAAAATTTAATTTTAAAAAGGTCCCCATTGATTTAAAGCCTTTCCCTTAAGTTTTCTAACATTTTGAGTGCAAATTTAGTAATTTTTTTGGGGTTAAGTTAATAAAAATCAGATAACTGATTTTAACACTAAAATATTGCTGAAATGATACTGTATTGCGACCTTTTAAGTGTTTTAGATAAGTATTTTTTTAATTGTTATTTATCTAATCTAAATTTCACTTTTTTGTGTATGAAATTTTAAATTCAAGACAATTATTACACAGTTACTCTGAGCGTGAAGTTTTAAGTTATAACATGTAAAGTTTATTTAAAATTAAGAATTTTCTTTCTTTAATTGTTGCAATTGTGCAAAAAAGAAATTATTTTAATATAGTTCAACATTGTTTTTTTTTTTTACTTAAATTAATTATTCAACTATTTTCTTTTTAAACAGTGGCCAGAAAAAACTTTTTTTCAACGTAATATAGGCCTAAAAAATTAAAGTAAAAATGACTGCTACTTAAACATTTGATAACCTTCTTTTTAAATAAAATTTTATGGAAAGTTTATGAAGATGGTATAACATTGAAAGCACTGAAGTAAAATTATGATTTTTTCATTTTTTAAATGTTTGCGTCATAACTTCAAGTATCCTAAAATATATCTTACTTCATATTTAAAGCTAAGCGTGTGGAATACTTATTTTTAATAGTATTTTTTACATTTTGTTAGTAACTTGATAGTATAAAAATATTTTTGAGAAAATAACATAAGTTATGTTATTGATACATTTTATCCTAACAAGATTTTTAAGCAAATGCATATTGATTAAGATTTTTTTTACCCTAGTAACTGACATTTTTGTTTTATCAAATTTAAAATTATAAGAATAAATTAATATTACTTTTCCTTTGTGTTGGAAATGTTAACATTAAGAGCCCATATTAAGCATATAGATAATTTTTCTTTCAGAAAAAAGACTTTTATTTTTAAAATTTTGTTCTGTAAAAAAATACCTTCAAGGAATTTTTTATTTTTTACTAGCAAACTTATATTTTTCAACTCTTGATTTTTTTGTTTCTAATTGTTATGGATTAGGTAACTCAAATTGTTAATTAGTTGAATTTTTACTATAAATAAAAAATGGGCATTTTTACTTTGATGGAGGTTTAAAGAAATTAAGAGTTTAAAATAATAACTTTTAAGTAAACATTTTTCCTAGTTAAAAATGAAAGTGTTTCACTAAATGTTTTTTTAGGGCTGGCCATAAAACCTAGAGTTTCAGAAATTTTGAAAAAAATCTTTGAAAACCTGGAATTTTTAACAAAGTTCACTTTAGAAAATGGAAAAACCTAGAATATTAAACAACTTTTACAGGTTAAGTAAACAAATTTTGTATTAAAACAAATATTTGTCATATAGATAAGATGTTTTGTAATCATTAATATTTTTTTGAACACATTTAATGTAGTTTAACAGCACCTTTTCAATGCTGTCTCACTACTTAAAACATTTTTAACCATAAACTTTAAATAATCAAGATGAAAATCAGATAATTTGGACGTTATTTCTCAAAAACCGGTGGCTATCTTGTTTTGTATTGAACAAAAGTAATGCATTAGTTAAACAAGAAGTAAATACAGGTCAAATCTTTTTTTGACTACTGAATTCATTACATATTTTACTTCTAATGACAATTTTAATGTAATTTAATATGTGATAAAAGAAAACGTCTTTAAGTTTGAGTATTAGGGTGGTCATTAGGTACTTTTTACTTAAATTTAAAAATCCGGACAAAAAACAACTGGTATATTATATTTTTTGAAAAAAAACTTTGAGAACTTGAAATTCTTGAATTTTGATCAAAAGTCATTAAAATATGAAATTTACAACTAAACAATAATAAGTTTAAATAATAAATTCCTGCTTAACTTGAAAAAAAAACATTCTTTAAAATTTAACTAATTTTAAATACTGAGTGGCATTATAGTACTTTTTTTTTAATTTTAAACTTTACAAATATATTTATTTAGTGTTATACCTAATAGAGACAATAATGCTTGTACTTTTAAAATACTAAAATTTTACCTTTAAAAAGGCCATCGATAGTTTTTGTTTTAAGACTCAAAAGCTTATCAAAAACAACTAATATTAATATTGTTTGTAGTTGTAGAACTTAGACTACCTCTTATTTCTTCTAACTCTTACTTCAGCTAGACTATCTGTTTATATTTTATAAGTTTGTATTCACTACTTAGAAAGTTAAGAAAAAAAAGAGTACAAAGTAAATTTTTATTTGCAGTTTTTGAAACACAGGCTAGCTATTTTTCTTATAAATGTAGAAACTACAAAACAACTAAAAAATTTACATTTAGAATGCAGATAGTGTTAATACAAAATATCTTGAACATTTTAAACAACAAGCAAATATGTCTTCTCATAAAATGCTCAAAAATTACAAGGTTAGTTAAAATTTTATAGCATTTATAGCATATTTAAAAACATTATTTAAATTAATAAAATACTATACTTAATTCATTTAATTCAATTAATTTTTTGGGGTTAATCTAAAAAGTTTTTTTTGTATATCTCTAAGTTTATTTGCATATCATAGTACATAAAATTTTAGAGAATATTAGTTTTCTTTTATAAAGTGTTTAATGAATACATTTTTGTCGCTTTGTTTTAGCAAACTTAAAAAGTACAAAGTTAGCAAAATATTTAACCCAACTAAAGCTTTAAATAATATTAAACATGATGCTAAAAAGAGAAAACTGTTTTTTTAAACTATCTTCAAGTCCAGTAAATTGTTTTGAACTTTTAAAACAGGGTTTCCCAAAATGGAAAAAATGGCCCTCTTTGGGGCAATAAACAGTAAAAGAGCTATCAGGGGGCCATTAGGTCATAACTTTAAATTTAAGTTAGATATTCTTGAGTTTTTGATATCGAGCAAAACAAACGTTTTAGGTGTTTATTATGGTAGTTTTCAAGTAATCTTGATACAAGCCGGCAATTTTTAAACTTCTTTAAAGGGGGCTATTTGAAAAAATGTTTGGGAAACCCTCATTTAAATACTCCGAATAAATAGTTTCAGTTAATGTTTAACATATTTATAAATGTATATGTACCTTTGTGCTAATTTCATATAAGTAAGTTTTATACTATAATTTTGAAATGCATACCATTTCAAACTGTGAATCACTTCATGACTAAAACTTTATTGAGAGAAATCAATTGTTAATCAACTTCTCAAACAAAAAATTATATTTAAAACTAAATTTAGGATATCAACATCATGTTGAAAGAAGACCTTGAAAAACAGTACCAAGAATGGCAAGAAATAATTGTAAGTAGAAAATCTCCAACTGCTAAGTTTTCTACAACTTATGTTCAAAACAAAATCAAAATCCAAGATGATATTTTAAAGGCCGCAATATTGGAAACTGGTAATGAAGAAGTAAAACAAGAGCTGACACTACTAATTGATGAGCTTGAACAGTTCAAAATTCAATTAAATGAAAAGTTTCAAGATTTTCTCAACTTAGTTTATGACATCCGTACACGAAAAGGATTGACAATCCAAAGACTTCAGCAATTCAGTAAATTCACAGCTGATGAGTCGTTTGTTGGTGATCAATGTGTGATATGCATGGGAGACATTGAAATCGGTAGGAATATGATGCGTCTCGATTGCGATGGTCAGCACACTTTCTGTCTAGTTTGTATTGCAATATGGTTTGCTAACCACAAAACCTGTCCAATTTGTCGCCACTTTTTCTAGAGATTTTTGTTTTTTTAAATAATATACAGTTTTAAGGATTTGTTTAATAAATTACACTTCTTGTAACAACTGTTAATTAAATGGTTTAATAAAAAAAACAAAGTTTAGATCTTTGGTTTTTTTTGTTAGTTATTTGTAAAATTTATAAACCTTAAGCTAAAATGTTAAAGACGTATATTAAAAACTTAGAAAAAAAAGTTAATATAGTTATTTAGTTTTCTCCTGTAATTCTTTACTTTTTTCTTGATAATTTTATTTTGAAAACTGCTCAATTTTAGTTTTTATTATTTATCCAAAAATGAGTTTGACCCTATAAAATTTAATATTCAGAAAGGCGGAAACAAAAGAAACTTTTTAAATTTAGTGTAATTTACGAACATTTATTAATTTTAGACTTCTTTTTTTGATTGTTTCATAACTTTTGAATTTAAAAGTATACGGTTGTCATATAACTTGTTTGATAACTACTTTAAAAAACTTAAAAGTTAAGCACTTTAGCTAAGATGTAATATAAGCATGTATAATTTTACTGCATATTAATTTCTTTATTAAAAGTAAACTAGTTTAAAATTACCTTAAGTTATTTATAGTTCAGAAGCTGTTCAAACTTTTTTATTTTAAAATATCGACATTTCAAGTTTCGACTTCATGCAAAAATAAAATTACTAGTTTTTTTTTTTAATTGTTCACGACAAACAGTCTAAAAGCTGTTTTGCAGCGTATCTATTATATGTAGCATCTTGATATTGACAGCTGTGTAAAGTTCAACATACTTTTTAAATATATAGTAATTCAATTTTGTATTTATCTAACAGTAAAAATTACTGAATATGATACTAGTTTAGTAAAAAAGTGAACAAGTTTATTTAAATTAATATTCTACCATTATTCTGCTACTAGAATACTAGATTAACCGAAGATTGAACAAAGTATTTAACCTGGTAGTACTTCTGTTAAAAAATTAGTTAATATCATAATATAATCTATACCAAATCTATAAACCAAATATTATGCCCTCGTGCAAAAGTGTCTTTGTGTAAATTTGACAAGTTACTTTTTTTTCTGAAAAACTTATATTGTTTAAAACTTTACTTTGTTAAAAAAAAAGTGACATTATAGTTTTTTCATTAAATTTTAATTTTTATTTTTCTACTCAATGTTAAAACTCAAAGAGGCAATAAAGCTTATACTTTTAAAATTCTAAAAGTTTACTTTAAAAGAGTTGCTCATTGGTTAAAATTTAATTCTCCCAGGCTTTCTGATATTTTAAAGTGCAAGTTTTTGTATATTTTTTGAAATCGATTTAAAAAAATCAAATAATTGAATTTAATATCAAAAAATTGCTAAAAAGTTATTACATTGCATCTTTTTAAGTGTTTTAAAATAAAATTATATATGTTATGCAACTTATACTAATCTAATCAAAGTTTCACTATTTTATATATAAAACTTAAAATTTATAAAAATGATTACACAGTCACTCGAAAGTGAAATTTCAAGTTGTATCTTTTAAAGTTTAATAATTCAGTTAAGTAATTTCTTAAAAACCAGTGACCACCCTAGCTAATATTTAATAGAAGTAATACAAAAGTCGAAGAAAACGTAAATAAAAGTTAAATTGTAGTTTGACCACTAAAATTATTTCCTGATTTAAAACATTAATTTTACTCTTAATGAAAAATGTTTCACTATTCAAAGTTTCAAAATGCAAAAATATCAAAAAATTTGATCAGTATTAGGGTTTCCATTAAACCCCGGATGCTTAAATTTAAAGTTTGGACAAAACTAACTAGTGTATTTTAATTTCTGAAAAAAAAAACTCTTAAAACTTAAAATCGAGATTTTGGTCACATTTCATAACTTTACTTAAAAATCCTGAGTTTAAAAAAAATAACTTCTACATTAATGAAACTTTAATTAAATAAGAAGTTAGTGCTTAATCGATAATATATATATTCTTTGAAATTCTACTTTTTTTTAATACTAATAATATTGCTGATAATAATAGTCCTATATTAAAAATCGTGAAAACTTACTTTAAAAAACGTAGCTCATTGGTTTTTTGAAAACACTCCCATTTTTTATTATATTTATAAGTGTAAGTTGCTGTCAGTTTTTAGTCGCAATTTACTAAAAATCAAGTAATTTATTTTAGTACTATAAGATTATTGAAGAGATACTGTGTTGCAACTTTTAAATGTTTCTATATAGATACAAATTTTTTGTTTTTTAGTTGTTTCTAATTTTATGTAAATTGTATAAAAATATTATGTAAAAAAAAAAAATTTAGAAATGTGATTACACTTTCACTCGAGCATTGAATTTTACGTTGTATCTATTGATGTACCGGACTCACTATCCGAGTCCGGGTCCGGCCGGATATTGCCATTATTGTTTGACATCCGGATCCGGCCGGACTCTAATTTGAAAAAAAAAGTCCGTATCCGGTTTCGGCCGGAATCTAGTTTGAAAAAAAGTCCGGATCCGGGTCCGGTACATCACTAGTTGTAACATGCAAAGTTTTATTCACAATTTACTTTCTTCAATTTTTCTAACACTGCAAGACAAAATGCATTATTTTCATAATTTTCATAATTTAAAAAAACTTCTATGTATAAGTTACATACTCTTAGTTTACAAAGACTACATGTTTATATCGTATAAGTTTGAAATTCACTATGTAAAAATTATAAAAAAAAAGTACAACTAATGTATTTTGCAGAAAATTTTCCTTCTCCAAGCCTTTGATCCTCTCATATTACGCCACGAGTGTGAAATTAGCTTGGTAAAGTTTTTGAAGAATTTTTAAAAAATGTCAAAACTTTAGATCCAATTATTTTCCTTATCTTAATAGCTAAATAAACACTTTATTTTATTCTAGAGAACGGTCTTTATTGTTTAATTAATAAAAAAAAATCTATTGGATATAAGCTTGACTTTTAGTGTGGGGCCCCTTAGAAAAAATTAGTTTTTTTATTAAATTTTACTGAGCTCGAATTAAAAAAGAAAATCAAAATATTTTTTTTTTAAATATTTTTATATTTTAGAGAATAAATTCTGTACAACACTTTTTGTTTCCAATCTTTAGTATTTTGTACTATTCAGCCTTGTTCTAGAATTCCTAATTCCAAAATAAGGCCAAATAGTACGAAATATGAACTTTGTTATCGATTTTTACTTAGCTCTATTTAAAAAAAAGAGTTAAATTATTTTATATTTTTATTTTTATTTTTTTTGAATAACGTTATACTATTTTTTTAACTCTTTTTATTTTGTTTTATTTGGCTTTATTTCAGAATTAGGAAATCTAGAATGAGGCTAAATATACAAAATATTAACAGTTGGAAAAAAAAAGTGTTGTACAAAATTTATCCATTAATAAATATGAATATTAAAAAAGGTTTTTTTATTTATTTGAGACAAGTAAAAATTCATAACAAAACTAATTTTTTCTAAGAGAGCCCCACACTAAAAGTCAAGCCCCAATCCATAGGATTTTTTTTCTAAATTAAACACAAAGGACCGTTCTTAAAAATTTTTCGTTTAGCTTTTAAGATAAGGAAAATAATTGGATATAAAGTTTGGACATGTTTTAAAAATTCTTGAAAAACGTTACCAAGCTAACTTCACACTCGTTGTTGCGCCTATATCGCACCTGTAACTCCATTTTTTAACTTAAAAATTCCTGTTCAAGGTACTTCTTCCTCTCTAGAACTTACAATCTAACAAACTTATAGTCTTTACAAACTTTATTTAACTATAATGCTAATGTTTATTGAAAAGGTCTTAATCTTTAGGTGTTTGATAAACTTAAGGGGTTACATGACAATTCAAATTGGGACATCTCAAATTCCAACAGTTCAAAAAAAACTAAAAGACTACATCTCAATAAGTGTTTTAAACTTGAAAAAGATAAAAAATACATATGTAGATTTTATAAGTATCTACGGTCAAACTTTTTTCTTTTTTGCTAAATCTTAAATAATTTTCAAGATTTTGAAAAATTACAAAAAATTAACTATGTTATTTACTTTATTTAAGCCATATTTCAAAAAAAAAATAATGGTTTGCAAAAATAAAAAAAAAATATTTGTAGATATTAATAGGATCTAAAAATTTAATTTCTGTATTTGACAATTATACATTAGTTTTTTAGTTGTTGCCCGTTCAATTTTTCTTAAAAGTTTGAATTGACGGAATTTGAAGTTTTATTTGATGTTTATTGAAAAGGTTTATTGAAAGGTCTCTATTGAAACAAAGTTACATCTTGTTGGTTAATAAAATTTTACTATTAGAAAAAAATGTCATTTTTACTTTCTAAGAATTAAATAAGTTTAAAATTTCAAAGTAATTTTTTCTAAATAATTTATATTTTAAGTGTATATATTTCACTAAATGCGTTTGTCAGAGTGGCCACAAAACCTGGATTTAGAGAAATTTTGAAAACTGAAATTTTGAACAAAAATCACTAAGAAACCTGAGAAAATCTTAAATTTTAAACAATTTTACATGTTAAGTAGTAAAAATTCGATTTGGCACAAAATTTTTTTCATATATTAAAAGATACAGTTGTTATTTCATACTTATTTTATTAAAAAACACATTTAAAGTAGCTAAACAGCATTTTAACAATGCTGTCATATTACTTAAACTAGTTTTTGACTTTAATCTAGAAATAGACCAAAGAACGTGTACTTTTAAAAAATGGGAAACAAATTTTTCAAAAACTAGTAGTGACCCTGTTTTGTGTTGATTAGAAGTTACACACTAGTAGAACAAAAAGTATATTAAGGTGTATTATTAGTTTGATTACTAATATCATAAGTAATTTTAATAAATTTAGTTTACTCCTAATGAATATTTTAATACAATTTGTTATATAATAATTCATAAATGTTGTAATATTGACCAGTATCAGGGTGGCTATTAAACCCTGGATGTTTAAATTGAAATATCCAGACAAAAAACCACTGGTTGAAACCTGAGACTGTTGGTGATCGAAAATCCAAAGGTATATTTACCCTTGAACATTTGCTCTTGGGGCTTAATCTGAGTGTGACTTTACTTTTGGGATTCGACATAATTATTACTTTACCCTAAACTTAATATTACTGAGTATTAATACTACTATAATTAACCATGCACAACAATTTAGTGGGTTTCTCTATCAAACGAACTTTAATGAATACAAAACAAATTATTAAAATACAAGTACTATTAATTATGTAATTTGTGTACTAAAATAATGTATTATAACCACTATACAAAAACTCAATAATATTTTAAGAAATACTTAAAATATAATGCATAACCAAGTGTTGAAAACTACAAGAACTATAAGGTATATCACTTATTCAAAAAATGCTTTATATTAAACCATTATAAAAAATGCTTTTAATAAATCAATTGTTAAAAATCAAAAGAGCTTTAAAAATGTACAGTAAGAGAATTACAAAACTTATTATAAATAACAATCTTAAAATCTAACAAACACAATTACAACTATATATACTAAAGCTTTATAAAAGCAACTTAGTACCAATACTAAAGTGTCTTTTTTTAAACAATCTCTGCAACTCCTGGCAGTTATATGAACCCCACTCCGTCTGTGTGTTGTATACACTTATATCCAACATTACATAACTCAATGTTGCATCAGGAGTTTTGATAATACGTCATAAAAGAGAAATGTGCTCTCATTCTCCTTTGTTCTCTTTCTCACTTTTATTACATAAGACTTGCTTGTGCATAGAATGTAGTTGCAATAAACTCTTTATTTTCTCTTAAAACAAAACGGTTTTCAAGTGAAACTTGGAATAATACATGAATAATACATGGTGTATTATTCTTTAAAAAAAATGAAGCCTTAAAATCTTGGCGTTTTTATTAAAAGTCATTAAAAATACAAAGAAAGCCATAATTTTCAACAACTTGTATCTCTACAATAAGGAAGTTAACTTGAAATATATATTGTATAAAATATTATTTAAAGTGATGTTATAGTAGTTTTCGTTAGTTTTTTAGTTTAATGTTATACCTTAAAAGAAATGAAGGTTTTACTTTCAAAAACTTGAAAATTTACTTTTAAATAGGTACTCATTGGTTTTGAGCATTTCTCCTAAGTTTTCTAATATTTTGAGTGCAAATTTTGGTATTTTTTTAGTGTTTAGTTAATAAAAATCAGATAACTGATTTTAAAACTAAAATATTGATGAAATGATACTGTATTGCAACCTTTTAAGTGATTCAGATAAGTATTTTTTTATAATTGTTATTTATCTGATCTAAGTTTCACTATTTTGTGTATAAAATTTTAAAAATGTTTAAATTATAACAATAATTACACAGTTACTCCGAGCGTGAAGTTTCAAGTTATAACATGTAAAGTTTATTTGAAGTTAGAAGTTTCTTTTTTTTAATTTTTGCAATTGTGCAAAAAACGAATTAATTTAATATAGTTCAATATAGTTTTTTAATTTAAATTAGCTATTTAATTTTACTTTTTTTAAATATTGGCCTAAAAAAACGTTTTTTCAATGTAAAATAGGCCTATAAAGTTTAAGTAAAAATGAAAACTCAAACAATTTGCCAACCTGCTTTTTTAAATAAGTTTTTATTGAAAATTTAATTAAAAATTATAACACTGAAAGCACTAAAGTATAATTATGGTTTTTTTTTAATTTTTAAACGTTTTCGTCATACCTTTAAGTATCCTAAAGTATATCTTACTTAATTCTTAAAGCTAAGCATGTGAAATACTTATCTTTTAATAGTATCTGTTACATTTTGTTAGTAACTTAATAGTAAAATACTATTTTTGATAAAAAAACATAAGTTATGTTATTGAAATCATTTTATCCTAAGAATAGTTTTAAGCTAATGCATATTGATTATTTTTTTTACCCTAGTAACTGACATATTTCTTTTATCAAAGCTAAAATTAAAAAAATAAAATAATATTACTTTTCCTTTGTGTTAGAAATTTTAATATTAAGAGCCCATATTAAACATATAGATAACTTTTCTTGAAGAAAAAAGACTTTTATTTTAAAAATTTTGTTCTGTCAAAAAATTCTTCATGGAATTTTTCATTTTTTACTAGCAAACTCATATTTTTCAAATATTGATTTTTTTTTTGTTTCTAATTGTTATGGATTTGGTAACTACATTTTGTAGATTAGTGGAATTTTAACTATTAATAAAAAATGGGCATTTTTAGTTTGATGAAAGTTAAAAAAAAATTAAGAGTTTAAAATAATAATTTTTAAGTATATATTTTTTCTTGTTCAAAATGAAAGTGTTTCACTAAATGTTTTTATAGGGCTGGCTATAAAACCTAGAGTTTCAGAATTTTTGAAAAAAAATCTTTGAAAACCTGGAATTTTTAACAAAATTAATTTTAAAAAATGGAAAAACTTAGAGTATTATACAACTTTTACAGGTTAAGTAGACAAATTTTGATTTAAAACAAAAAATTGTCTAATAGATAAGATTTTTTGTAATCATCAATATTTTTTGAACACATTTAAAGTAGCTTAACAGTACCTTTTCAATGTTGTCTCACTACTTAAAATTTTAACCATTAATTTAACTTTGAGCTAGAAATAGACTAGAAACATATAATTTAAAAAATCAAGAAGAAAATCAGATAACCTGGACGTAATTTCTTAAGAACCGGTGGCTATCCTGTTTTGTATTGAACAAAAGTAATACATTAGTTAAACAAGAAGTAAATACAGGTCAAATCTTTGTTTGACTACTAAATTCATTACATATTTTAATACATTAAACTACTTCTATAACATTTTAAATGTAATTTAATATGTGATAAATGAACAATGTCTTTAGGTTTGAGTATTAGGGTGGTCATTAGGAATTTTTTACTTAAATTTAAAAATCCGGACAAAAAACAATTGGTAATATACTTTTTGAAAAAAAAAAAAAGAGAACTTGAAATCCTTGAATTTTGATCAAAAGTCAATAAAATATGAAATTCACAATTGTACTATGATAAGTTTAAATAAGAAGTTACTGCTTAACTTGAAAAAAAAAATTCTTAAAAATTTAACTAATTTTAAATACAGAGTGGCATTATAGTACTTTTCATTAATTTTAAACTTTTTAAGTATATTTATGTAGTGTTATACCTAATAGAGACAATAAAGCTTGTACTTTTAAAATACTAAAATTTTACCTTAAAAAAGGCCATCGATTGTGTTTGTATCAAGTCTCAAAAGCTTATCAAAAACAACTATTACTAATATTGTTTGTAGTAGTAGAGCATAGACTACCTCTTATTTCTTCAACTAGACTATCTGTTTATATTTTATAAGTTTGGTATTCACTAATTAGAAAGTTAGGAAAAAAAGAGTACAAAATAATGTTTTATTTGCAATTTTTGAAAACACAGACTAGCTATTTTTCTTATAAATATAGAAACTACAGAACAACTAAAAAAAATTAATATTGTAATTGCAGATTGTGTTTATACAAATTATATTGAATATTTTAAACAACAAGCAAATATGTCTTCTCATAAAATTCTCAAAAATTACAAGGTTAGTTAAAATTCTATAGCATTTAGGGTTTTCGAAACATTATTCAAAATAATAATTTACTATATTTTTTTCATTAAATAAATTATATAGAGTTAATTTAGAAAGTTTTTAATGTATAACTCCAAGTTTTTTGCATAAAATGGTATGTAAAATTTTAGAGAATATTAGTTTCTTTTTGTTAAAGTGTTTAATACATTTATTTTTGTTGCTTTGTTTTAGTTAGTTTTATACCAACTAGAGTTTTAAATAATATTAAACATGATACTAAAAAGAAAAAACTGTTTTTATAAACTATCTTCAAGTCCCATAAATTGTTTTGAACTTTTAACACAGGGTTTTTTAAAATGGGCAAATTGGCCCTCTTTGGGGCATAAAGCAGTAAATGAGCTACCAGGGGGCCATTAGGTCATAATTTGAAATTTACATAAGATATTCTGGAATTTGTGATGACGAGCAAACCAAACGTTTTAGGTGTTTATTATGGTAGTTTTTAAGTAATCATGATACAAGCCGGCCATTTTTAAACTTCTTTAAACGGAGCCATTTGAAAAAAAAAGGGGAAATTTTTATTTAAATACTCCGAATAAATAGTTTCAGTTAATGTTTAACATATTTATAAATGTATATGTACCATTGTGCTAATTTCATATTAGTAAGTTTTCTACTATAAGTTTGAAATGCATACCATTTAAAACTGTGAATCATTTCATGACTAAAACGTAATTGAGAGAAACCAATTGTTAATCAATTTCTTAAACAAAAAATTTTATTTAAAACTAAATCTAGGATATCAACATCTAGTTGAAAGAAGACCTTGAAAAACAGTACCAAGAATGGCAAGAAGTAATTGTAAGTAGAAAATCTACAACTGCTAAATTTCCTACAACTTATGTTCAAAACAAAATCAAAATCCAAGATGATATTTTAAAGGCCGCAATATTGGAAACTGGTAATGAAAAAGTAAAACAAGAGCTGACACTACTAATTGATGAGCTTGAACAGTTCAAAATTCAACTAAATGAAAAGTTTCAAGATTTTCTCAACTTAGTTTATGACATCCGTACACGAAAAGGATTGACAATCCAAAGACTTCAGCAATTCAGTAAATTCACAGCTGATGAGTCGTTTGTTGGTGATCAGTGTGTGATATGCATGAGAGACATTGAAATCGGTAGAAACATAATGCGTCTCGATTGTGATGGTCAGCACACTTTCTGTCTAGTTTGTATTGCAATATGGTTTGCTAACCACAAAACCTGTCCAATTTGTCGCCACTTTTTCTAGAGATTTTTGTTTTTTTAAATAATATACAGTTTTAAGGATTTGTTTAATAAATTACACTTCTTGTAACAACTGTTTATTAAATGGTTTAAAAAAAAAAACTAAGTTTAGATCTTTGGATGTTTTTTTGTTAGTTATTTGTAAAATTAATAAACCTTAAGCTAAAATGTTAAAGACGTATATTAAAAACTTAGAAAAAAAAGTTAATATAGTTATTTAGTTTTCTCCTCTAATTCTTTACTTTTTTCTTGATAATTTTATTTTGAAAACTGCTCAATTTTAGTTTTTATTATTTATCCAAAAATGAGTTTGACCCTATAAAATTTAATATTCAGAAAGGCGGAAACAAAAGAAACTTTTTAAATTTAGTGTAATTTACGAACATTTATTAATTTTAGACTTCTTTTTTTGATTGTTTCATAACTTTTGAATTTAAAAGTATACGGTTGTCATATAACTTGTTTGATAACTACTTTAAAAAACTTAAAAGTTAAGCACTTTAGCTAAGATGTAATATAAGCATGTATAATTTTACTGCATATTAATTTCTTTATTAAAAGTAAACTAGTTTAAAATTACCTTAAGTTATTTATAGTTAAGAAGCTGTTCAAACTTTTTTATTTTAAAATATTGACATTTCAAGTTTCGACTTCATGCAAAAAAAAAATTACCAGTTTTTTTTTAATTTGTTCACGAAAAACAGTCTAAAAGCTGTTTTGCAGCGTATCTATCATATGTAGCATCTTGATATTGACAGCTGTGTAAAGTTCAATATACTTTTTAAAAATATAGTAATTCAATTTTGTATTTATCTAACAGTAAAAATTACTAAATATGATACTAGTTTAGTGAAAAAGTGAACGAGTTTATTTAAATTAATATTCTACCATTATTCTGCTACTAGAATACTAGATTAACCGAAGATTGAACAAAGTATTTAACCTGGTAGTACTTCTGTTAAAAAATTAGTTAATATCATAATATAATCTATATCAAATCTACAAACCAAATATTATGCCCTCGTGCAAAAGTGTCTTTGTGTAAATTTGACAAGTTACTTTTTTTTTCTGAAAAACTTATATTGTTTAAAACTTTACTTTGTTAAAAAAAAAGTGACATTATAGTTTTTTCATTAAATTTTTTTTTTTTATTTTTCTACTCAATATTAAAACTCAAAGAGGCAATAAAGCTTATACTTTTAAAATTCTAAACGTTTACTTTAAAAGAGTTGCTGATTGGTTTAAAATTTAATTCTCCCAGGCTTTCTGATATTTTAAAGTGCAAGTTTTTGTATATTTTTTGAAATCGATTTAAAAAAATCAAATAATTGAATTTAATATCAAAAAATTGCTAAAAAGTTATTACATTGCATCTTTTTAAGTGTTTTAAAATAAAATTATATATGTTATGCAACTTATACAAATCTAATCAAAGTTTCACTATTTTATATATAAAACTTAAAATTTATAAAAATGATTACACAGTCACTCGAAAATGAAATTTCAAGTTGTATCTTTTAAAGTTTAATAATTCAGTTAAGTAATTTCTTAAAAACCAGTGACCACCCTAGCTAATAATTAATAGAGGTAATACAAAAGTCGAAGAAAACGTAAATAAAAGTTAAATTGTAGTTTGACCACTAAATTTATTTCCTGATTTAAAACATTAATTTTACTCTTAATGAAAAATGTTTCACTATTCAAAGTTTCAAAATGCAAAAATATCAAAAAATTTGATCAGTATTAGGGTTTCCATTAAACCCCGGATGCTTAAATTTAAAGTTTGGACAAAACTAACTAGTGTATTTTAATTTTTGAAAAAAAAAACTCTTAAAACTTAAAATCGAGATTTTGGTCACATTTCATAACTTAACTTAAAAATCCTGAGTTTAAAAAAAATAACTTCTACATTAATGAAACTTTAATTAAATAAGAAGTTAGTGCTTAATTGATAATATATATATTCTTTGAAATTCTACTTTTTTTTAATACTAATAATATTGCTGATAATAATAGTCCTATATTAAAAATCGTGATTCGTGAACACTTACTTTAAAAAACGTAGCTCATTGGTTTTTTTAAAACACTCCCATTTTTTATTATATTTATAAGTGTAAGTTGCTGTCCGTTTTTAGTCGAAATTTACTAAAAATCAAGTAATTTATTTTAGTACTAAAAGATTATTGAAGAGATACAGTGTTGCAACTTTTAAATGTTTCTATATAGATACACATTTTTTGTTTTTTAGTTGTTTCTAATATTATTTAAATTGTATAAAAATATTATGTAAAAAAAAAAATTTTAGAAATGTGATTACACTTTCACTCGAGCATTGAATTTTACGTTGTAACTATTGATGTACCGGACTCACTATCCGGGTCCGGGTCCGGCCGGATATTGCCATTATTGTTTTATATCCGGATCCGGCCGGATTCTAATTTGAAAAAATAGTCCGGATCCGGTTTCGGCCGGAATCTAGTTTGAAAAAAAAGTCCGGATCCGGTTCCGGCCGGATTCTAATTTGAAAAAAAAAAGTCCGGGTCCGGTACATCACTAGTTGTAACATGCAAAGTTTTATTCACAATTTACTTTCTTCAATTTTTCTAACACTGCAAGACAAAATGCAATCTTTTCATAATTAAAAAAAAACTTGTATGTATAAGTTACATATCCTTAGTTTACAAAGACTACCTGTTTATATCGTATAAGTTTGAAATTTACTATGTAAAAATTAAAAAAAAAAGAGTACAACTTATGTATTTTGCAGCAAATTTTCCTCCTCCAAGCCTTTGATCCTCTCATGTTGCGCCACGAGTGTGAAATTAGCTTGGTAAAGTTTTTGAAGAATTTTTAAAAATTGTCAAAATTTTAGATCGAATTATTTTTCTTATCTTAATAGCTAAATAAACACTTTTTTTTTATTCTAGAGAACGGTCTTTATTGTTAAATTAATAAAAAAAAATCCATTGGATATAAGCTTGACTTTTAGTGTGGGGCCCCTTAGAAAAAATGAGTTTTTTTATGAAATTTTACTGAGCTCGAATTAAAAAAGAAAATCAAATATTTTTTTTTTAAATATTTTTATTTTTTAGAGAATAAATTCTGTACAACACTTTTTGTTTTCAACTTTAAGTATTTTGTACTATTCAGCCTTGTTCTAGAATTCCTAATTCCAAAATAAGGCCAAATAGTACAAAATATGAATTTTTTTATCGATTTTTACTTAGCTCTATTTAAAAAAAAAGAGTTAAATTATTTTATATATTTATTTTTAATTTTTTTGAATAACGTTATACTATTTTTTTAACTCTTTTTATTTTGTTTTATTTGGCTTTATTTCAGAATTAGGAAATCTAGAATGAGGCTAAATATACAAAATATTAACAGTTGGAAAAAAAAAGTGTTGTACAAAATTTATCCATTAATAAATATGAATATTAAAAACGGTTTTTCTATTTATTTGAGACAAGTAAAAATTCATAACAAAACTAATTTTTTCTAAGAGAGCTCCACACTAAAAGTCAAGCCCCAATCCATAGGATTTTTTTTCTAAATTAAACACAAAGGACCGTTCTCAAGAAATTTTTCATTTAGCTTTTAAGATAAGGAAAATAATTGGATATAAAGTTTGGACATGTTTTAAAAATTCTTGAAAAACGTTACCAAGCTAACTTCACACTCGTTGTTGCGCCTATATCGCACCTGTAACTCCATTTTTTAACTTAAAAATTCCTGTTCAAGGTACTTCTTCCTCTCTAGAACTTACAATCTAACAAACTTATAGTCTTTACAAACTTTATTTAACTATAATGCTAATGTTTATTGAAAAGGTCTTAATCTTTAGGTGTTTGATAAACTTAAGGGGTTACATGACAATTCAAATTGGGACATCTCAAATTCCAACAGTTCAAAAAAAACTAAAAGACTACATCTCAATAAGTGTTTTAAACTTGAAAAAGATAAAAAATACATATGTAGATTTTATAAGTATCTACGGTCAAACTTTTTTCTTTTTTGCTAAATCTTAAATAATTTTCAAGATTTTGAAAAATTACAAAAAATTAACTATGTTATTTACTTTATTTAAGCCATATTTCAAAAAAAAAATAATGGTTTGCAAAAATAAAAAAAAAATATTTGTAGATATTAATAGGATCTAAAAATTTAATTTCTGTATTTGACAATTATACATTAGTTTTTTAGTTGTTGCCCGTTCAATTTTTCTTAAAAGTTTGAATTGACGGAATTTGAAGTTTTATTTGATGTTTATTGAAAAGGTTTATTGAAAGGTCTCTATTGAAACAAAGTTACATCTTGTTGGTTAATAAAATTTTACTATTAGAAAAAAATGTCATTTTTACTTTCTAAGAATTAAATAAGTTTAAAATTTCAAAGTAATTTTTTCTAAATAATTTATATTTTAAGTGTATATATTTCACTAAATGCGTTTGTCAGAGTGGCCACAAAACCTGGATTTAGAGAAATTTTGAAAACTGAAATTTTGAACAAAAATCACTAAGAAACCTGAGAAAATCTTAAATTTTAAACAATTTTACATGTTAAGTAGTAAAAATTCGATTTGGCACAAAATTTTTTTCATATATTAAAAGATACAGTTGTTATTTCATACTTATTTTATTAAAAAACACATTTAAAGTAGCTAAACAGCATTTTAACAATGCTGTCATATTACTTAAACTAGTTTTTGACTTTAATCTAGAAATAGACCAAAGAACGTGTACTTTTAAAAAATGGGAAACAAATTTTTCAAAAACTAGTAGTGACCCTGTTTTGTGTTGATTAGAAGTTACACACTAGTAGAACAAAAAGTATATTAAGGTATATTATTAGTTTGATTACTAATATCATAAGTAATTTTAATAAATTTAGTTTACTCCTAATGAATATTTTAATACAATTTGTTATATAATAATTCATAAATGTTGTAATATTGACCAGTATCAGGGTGGCTATTAAACCCTGGATGCTTAAATTGAAATATCTAGACAAAAATCAACTGGTTGAAACCTGAGACTGTTGGTGAGCGAAAATCCAAAGGTCCATTTACCCTTGAACATTTGCTCTTGGGGCTTAATCTGAGTGTGACTTTACTTTTGGGATTCGACATAATTATTACTTTACCCTAAACTTAATATTACTGAGTATTAATACTACTATAATTAACCATGCACAACAATTTAGTGGGTTTCTCTATCAAACGAACTTTAATGAATACAAAACAAATTATTAAAATACAAGTACTATTAATTATGTAATTTGTGTACTAAAATAATGTATTATAACCACTATACAAAAACTCAATAATATTTTAAGAAATACTTAAAATATAATGCATAACCAAGTGTTGAAAACTACAAGAACTATAAGGTATATCACTTATTCAAAAAATGCTTTATATTAAACCATTATAAAAAATGCTTTTAATAAATCAATTGTTAAAAATCAAAAGAGCTTTAAAAATGTACAGTAAGAGAATTACAAAACTTATTATAAATAACAATCTTAAAATCTAACAAACACAATTACAACTATAGATACTAAAGCTTTATAAAAGCAACTTAGTACCAATACTAAAGTGTCTTTTTGTAAACAGTCTTTGCAACTCCTGGCAGTTATATGAACCCCACTCCGTCTGTCTGTGTATACTCTTATATCAAACATTACATAACTCAATGTTGCATCAGGAGTTTTGATAATGCGTAATAAAAGAGGAATGTGTTCTCATTCTCCTTTGTTCTCTTTCTCACTTTAATTACATAAGACTTGCTTGTGCATAGAATGTAGTTGCAATAAACTCTTTATTTTCTCTTAAAACAAAACGGTTTTCAAGTAAAACTTGGAATAATACATAAATAATACATGGTATATTATTCTTTAGAAAAAAATGAAGCCTTAAAATCTTGGCGTTTTTATTAAAAGTCATTAAAAATACAAAGAAAGCCATAATTTTCAACAACTTGTATCTCTACAATAAGGAAATTAACTTGAAATATATATTGTTTAAAATATTATTTAAAGTGATGTTATAGTAGTTTTTGTTAGTTTTTTAGTTTAATGTTATACCTCAAAAGAAATGAAGCTTTTACTTTCAAAAACTTGAAAATTTACTTTTAAATAGGTACTCATTGGTTTTGAGCATTTCTCCTAAGTTTTCTAATATTTTGAGTGCAAATTTTGGTATTTTTTTAGTATTTAGTTAATAAAAATCAGATAACTGATTTTAATACTAAAATATTGATGAAATGATACTGTATTGCAACCTTTTAAGTGATTCAGATAAGTATTTTTTTTTAATTGTTATTTATCTGATCTAAGTTTCACTATTTTGTGTATAAAATTTTAAAAATGTTTAAATTTAAAACAATAATTACACAGTTACTCCGAGCGTGAAGTTTCAAGTTATAACATGTAAAGTTCATTTGAAGTTAGAAGTATCTTTTTTTTTAATTTTTGCAATTGTGCAAAAAACAAATTAATTTAATATAGTTCAATATAGTTTTTTAATTTAAATTAGCTATTTAATTTTACTTTTTTTAAATATTGGCCTAAAAAAACGTTTTTTCAATGTAAAATAGGCCTATAAAGTTTAAGTAAAAATGAAAACTCAAACAATTTGCCAACCTGCTTTTTTAAATAAGTTTTTATTGAAAATTTAATTAAAAATTATAACACTGAAAGCACTAAAGTATAATTATGGTTTTTTTTTAATTTTTAAACGTTTTCGTCATACCTTTAAGTATCCTAAAGTATATCTTACTTAATTCTTAAAGCTAAGCATGTGAAATACTTATCTTTTAATAGTATCTGTTACATTTTGTTAGTAACTTAATAGTAAAATACTATTTTTGATAAAAAAACATAAGTTATGTTATTGAAATCATTTTATCCTAAGAATAGTTTTAAGCAAATGCATATTGTTTATTTTTTTTTTACCCTAGTAACTGACATTTTTGTTTTATCAAAGCTAAAATTAAAAAAATAAAATAATATTACTTTTCCTTTGTGTTAGAAATTTTAATATTAAGAGCCCATATTAAACATATAGATAACTTTTCTTAAAGAAAAAAGACTTTTATTTTAAAAATTTTGTTATGTCAAAAAATACCTTCATGGAATTTTTCATTTTTTACTAGCAAACTCATATTTTTCAAATATTGATTTTTTTTTGTTTCTAATTGTTATGGATTAGGTAACTACATTTTGTTGATTAGTAGAATTTTTACTATTAATAAAAAATGGGCATTTTTAGTTTGATGAAAGTTTAAAAAAATTAAGAGTTTAAAATAATAATTTTTAATTATATATTTTTTCTTGTTCAAAATGAAAGTGTTTCACTAAATGTTTTTATAGGTCTGGCCATAAAACCTAGAGTTTCAGAAATTTTGAAAAAAATCTTTGAAAACCTGGAATTTTTAACAAAATTCATTTTAAAAAATGGAAAAACTTAGAGTATTATACAACTTTTACAGGTTAAGTAGACAAATTTTGATTTAAAACAAAAAATTGTCTAATAGATAAGATTTTTTGTAATCATCAATATTTTTTGAACATATTTAAAGTAGCTTAACAGTACCTTTTTAATGTTGTCTCACTACTTAAAACATTTTAACCATAAACTTAACTTTGAGCTAGAAATAGACTAGAAACATATAATTTAAAAAATCAAGAAGAAAATCAGATAACCTGGACGTAATTTCTTAAAAACCGGTGGCTATCCTGTTTTGTATTGAACAAAAGTAATACATTAGTTAAACAAGAAGTAAATACAGGTCAAATCTTTGTTTGACTACTAAATTCATTACATATTTTAATACATTAAACTTCTTCTATAACATTTTAAATGTAATTTAATATGTGATAAATGAACAATGTCTTTAGTTTTGAGTATTAGGGTGGTCATTAGGAATTTTTTACTTAAATTTAAAAATCCGGACAAAAAACAATTGGTAATATACTTTTTGAAAAAAAAAATTGAGAACTTGAAATCCTTGAATTTTGATCAAAAGTCAATAAAATATGAAATTCACAATTATACTATGATAAGTTTAAATAAGAAGTTACTGCTTAACTTGAAAAAAAAATTCTTAAAAATTTAACTAATTTTTAATACAGAGTGGCATTATAGTACTTTTCATTAATTTTAAACTTTTTAAGTATATTTATGTAGTGTTATACCTAATAGAGACAATAAAGCTTGTACTTTTAAAATACTAAAATTTTACCTTAAAAAAGGCCATCGATTGTGTTTGTATTAAGTCTCAAAAGCTTATCAAAAACAACTATTACTAATATTATTTGTAGTAGTAGAGCATAGACTACCTCTTATTTCTTCAACTAGACTATCTGTTTATATTTTATAAGTTTGTTATTCACTAATTAGAAAGTTAGGAAAAAAAGAGTACAAAATAATGTTTTATTTGCAATTTTTTAAAACACAGACTAGCTATTTTTCTTATAAATATAGAAACTACAGAACAACTAAAAAAAATTAATATTGTAATTGCAGATTGTGTTAATACAAATTATATTGAATATTTCAAACAACAAGCAAATATGTCTTCTCATAAAATTCTCAAAAATTACAAGGTTAGTTAAAATTCTATAGCATTTAGGGTTTTTAAAACATTATTCAAAATAATAATTTACTATATTTTTTTCATTAAATAAATTATATAGAGTTAATTTAGAAAGTTTTTAATGTATAACTCCAAGTTTATTTGCATAAAATGGTATGTAAAATTTTAGAGAATATTAGTTTCTATTTGTTAAAGTGTTTAATACATTTATTTTTGTTGCTTTGTTTTAGTTAGTTTTATACCAACTAGAGTTTTAAATAATATTAAACATGATACTAAAAAAAAAAACTGTTTTTATAAACTATCTTCAAGTCCCATAAATTGTTTTGAACTTTTAACACAGGGTTTTCTAAAATGGGCAAATTGGCCCTCTTTGGGGCATAAAGCAGTAAATGAGCTACCAGGGGGCCATTAGGTCATAATTTGAAATTTACATAAGATATTCTGGAATTTGTGATGACGAGCAAACCAAACGTTTTAGGTGTTTATTATGGTAGTTTTTAAGTAATCATGATACAAGCCGGCCATTTTTAAACTTCTTTAAAGGGGGCCATTTGAAAAAAAAGGGGAAATTTTTATTTAAATACTCCGAATAAATAGTTTCAGTTAATGTTTAACATATTTATAAATGTATATGTACCATTGTGCTAATTTCATATTAGTAAGTTTTCTACTATAAGTTTGAAATGCATACCATTTAAAACTGTGAATCATTTCATGACTAAAACATAATTGAGAGAAACCAATTGTTAATCAATTTCTTAAACAAAAAATTATATTTAAAACTAAATCTAGGATATCAACATCAAGTTGAAAGAAGACCTTGAAAAACAGTACCAAGAATGGCAAGAAGTAATTGTAAGTAGAAAATCTACAACTGCTAAATTTTCTACAACTTATGTTCAAAACAAAATCAAAATCCAAGATGATATTTTAAAGGCCGCAATATTGGAAACTGGTAATGAAAAAGTAAAACAAGAGCTGACACTACTAATTGATGAGCTTGAACAGTTCAAAATTCAACTAAATGAAAAGTTTCAAGATTTTCTCAACTTAGTTTATGACATCCGTACACGAAAAGGATTGACAATCCAAAGACTTCAGCAATTCAGTAAATTCACAGCTGATGAGTCGTTTGTTGGTGATCAGTGTGTTATATGCATGGGAGACATTGAAATCGGTAGAAACATAATGCGTCTCGATTGTGATGGTCAGCACACTTTCTGTCTAGTTTGTATTGCAATATGGTTTGCTAACCACAAAACCTGTCCAATTTGTCGCCACTTTTTCTAGAGATTTTTGTTTTTTTAAATAATATACAGTTTTAAGGATTTGTTTAATAAATTACACTTCTTGTAACAACTATTTATTAAATGGTTTAATAAAAAAAAACTAAGTTTAGATCTTTGGATGTTTTTTGTTAGTTATTTGTAAAATTTATAAACCTTAAGCTAAAATGTTAAAGACGTATATTAAAAACTTAGAAAAAAAAATTAATATAGTTATTTAGTTTTCTCCTCTAATTCTTTACTTTTTTCTTGATAATTTTATTTTGAAAACTGCTCAATTTTAGTTTTTATTATTTATCCAAAAATGAGTTTGACCCTATAAAATTTAATATTCAGAAAGGCGGAAACAAAAGAAACTTTTTAAATTTAGTGTAATTTACGAACATTTATTAATTTTAGACTTCTTTTTTTGATTGTTTCATAACTTTTGAATTTAAAAGTATACGGTTGTCATATAACTTGTTTGATAACTACTTTAAAAAACTTAAAAGTCAAGCACTTTAGCTAAGATGTGATATAAGCATGTATAATTTTACTGCATATTAATTTCTTTATTAAAAGTAAACTAGTTTAAAATTACCTTAAGTTATTTATAGTTCAGAAGCTGTTCAAACTTTTTTATTTTAAAATATCGACATTTCAAGTTTCGACTTCATGCAAAAAAAAAATTACCAGTTTTTTTTTTATTTGTTCACGAAAAACAGTCTAAAAGCTGTTTTGCAGCGTATCTATCATATGTAGCATCTTGATATTGACAGCTGTGTAAAGTTCAACATACTTTTTAAATATATAGTAATTCAATTTTGTATTTATCTAACAGTAAAAATTACTGAATATGATACTAGTTTAGTGAAAAAGTGAACAAGTTTATTTAAATTAGTGATGTACCGGACTCACTATCCGGGTCCAGGTCCGGCCGGATATTGCCATTTTTGCCTGATATCCGGTTCCGGCCGGACTCTAGTTTGAAAAAAAAGTCCGGGTCCGGTTCCGGCCGGATTCTAATTTGAAAAAAAAGTCCGGATCCGGGTCCGGCCGGATCCTAACAGAGATCCGGCCGGAACCGGATCTAGTTAGTAAAAAAGAGCATACTGAAAAGTATTTTTTCTAAAACAAATCCTGTGTAAATTAATAAGAGTCATTTTCGTCAGTTAAAGTTAAACACCTACCGTGATTGGCTCATTTTGTACACGTAACTAATTTTTGTTTACATTTAAACTATAAAATAAACTTTGATCAAATGCAACTCTTTACATATGTTGTAAAGTTGAAAACTTTGGAATGAGTACTTGCATTATTTATTGTTTAAAGTTGAGCTCAGAGAATATTTAGAGTTAATACGGTTGAATGTACGAGCCAATGAGAATCATATGACGAAATGCTTCAAACTAAATACTGATGCAACAAATCATCAGAACATGACAGGCAGTTTATATGTAAGCAGTTAGTTAGTTTGGTGTGTAGCTTGAAGCAACAAAATATCTTGAACGTTTTTGTGAATGCCTATTGTAAGTAGTGTTTTGTTTTAAAAGTGAATATTTCAACAGGTATTAAATTGTTTAAATATTTTAGCCAGGTTTATAGTCTAATAGTTTATTAAAAATTTTACAGTTTCTTGTTTACTAAAAGTTTTATTTAATTTTTATTTTTTTGTTTTAAGTCTTTTGATATAGATTTAAATAGCTTCCAGTTTTTAAAGTGTTACAAAAGTAATTAATAATTTTGTATATGCTAGTATTTCTTGTTGTGTTTTATATAAAACATTCATCACTAAAAACTGTCGTGTCTGATTATAGAAAGTAGTCTTAGTTAGAACTTGTTAGATATTAATTAAATAAGGTAGGATTTAGTTATGATGGGTAGTACTAATAAATTAAAAGTACCACAATCAGTCCACAACTTTACTACCAAATTGTCAACCTTTGCTAGCTGTTCTACTGATTATTAGATTAAAGTAATTTTTTCAGTTTTTAAAATCCTCATTCTTGTAATAATGTAATGGCTTGTTTATACTCACTCTAGCTCGTTTTATTGACTTAAACAGTGGCAACCCTGCTAATTTGAAAATTTTTGGGAATTTTAGAAAATCTTGGACTGCCTCAGGCTAGTTTAGTTTTTTATAAAAACTCAGGCTAGTTTTCTTTTAGATTTTGAATGAGTTTGAGCTGATCCAGTTTTCAATATTTTGTAATTTTCTAGAGTATTTTGTTCAAGAACTTGATTTCAGATTTTTAATTGTAAATAACACCTAAATTTGTAAACCTTGTGGCTAGCTGTTCTACTTATTATTAGATTAAAGTTCTTTTTTTTTCAGTTTTTAAAAACCTCATTCTGACTCAGGCTAGTTTATTAGTGATGTACCGGACTCACTATCCGGGTCCGAGTCCGGCCGGATATTGCCATTTTTGTCTGATATCCGGATCCGGCCGGATTCTAATTTGAAAAAAAAAGTCCGGATCAGGTTCCGGCCGGACTCTAATCTGATAAAATAATCCGGGTCCGGTTCCGGCTGGATTCTAATTTGAAAAATAAGTCCGGATCCGGGTCCGGTACATCACTAATTTAAATTAATATTCTACCATTATTCTGCTACTAGAATACTAGATTAACCGAAGATTGAACAAAGTATTTAACCTGGTAGTACTTCTGTTAAAAAATAAGTTAATATCATAATATAATCTATATCAAATCTATAAACCAAATATTATGCCCTCGTGCAAAAGTGTCTTTGTGTAAATTTGACAAGTTACTTTTTTTTCTGAAAAACTTATATTGTTTAAAACTTTACTTTGTTAAAAAAAAAGTGACATTATAGTTTTTTCATTAAATTTTAATTTTTATTTTTCTACTCAATGTTAAAACTCAAAGAGGCAATAAAGCTTATACTTTTAAAATTCTAAACGTTTACTTTAAAAGAGTTGCTCATTGGTTTAAAATTTAATTCTCCCAGGCTTTCTGATATTTTAAAGTGCAAGTTTTTGTATATTTTTTGAAATCGATTTAAAAAAATCAAATAATTGAATTTAATATCAAAAAATTGCTAAAAAGTTATTACATTGCATCTTTTTAAGTGTTTTAAAATTAAATTATATATGTTATGCAACTTATACTAATCTAATCAAAGTTTCACTATTTTATATATAAAACTTAAAATTTATAAAAATGATTACACAGTCACTCGAAAGTGAAATTTCAAGTTGTATCTTTGAAAGTTTAATAATTCAGTTAAGTAATTTCTTAAAAACCAGTGACCACCCTAGCTAATATTTAATAGAAGTAATACAAAAGTCGAAGAAAACGTAAATAAAAGTTAAATTGTAGTTTGACCACTAAATTTATTTCCTGATTTAAAACATTAATTTTACTCTTAATGAAAAATGTTTCACTATTCAAAGTTTCAAAATGCAAAAATATCAAAAAATTTGATCAGTATTAGGATTTCCATTAAACCCCGGATGCTTAAATTTAAAGTTTGGACAAAACTAACTAGTGTATTTTAATTTTTGAAAAAAAAAAACTCTTAAAACTTAAAATCGAGATTTTGGTCACATTTCATAACTTTACTTAAAAATCCTGAGTTTAAAAAAAATAACTTCTACATTAATGAAACTTTGATTTAATAAGATGTTAGTGCTTAATCGAAAATAAGTATATTCTTTGAAATTCTACTTTTTTTTAATAGTAATAATATTGCTGATAATAATAGTCCTATATTAAAAATCGTGAAAACTTACTTTCAAAAACGTAGCTCATTGGTTTTTTTAAAACACTCCCATTTTTTATTATATTTATAAGTGTAAGTTGCTGTCCGTTTTTAGTCGAAAGTTACTAAAAATCAAGTAATTTATTTTAGTACTATAAAATTATTGAAGAGATACTGTGTTGCAACTTTTAAATGTTTCTATATAGATAGACATTTTTTGTTTTTTAGTTGTTTCTAATATTATGTAAATTGTATAAAAATAATATGTAAAATAAAAAAATTTTAGAAATGTGATTACACTTTCACTCGAGCATTGAATTTTACGTTGTAACTATTGATGTACCGGACTCACTATCCGGGTCCGGGTCTTGCCGGATATTGCCATTATTGTTTGATATCCGGATCCGGCCGGATTCTAATTTGAAAAAAAAAGTCCGGATCCGGTTCCGGCCGGAATCTAGTTTGAAAAAAAAGTCCGGATCCGGTTCCGGCCGGATTCTAATTTGAAAAAAAGTCCGGATTCGGGTCCGGTACATCACTAGTTGTAACATGCAAAGTTTTATTCACAATTTACTTTCTTTAATTTTTGTAACACTGCAAGACAAAATGCAATCTTTTCATAATTTAAAAAAACTTGTATGCATAAGTTACATACTCATAGTTTACAAAGACTACCTGTTTATATCGTATAAGTTTGAAATTTACTATGTAAAAATTAAAAAAAAAGAGTGCAACTAATGTATTTTGCAGCAAATTTTCCCCCTCCAAGCCTTTTGTCCTCTCATGTTGCATCACGAGTGTGAAATTAGCTTGGTAAAGTTTTTCAGAATTTTAAAAAAATGTCCAAACTTTAGATCTAATATATTTTCTTATCTTAATTTCTAAATAAACAATTTTTTTCTAGATAATGGTCCTTTGTGTTTAATTAAAAAAAATTCATTGCATTGGGGCTTAACATCTTGTGTGGGGCCCCTTAGAAAAAATGAATTTTGTTATCATTTCTTACTTAGCTAAAATTATTTTATTTTTTTTAAATTCATATTTACAGTAACCTCTCGCTTATTTACGCACATTGTGTTCACAGAAAAAGTGCGTAAAGATATGAGAGATCGTAAAGATACGAGAGGTACCAAATATACTAACTATAGTTGCTTTTTTTTGATAATGCTTCTAGTTAAAAGCATACTGGGGACTTTTCCACTTTTACCAATTTGTTTATTTTGTTAAATATACATATAAATAATTACATTAATTTAAAAAAAAAACAAATTTAAATTTATATAAAGTAATAATACTTGTTTTAATGTTAGTAGATTTTATCTTTTTCTTTAATTATATGTGACTTATTTGATACTTAAGATTTACATTGTAGCCTAGTAAGGAAATTCAGTTTATAATTAAGCATTTGTTTTTAACTAAGAAATTATGAGGTGTCTATTTTAAGATATGTTTCTATAGCCTTTACAAAATTACGCAATTGGTGCTGTAATGGATTTATTCTTTTAAACAAAAATATATAAATATATAAAAATGATTGAGTAACTGGTGCTGGTGAGCATTACGAAGAATTAAATGCAACGTGCGAAACATTTTAACAGTTGCTGTGTTACAGAAGATGATCTTAAACTAAAAAAGCGTCAAATGAAAATTGGTGATATTTTTACTAAAAAACAATTGATATTTGTGTTAAGTTTAAGCTCTATATTTATTAAGTATCACTGCTACTTTTTGCTAGGAGGTTTTATTAGATTTCTTTTTTAGATGTTTATTCATATATAGGGCAAGAGTGCTGTATTATTTATTTGTGTTTTAAAATTTCATTATACTTTCAATTTTTAACACAGTCATATTTCGATAAGAATTTTAACTTAATCTCTTATTGTAAAGAAAACTGGAAGTATACTAATAACTAAATGTTTTACAATTAATTGAGGAACATACGTTTACAAAGTCTAAATATATAGAGAGGTGAGTTAGCATTTAATAACATACTTTTAATTAAAAATAGACAATAAACCTAATTTGCGCAATATTTAAAAAAAATGATTTTTAAGTTTTTAGAATTCTAAAATGCGTAACTAAACGAGAGTGCGTAACGTCACGAGTGCGTAAAGATGCGAAAGGTGACTGTATTAGAGAATACATTCTGTAGCACTTTTTTTTTTCTAACTTTTAATATTTTGTACTATCTAGCCTTCCTAATTCCGGAACAAGGCTAAATAGTACGAAATATGAGTTATGTAATTAATTTTTACTTAGCTCGAATTAAAAAAATGGGTTAAATTTTTTTTTTCTAATTGAACAATGTTATACAATTTTTTTTTTTACTTTTAATGTTTTGTTTTATTTGGCCTAATTTCGTAACTAAGAAATCTAGAATAAGGCTAAATGTACAAAATGTTAACAGTTGGAAAAAAAGTATTGTACAGAATTTATTCACTAATGAATATAAATAGTTAAAAAAAATATTTGGCTATTAAGATAAGAAAAATAATTGGATATAGAGTCTGGACATGTTATAAAAACTTTTGAAAAACGTAACCAAGCTAACTTCACACTTGTTGTTGCGCCTTTATCGCACTTGTAACTCCATTTTTTAATTTAGTAAATTCCAATTCGAGGTAATTTCCCCTATCTAAAACTTACAATCTAACAAACTTTAAGTCTTCAAAAACTTTATTTAACTATAGTTTTAATGTTTATTGAAAAGGTCTAAGTTTTTAGCTGTTTATTAATCTTAAGTGGTTACATGACAATTAACATTCGGACAACTCAGATTTCAACAGTTCATATTAAAAATAATATTTAAAAGACTATATCTCAATATGTGTTATAAATTCAAAAAAAATTTATATGTAGTTTTTATTAGTTTCTACAGGCCATTTTATTTTCGTTTTTGCTAAATCTTAAATATTTTTGAAAATTTAAAAAAATTACTAAAATAACTATATTTTTTACTTTATTTAAGCCATATCTCAAAAAACTTTTAATGGTTTGCAAAAAGATAAAAAATGATTTGTAGATATTAATAAGATATAAATATTTAATTTTCATATTTGACAAGTATACATTATTTTTTTAGTTGCTGCCCTTTCAATTTTTTCTTAAAAGTTTGAATTTTCAGAATTTGAATTGTCCTAATTCTAATAGTCGTTCATCCATCTTAAGGTGTTTATTGAAAAGGTTTATTAAAAGGTCCTATATTGAAACAAAATTACATCTTGTTGGTTGATGAAATTTTTACTATTTCAAAAAATTTTAGAATTCTTACTTTCTTGAAGAATTAAACAAGTTTAAAGTTTCAAAGTAATTTTTCTAAATAACTTTTTTTTTGTTTAAAATGTAGATATTACACTAAATGCGTTTGTCAGAGTGGGCACAAAACCTAAAATTTGATAAAAACCTGGACTTTGAAAAATTTTAAAATCTGAAATTTCGAATAAAAATCTCTAAGAAACCAGGGAAAATCTTTATTTACGAACAATTTTTACATGCTAAATAGTAAAATATGGATTTGGCACAAAAAATTTTTCATATCAAAAAAAAGTTTGTGATTTCATACTCATTTTATTAGAAAACACATTTAAAGTAGCTAAACAGTGTTTTAACAATGCTGTTATGTTACTTAAACTAGTTTTCACCTTTAATCTAGAAATAGACCAAAGAACGTGTACTTTAAAAAACTTGTAAAAAAAATTCTCGAAAACTAGTGGCATCCTGTTTTGTGTTGATCAGAAGTTATACACTAGTAGAACAAAAAGTATATTAAGGTATACTATTAGTTTGATTACTAAATTCATAGGTAATTTAAATAGATTTAATTTACTCCTAATGAAATTTTTTATACTATTTGTTATATGATAACTTAAAAATGTTTTAATATTGATCAGTAATAGGGTGGCTATTAAACCTTTGATGCTTAAATTGAAATATCCAAACAAAAAAGAACTGGTTGAAACTTGAGACTGTTGGTGAACCAAAGTCCAAAGGACCATTTACCCTTGAAAATTTACTCTACGGCTTAATCTGATTGTGACTTTACTACTGGTATTCGTCATAATTATTACTTTACCATAGACTTAGTATTACTGAATATTAATACTACTATAAATGATCAGGCACAAAAATTTAGTAACTTTCTCTATCAAACGAACTTCAATGAATGCAAAACCAATAATTAAAATACAAGTACTATTAAATATGTTATTTGTGTACTAAAATACTGTATATTTACCACTATACGAAAACTCAATAATATTTTAAGATATATTTAAAATTAAATTTAAAACCAAGTGTTGATAACTACAAGAGAACTATAATAGTATGTCACTTATGTGAGTAGTGCTTTATATTAAACCATTGTAAAAAATGCTTTTAATAAATTTTTTGTTGAAAATCAAAAGAGCTTTAAAAATGTACAGTAAGAGAACTACAAAACTTACTTTAAATAACAATCTTAAAATCTAACAAACACAATTACAACTATATATACTAAAGCTTTACAAAAACAACTTAATACCAATACTCAAGTGCCTTTTTTGTAAACAATCTCTGCAACTCCTGACAGTTACATGAACCACTCCGTCTTTCTGTTGTATATCATATAATACATAATTATGTATACATATGTATACACTTAGATCCAACATTACATAACTCAATGTTGTATCAGGAGTTTTGATAATATGTCATAAAAGAGAAATGCGCTCTCGTTCTCCTTTGTTCTCTTTCTCACTTTTGTTACAATAGACTTGCTTGTGCATAGAATGTAGTTGCAATAAACTCTTTATTTTCTCTTAAAACAAAACGGTTTTCAAGTGAAACTTGGAATAATACATGAATAATACTTGGAATAATACATGGTGTATTATTATTTAAAAAATATTTGAAACCTTAAAATCTTGGCGTTTTTATTAAAAGTCATTAAAAATACAAAGAAAGCCTGAATTTTTAACAACCTGTATCTTTACAATAAGAAAGTTAACTTGAAATATATATTTTTTAAAACATTATTTGTTTTAAAATACAAAGTGATGTTATAGTAGTTTTCATTAATATTTTAGTTTAATGTTATACCCTTAAAGAAATGAAGTTTTTATTTTTAAAAACTTGAAAATTTACTTTTAAATAGGTACTCATTGGTTTTAACCATTTCTCCTTAGTTTTCTAACATTTTGAGTGCAAATTTTGGTATTTTTTTAGTGTTAAGTTATAAAAAATCAGATAACAAAATATTGCTGAAATGATACTTTATTGCAACCTTTAAAGTGTTTTAGATAAGTATTTATTTTAATTTTTATTTATCTAATCTAAGTTTCACTATTTTGTGTATAAAATATTAAATGAATTCAAGACAATTACTACACAGTTACTCCGAGCGTGAAGTTTCAAGTTAAAACATGTAAAGTTTATTTAAAATTAGGAATTTTCTTTCTTTAATGTTTGCAATTCAGCAAAATTTAATTTATTTTATTATAGTTCAAAAAAGTTTTTTTTTAATTTAAATTAGCTATTTAATTTTAAATTTTTTGAAACATTGGCCTGAAAAACTTATTTAAACGTAATATAGGCATATGAAATTTAAGCAAACATGACTGCTACTCAAACAATTTGCCAACTTTCTTTTTTAAATAAGGTTTTATGAAAAGTTTAAGAAAATGATATAACATTGAAAGCACTGAAGTACAATTATATTTTTTTTCTAATTTTAAAATGTTTGCGTCATAACTTCAAGTATCTTACTCATTCTTAAAGCTAGGCGTGAGAAATATTTACTTTTAATAGTATGATTTACATTTTGTTAGTAACTTGATAGTAAAATACTATTTTTGATAAAATAACATAAGTTATGTTATTAAAATCATTTTATCCTAAGAAGATTTTTAAGCAAATGCATATTGATTAAGATTTTTTTTACCTTAGTAACTGACATTTTTATTTTATCAAAGCTAAAATTATAAGAATAAAATAATATTTCTCTTAGTGTTAAAAACTTCAACATTAAGAGCCCATATTAAGCATATAGATAATTTTTCTCAAAGAAAAAAGACCTTTATTTTTAAATTTTTGTTCTGTCAAAAAATATCTTCATAAAACTTTTTTTTTTACTAGCAAACTTATATTTTTCAACTCTTGATTTTTTTGTTTCTAATTGTTGTGGATTAGGTAACTACATATTGTTGGATAGTGGAATTTTTACTTTTAATAAAAAATGGGCATTTTTACTTTGATGAAGGTTTAAAGAAATTAAGAGTTTAAAATAATAATTTTTAAGTACATATTTTTCTTGTTTAAAATGATAGTTTTTCACTAAATGTTTTTATAGGGCTGGCCATAAAACATAGATTTTCAGAATTTTTGAAAAATATCTTTGAAAACCTGGAATTTCTAACAAAATTCACTTTAAAAAATGAAAAACCTAAAGTAATATACAACTTTTAAAGGTTAAGTAGACAAATTTTGATAAAAAACAAAAAATTGTCATATAGATAAGATGTTTTGTAATCATCAACATTTTTTGAACACATTTAAAGTAGCTTAACAGTACCTTTTCAATGTTGTCTTACTACTTAAAACGTTTTTAACCTTAAACTTAACTTTGAGCTAGAAATAGACTAAAAAAAATGTACTTTAAAAAAATCAAGAAGAAAATCAGATAATGTGGACGTAATTTCTCAAAAACCTGGTGCTATCCTGTTTTGTATTGAACAAAAGTAATACATTAGTTAAACAAGAAGTAAATACACGTCAAATCTTTGTTTGACTACTGAATTCATTACATATTTTAATACATTAAACTTCTTCCTATGACATTTTTAATGTAATTTAATATGTGATAAATGAAAAATATCTTCAAGTTTGAGTATTAGAGTGGTCATTAAGTACTTTTTACTTAAATCTTAAAATTCAGACAAAAAACAACTGGTATATTGCACTTTTTGAAAAAAAACTATGAGAACTTGAAATCCTGGAATTTTGATCAAAAGTAATTAAAGTATGTGATTTACAACTATACAATAATAAGTTTAAATAAGAAGTTACTGCTTAACTTGAAAAAAAAATCTTTAAAATTAAACTAATTTTAAACACATACTGGCATTATAGTACTTTTCATTAATTTTAAACTTTTTAAATATATTTATTTAGTGTTATACCTAATAGAGACAATAAAGCTTGTACGTTTAAAATTCTAAAATTTTACCTTAAAAAAGGCCATCGATTGTTTTTGTTTTAACTCTCAAATGCTTATCAAAAACAACTATTGTTAATATTGTTTTTAGTTGTAGAAATTAGATTAACTCTTCTTTCTTCTAACTCTTACTTCACCTAGACTATCTGTTTATATTTTAAAAGTTTGTTATTTACTACTTAGAAAGTGAGGATAAAAAGAGTACAAAATAATTTTTTATTTTCAGTTTTTGAAAATATTTCTTATAAATATAGAAACTACAAAACAACTAAAAAAATTAACATTGAAATTGCAGATAGTGTTATTACAAAATATCTTGAATATTTTAAACAACAAGCAAATATGTCTTCTCATAAAATTCTCAAAAATTACAAGGTTAGTTAAAATTTTAAAGCATTTATAGCATATTTAAAAACATTATTCAAAGTAATAAATTACAATTTTTTTTTCATTAAATCAATTAAAGTAATATAGAGTTAATTAAAAGAAATTTTCATGTACAACTCCAAGTTTATTTGCATAACATAGTATATAAAATTTTAGAGAATATTAGTTCCTATTTATTAATATATTATTGTATTATTGTATTATTGTTTGTATTTAAAATATAATACACATATGTTTGCTGCGTTGTTAAGCAAACTCAAAAAGTACAAAGTTAGTAAAGTTTTTAACCCAACTTGAGATTTAAATAATATTAAACAAGATACTAAAAAGAGAAAACTGTTTTTATAAACTATCTTAAAGTCCATAAAATGTTTTGAATTTTCAAAACAGGGTTTCCCAAAATGGACAAATTGGCCCTCTTTGGGGCAATAAGCAGTAAAGGAGCTACCAGGGGGCCATTAGGTCATAATTTGAAATTTACATAAGATATTCTGGAGTTGCTGATAAAGAGCAAAAAAAAAGTCTTAGGTGTTTATTACGGTATTTTTTAAGTAATCTTGATACAAGCTGGCCATTTTTTAACTTCTTTAAAGGGGCCATTTGAATAAAAAAGGGGAAATTCTCATTTAAATACTTCGAATAAATAGTTTCAGTTAATGTTTAACATATTTATAAAAGTATATGTACCATTGTACTAATTTCATATTAATAAGTTTTCTACTATAAGTTTAAAATGCATACCATTTAAAACTGTGAATCACTTCATGAATAAAACGTTATTGAGAGTAACTAATTGAATATCAACTTCTTAAACAAAAAATTTTATTTAAAACTAAATTTAGGATATCAACATCAAGTTGAAAGAAGACCTTGAAAAACAGTACCAAGAATGGCAAGAAGTAATTGTAAGTAGAAAATCTCCAACTGCTAAATTTTCTACAACTTATGTTCAAAACAAAATCAAAATCCAAGATGATATTTTAAAGGTCGCAATATTAGAATCAGGTGATGAAAAAGTAAAACAAGAGCTGACACTACTAATTGATGAGCTTGAACAGTTCAAAATTCAACTAAATGAAAAATTTCAAGATTTTATCAACTTAGTTAGTGACATCCGTAAACGAAAAGGATTGACTTTCCAAAGAATTCAGCAATTCAGTAAATTCACAGCTGATGAGTCGTTTGTTGGTGATCAGTGTGTGATATGCATGGGAGACATTGAAATCAGTAGAAACATGATGCGTCTCGATTGTGATGGTCAGCACACTTTCTGTCAAGTCTGCATTGGAATATGGTTTGCTAACCACAAAACCTGTCCAAATTGTCGCCACTTTTTCTAGATATTTTTGTTTTTATAAATAATATACAATTTTAAGGACTTGTTTAATAAAATACATTTTCTTTTAACAACTGTTTAATAAATGGTTTAATAACAAAAATTTAAGTTTAGATCTTTGGTTTTTTTTTTGTTAGTTATTTGTAAAATTTATAAACTTTAAGCTAAAACGTTAAAGACGTATATAAAAAACTTAGAAAAAAGAGTTAATATAGTTATTTACTTTTCTCCTCTAATTTTTTACTTTTTTCTTGATAATTTTATTTTGAAAACTGCTCAATTTTAGTTTTTATTATTTATCTAAAAATGAGTTTGACCCTAAAAAATTTAATAATTAATAAGGCGGAAACAGATAAAACTTTTTAAATTTAGTGTAATTTACGAACATTTATTTATTTTAGACTTCTTTTTTTGTTTGTTACAAATATTGGAATTTAAAAGTATACGGTTGTTATATATCTTGTTTGATGACTACTTTAAAAAAATTAAAAATTGAGCACTTTAGCTAAGATGTAATATAAGCATGTATAATTTTACTGCATATTGTATTTTTTATTAAAAGTAAACTAGTTTAAAATTACCTTAAGTTATTTATAGTTCAGAAGCTGTTCAAATTTTTTTTATTTTAAAACATCGACATTTCAAGTTTCGACTTCATGCAAAAAAAGAATTACAAGTTTTTTTTTTTAATTTGTTCACGAAAAACAGTCTAAAAGCTTCTATTATATGTAGCATCTTGATGTTGACAGCTGTATAAAGTTCAACATTCGTTTTAAATATATAGTAATTCAATTTTGTATTTATCTAACAGTAAAAATTACTGAATATGATACTAGTTTAGTGTAAAAGTGAACAAGTTTATTTAAATTAATATTCTACCATTATTCTGCTACTAGAATACTAGATTAACCGAAGATTGAACAAAGTATTTAACCTGGTAGTACTTCTGTTAAAAAATTAGTTAATATCATAATATAATCTATACCAAATCTATAAACCAAATGTTATGCCCTCGTGCAAAAGTGTCTTTGTGTAAATTTGACAAGTTACTTTTTTTATGAAAAACTTATATTGTTTAAAACTTTACTTTGTTAAATAAAAATTAACATTATAGTTTTTTAATTAAATTTTTATTTTTATTTTTCTACTCAATGTTAAAACTCAAAGAGGCAATAAAGCTTATACTTTTAAAATTCTAAACGTTTACTTTAAAAGAGTTGCTCATTGGTTTAAAATTTAATTCTCCCAGGCTTTCTGATATTTTAAAGTGCAAGTTTATGTATATTTTTTGAAATCGATTTAAAAAAATCAAATAATTGAATTTAATATCAAAAAATTGCTAAAAAGTTATTACATTGCATCTTTTTAAGTGTTTTAAAATAAAATTATATATATTATGCAACTTATTCTAATCAATCAAAGTTTCACTATTTTATATATAAAACTTAAAATTTATAAAAATGATTACACAGTCACTCGAAAGTGAAATTTTAAGTTGTATCTTTGAAAGTTTAATAATTCAGTTAAGTAATTTCTTAAAAACCAGTGACCACCCTAGCTAATATTTAATAGAAGTAATACAAAAGTCGAAGAAAACGTAAATAAAAGTTAAATTGTAGTTTGACCACTAAAATTATTTCCTGATTTAAAACATTAATTTTACTCTTAATGAAAAATTTTTCACTATTCAAAGTTTCAAAATGCAAAAATATCAAAATATTTGATCAGTATTAGGGTTTCCATTAAACCCCGGATGCTTAAATTTAAAGTTTGGACAAAACTAACTAGTTTATTTTAATTTTTGAAAAAAACCTCTTATAACTTAAAATCGAGATTTTGGTCACATTTCATAACTTTACTTAAAAATCCTGAGTTTAAAAAAAATAACTTCTACATTAATGAAACTTTGATTAAATAAGAAGTTAGTGCTTAATCGAAAATATATATATTCTTTGAAATTCTACTTTTTTTTAATACTAATAATATTGCTGATAATAATAGTCCTATACTAAAAATCGTGAAAACTTACTTTAAAAAACGTAGCTCATTGGTTTTTTAAAACACTCCCATTTTTTATTATATTTATAAGTGTAAGTTGCTATCCGTTTTTAGTCGAAATTTACTAAAAATCAAGTAATTTATTTTAGTACTATAAAATTATTGAAGAGATACTGTGTTGCAACTTTTAAATGTTTCTATATAGATACACATTTTTTGTTTTTTAGTTGTTTCTAATATTATGTAAATTGTATAAAAATATTATGTAAATAAAAAAAATTTTAGAAATGTGATTACACTTTCACTCGAGCATTGAATTTTACGTTGTAACTATTGATGTACCGGACTCACTATCCGGGTCCGGGTCTTGCCGGATATTGCCATTATTGTTTTATATCCGGATCCGGCCGGATTCTAATTTGAAAAAAAAAGTCCGGATCCGGTTCCGGCCGGAATCTAGTTTGAAAAAAAAGTCCGGATCCGGTTCCGGCCGGATTCTAATTTGAAAAAAAGTCCGGATCCGGGTCCGGTACATCACTAGTTGTAACATGCAAAGTTTTATTCACAATTTACTTTCTTCAATTTTTCTAACACTGCAAGACAAAATGCATTATTTTCATAATTTTCATAATTTAAAAAAACTTGTATGTATAAGTTACATACTCATAGTTTACAAAGACTACATGTTTATATCGTATAAGTTTGAAATTTACTATGTAAAAATTAAAAAAAAGGGTACAACTTTTGTATTTTGCAACAAATTTTTCTCCTCCAAGCCTTTGATCATCTCATGTTGCGTCACGAGTGTGAAATTAGCTTGGTAAAGTTTTTGAAGAATTTTTAAAAAATGTCAAAACTTTAGATCGAATTATTTTCCTTATCTTAATAGCTAAATAAACACTTTTTTTATTCTAGAGAACGGTCTTTATTTTTAAATTAATAAAAAAAAAATCCATTGGATATAAGCTTGACTTTTAGTGTGGGGCCCCTTAGAAAAAATGAGTTTTTTTATTAAATTTTACTGAGCTCGAATTAAAAAAGAAAATCAAAATATTTTTTTTTTAAATATTTTTATTTTTTAAGGAATAAATTCTGTACAACACTTTTTGTTTCCAACTTTTAGTATTTTGTACTATTCAGCCTTGTTCTAGAATTCCTAATTCCAAAATAAGGCCAAATAGTACGAAATATGAGTTTTGTTATCGATTTTTACTTAGCTCTATTTAAAAAAAAAAGAGTTAAATTATTTTATATTTTTATTTTTAATTTTTTTGAATAACGTTATACTATTTTTTTAACTCTTTTTATTTTGTTTTATTTGGCTTTATTTCAGAATTAGGAAATCTAGAATGAGGCTAAATATACAAAATATTAACAGTTTGAAAAAAAAAGTGTTGTAAAAAATTTATCCATTAATAAATATGAATATTAAAAAAGGTTTTTTTATTTATTTGAGACAAGTAAAAATTCATAACAAAACTAATTTTTTCTTAGAGAGCCCCACACTAAAAGTCAAGCCCCAACCCATAGGATTTTTTTTCTAAATTAAACACAAAGGACCGTTCTCAAGAAATTTTTCATTTACCTTTTAAGATAAGGAAAATAATTGGATATAAAGTTTGGACATGTTTTAAAAATTCTTGAAAAACGTTACAAAGCTAACTTCACACTCGTTGTTGCGCCTATATCGCACCTGTAACTCCATTTTTTAACTTAAAAATTCCTGTTCTTCTAATTCAAGGTACTTCTTCCTCTCTAGAAATTACAATCTAACAAACTTATAGTCTTTACAAACTTTATTTAACTATAATGCTAATGTTTATTGAAAAGGTCTTAATCTTTAGGTGTTTGATAAACTTAAGGGGTTACATGACAATTCAAATTGGGACATCTCAAATTCCAACAGTTCAAAAAAAACTAAAAGACTACATCTCAATAAGTGTTTTAAATTTGAAAAAGATAAAAAATACATATGTAGATTTTATAAGTATCTACAGGCCAACTTTTTTCTTTTTTGCTAAATCTTAAATAATTTTCAAGATTTTGAAAAATTACAAAAAATAACTATGTTATTTACTTTATTTAAGCCATATTTCAAAAAAAAATTAATGGTTTGCAAAAATAAAAAAATGGTTTGTAGATATTAATAGGATCTAAAAATTTAATTTCTGTATTTGACAATTATACATTAGTTTTTTAGTTGTTGCCCGTTCAATTTTTCTTAAAAGTTTGAATTGACGGAATTTGAAGTTTTATTTGATGTTTATTGAAAAGGTTTATTGAAAGGTCTCTATTGAAACAAAGTTACATCTTGTTGGTTAATAAAATTTTACTATTAGAAAAAAATTGTCATTTTTACTTTCTAAGAATTAAATAAGTTTAAAATTTTAAAGTAATTTTTTCTAAATAATTTATATTTTAAGTGTAGATATTTCACTAAATGCGTTTGTCAAAGTGGCCACAAAACCCAAAATCCTGATAAAAACCTAGATTTAGAGAAATTTTGAAAACTGAAATTTTGAACAAAAATCACTAAGAAACCTGGGAAAATCTTAAATTTTGAACAATTTTACATGTTAAGTAGTAAAAATTCGATTTGGCACAAAATATTTTTCATATATTAAAAGATACAGTTGTTATTTCATACTTATTTTATTAAAAAACACATTTAAAGTAGCTAAACAGCATTTTAACAATGCTGTCATATTACTTAAACTAGTTTTTGACTTTAATCTAGAAATAGACCAAAGAACGTGTACTTTGAAAAAATGGGAAACAAATTTCTCAAAAACTAGTAGTGACCCTGTTTTGTGTTGATTAGAAGTTACACACTAGTAGAACAAAAAGTATATTAAAGTATATTATTGGTTTGATTACTAATATCATAAGTAATTTTAATAAATTTAGTTTACTCCTAATGAATATTTTAATACTATTTGTTATATAATAATTCATAAATGTTGTAATATTGACCAGTATCAGGGTGGCTATTAAACCCTGGATGCTTAAATTGAAATATCTAGACAAAAAACAACTGGTTGAAACCTGAGACTGTTGGTGATCGAAAATCCAAAGGACCATTTACTCTTTAACATTTACTCTACGGCTTAATCTGATTGTGACTTTACTACTGGTATTCTTCATAATTATTACTTTACCCTAAACTTAATATTATTGAGTATAATATTACTATAATTAACCAGACACAACAATTTAGTGGGTTTCTCATTTAAACGAACTTTAATGAATACATAACCAATTGCTAAAATACAAGTACTATTTAATATGTAATTTGTATACTAAAATACTGTATATTAACTTTTATAAAAAAACTCAATAATGTTTTAAGAAATACTTAAAATATAATGCATAATCAAGTGTTAAAAACTACAAGAACTATAAGGTATATCACTTATTCAAAAAATGCTTTATGTTAAACCATTGTAAAAAATGCTTTTAATAAATCAGTTGTTGAAAATCAAAAAAACTAAAAAAATTTACAGTAAGAGAATTACAAAACTTACTTTTAATACTATTATTGAAATTTAACAAACACTATTACAACTATACATAAATTTTAGTTGCAATAAACTCTTAATCATCTCCTAAAACAAAACGCATTTCAATTGAAACTTGGAATACCGTTACATTGTGTGTTATTTTTATTTAAAAAAAATTAAAAACTTGAAATCTTGGCAATTTTTTTAAAACTCATTAAAATACAAAGAAAGCTTAAATATTCAACAACTTGTATCTCTACAATAATGAAGTTAATTTGAAATATATATTGTTTAAAACATTACTTGTTTTAAAATACAAAGTGATGTTATAGTAGTTTTCATTAATTTTTTAGTTTAATGTTATACCTCAAAAGAAATGAAGCTTTTACTTTTAAAATCTTGAAAATTTACTTTTTAAAAGCTGCTCATTGGTTTTAAAAATTCTCCTTAAATTTCTGATTTTTTGAGTTTTAATTTTGGTAATTTTTTAGTGTTAACCTAATAATAATCAGATAACTCAATTTAATACTAAAATATTGCTGAAATGAAACTGTATTGCAATCTTTTAAGTGTTTTAGATAACTATACTTTTTTATATTCATTGTTGTTTATCTAATCTAAGTTTAACTATTTTGTGAATAAAATTTTTAAGTTCCAAAAAATGATTACACAGTTACTCGAGCGTAAAGTTTCAAGTTGTATTATGCAAAGTTTATTTATTACATTTTGTTAGTTACTTAAAAGTAAAATAGTATTTTTGATAAAATAATATAAGCTATGTTATTGAAATCATTTTATCCTAACAAGTCTTTAAGCAAATGCATATTAATTAAGACTTTTTTTACCCTACTAACTGAAATTTTTGTTTTATCAAAGCTAAAACTATAAGAATAAAATAATATTACCTTTCCTATGTGTTAAAAATTTTAACATTAAGAGCCCTTATTAAGCATATATATAATTATCTTAAAGAAAAGAGACTTTTATTTTAAAAACTTTGTTCTGTCAAAAAATACCTTTATGGACTTTTTCATTTTCTACTAGCAAACTTATATTTTTTCAACACTTGATCTTTTGTTTCTAATTGTTATGGATTAAGTAACTACATATTGTTGGTTAGTGGAATTTTTATTATTTATAAAAAATGGGCATTTTTACTTTGATGAAGGTATAAAGAAATAAAGAACTTGAAACAATAATTTTTAAGTATATTTTTTCGTGTTCTAAATGAAAGTGTATCACTAATCCTATTTTATAGGGCTGACCAGAAAACCTTGAGTTTGAGAAATTTTGAAAAAATCTTTGAAAACTTGGATTTACAAAAAAAAATCATTTTTAAAAATCTAAAAACCTAGAATGTTGAAAAATTTTTACAGGTGAAGTAGACAAATTTTGATTTGAAACAAAAATTTTATTATATAGATAAGATCATCAATATTTTTTGAACAAATTTATAGTAGCTTAATACATTTTCACATGTTGTCTCACTACTTAAAATTTTTTTAACCTTTATCTTAATTTTAAACTAGAAATAGACTAATAACATGTACTTTAAAAAAATAAGAAGAAAATTAGATAGCCTGGAACTAATTTTTCAAAAAGTGGTGGCTATCCTGTTTTGTATTTTATAAAAAGTAGTATTAAATTAAACAAAAAGTAAATAAAGGTTAAATTTTAGTTTGACTACTAAATTAATTACAAATCTTATTACATTAATTTTTTTAATGTAAACTAATATGTGATAAATAAAAATGTTTCTAAGTTTTAGTATTAAGTTAACCATAAGGTACTTTATACTAATATTTAAAATTCAAGACAAAAAAGAACTGATATACTTTACTTTTTTAAAACAAACTTGAACTTGAACTTGAGAACTTAAAATCCTGGAACTTTGATCAAAAGTCATAAAATTATGAAATTTACAATTTTAAAATAATAAGTTTAAATAAGAAGTAACTGCTTAACTTAAAAAAAATATATTCTTTATAATTTAAAAATTTTAAATACAAAGTGTCATTATGGTATTTTTCATTAATTTTTTTCATTTAAATATATTTATTTAGTGTTATAGCTAATAGAGACACAAAGCTTATATTTTAAAAATAATAGAAATTTAATTTAAAAAAGGCCATCGACTGTTTTTGTTTTAAGTCTTAAAAACTTTGCAAAACTAATAATTATCAATATGTTTGTAGTTTTAGAACTACCTCTTACTTTACTTAGTATACCTGCTTATATTTTATAAGTTTGATATTTACTACTTAGAAACTTAGAAAAAAAGAGTACTAAACAGATTTTTATTTACAGTTTTTGAAAACACAGACTAGCTATTTGTCTTAAATAAATAGAAATTACATAATAACTATAAAAATTACTATTGAAACTGCAGATAGTGTGAATAAAAAATATTTTAAATATTTAAAAGAACCAGCAGATATGTCTAGTGAAGAAATGCTCAAAAATTACAAGGTTAGTTAAAATTGAATACAATTTAGATTTTTCATAAACATCATTCAAAATACTATCTATTATTTATTTTTCATTAAACAAGTTACACAAAGTTAATTAAAAGAGTTTTTTAGTATATAATAATAAGTTGTATTAGCATAACAAAGTACACAGAATTTAAAAGAACAATAGTTTCTGTTTATAAAACTGTGTAAGAAGGATATAATCATGTGCTTTGTTTTAGCAGAATCAATTAATACAAATTAATTACAATATATACCAATTAAAAAATAAATTAACATTAAGCATGATATTAAAATTAAAAAACAATTTTATAGACTATCATCTTTCAAAATACACAAAATTTTTTGAAGTTATTGTTTCAGTTAATAATTAGCATAATTGTAAATCAACATGTACTGTTTTGCTAAGTTTATATTAGTAAGTTTTATTATACTTGAAATGCATACCATTTAAGACTGTTAATCACCTTATGGAAAAACATCATTTAGTTGAGACAAATCAATTAAATAATAAATTCATAAAGCGAAAAACATTATGTATAAACAGGATATCAACATCCAATTGAAAGAAGACCTTGAAAAAAAGTGCCAAGAATGGCAGGAAATAACTGAAAGTAGGAATGTTAGTTATAAAAATATTTTCGTTGCTGATTTTTATAAAACTCATACTGAAATCGAAATCAAAGTCCAAGAAGATAAATTAAAGGTCGCAAAATTAGAATTAGATGATGAAAAAGTAAAAGAAGAGCTGACACTACTAATTGATATGCTTAAACAGTTCAAAACTCAACCTAACGAAAGACATCAGAATTTTGTCAACTTTGCTAATAAAGTTATTAATGAACAACAATGATTGACTCCTCACAGAATTTACCAATTCGAACAATTCACAGCTGATGGTTCATTGACCAGTGTGTGATATGCAGGGTAGATATTGAAATCGGTAGAAATATGATGCGTCTCGATTGTGATGGTCAGCATACTTTCTGTCAAGTTTACATTGAAAGATGGCTTGATATCCACAAAACCTACCCAATTTATCACTACAAATTTTATTTTTTTACTTTAATTTTCGTACCACTTGCAGTAATAGTTTCTTTTATCATTACATCTTTCTGTGTAATGGTTAAGTAAATAAATTAGATCTCCTGTGTTTTTATTTTGTTTTATTTGTGTACATAAAAAAAAGTATTTTTAGCGAATTTTAAAGATAACATAGTTCATTTTCTAAACCCTGCACTAAAATATTAAAGATGTTAGATAAAATTCATATAAATATATGTTTAAATTATTTTATATTATATTCGCACATTTTTACTTTTTCTAAGTAAACTTTTATTTGAATACTTCACATCTTTATTTTTTATTTTTAGCCAAGGATGAGGTTTACTACTTAAAATTATTACTTGTTAAGGCGTGATAAAAAAAACAATTTAGTATGAATTACAAACATTTCTTTATTTTAGATTTCCTTTAATATTTTATAACTTGTATTTAAAAATACACGTTAAAAATAAAACCTGTTTAAACGGAGGCTTACAAAAAAATTAGAACTTTAGATAAGTTGTAATATAGGCGTGTATAACTTTCCTTCACATAAGCTTATTTCTTACAAATTAGTTAGTGTAAAATGGTATTAGGCATTTCTCAAGAAAATTATTTTTTTAGCCTGAAACGGAACACATATTTTATTTTAAATACTTACATATTAATTAGATTCTGGGCATTTTAATTAGCAATTCGTTTTTTAAATTTGTTTAGGAAAAATTTCTAAAAGCTATTTTACAGTTAATCTATAATATGCAGAATTTTGAATGTTGACGGCTGTAGTTCAAAAAAGATTTTAAACTTTTAAGATTTAGGTTCTGTTTTTTAATTTACCAGAAAAAAAATACTGCATATAATAACTGATTAGTGTAACAGTTGATAAATTTACTTAAACTAATACTCTAATAGTATTCAGCTACTATATTCACAAAATATTAAGTACATTAATCGATCTAATATTTTTTTTTTAATAAAATTAGCCGATGATTTAACATAATCTATATCAAATGTATATATTAAGCCTAATAAGTGGTTTAATAGACACAATAATATTTTTTTTCTAACTAACAAAGGTTTTTGGTAAAGAGAAAAATTAAATAAAAACAAAATAACACATAAAAGTTCTAAAATATACAATATGTAATATGTTTACTAGGATAAAAAAAAATTAAATAGAATTATATGAAACAGCTACAATTAGAGCAAACTTATTTACAACATTTTTGATCTGTACTGAAAAAATGAAGACAAAATGTGCGTAAATAAGCGAGATGTTACTGTACTAGCATAATTTTTTAGGAAATATTCCTTACAATATTTAAAAATTCTGTCACAAGGAGTTATTAAAACTATTCAAAAATGTAAATAAAAGTAAAACAGATATTTTTTTATTACAAATTTTTTAATTTTTTAAATTTTTTTGTAGAAGACTTTTCTAAACATTGCAAGGAACATTTCCTAAAAAATTGTGGTAGTTATCTAAAAAAACCTAGGAGAAGATATATTCTTAGTGATTTCTAGTTATTTGCTGTTTTAGTTGTGCCTTCCATAAGAAACCAATTGTTGCCTCCGACTTTGACCGGCTATATCTTAAAAGTTATTTTGAAATTTTTGAAATCTGTAAATAGCATCTCGTAGCTCAGTAAAAACTATATAGAATAAGATCACATTGTGAAAAAAGTGTTATAACCCCCTTATGCTTTTAAACTTATCTTTACCTTACATGGATGCGTATTTCTTAAATATACTATTTGAATGTAATAGATAAATAATAATAGACTTTTTATTTTTTTTATAATAATTAAACTAAGATAGTTACATAGATAAATAAAACTATGTAAGTGGTGGGCTTTAAACCCTAAAACAGATGTTTCAAATATAGGGTAAGCCGCTTTAACCGCTCGTCTATGGTATATGTAGAATAGGTGCAAATTTTGCGTCTATAAATTTAAAAATTTTAATAATTTTTTAAAAGTTTTTGCTTTAAAATTTATTCATAACTGTTAATTCAGTGAAAATATGATAACATAATTAATTATGTACCTATTTCGGTAAAATAACAAGCCAACTAAATCAATATTTGAATTAATTTAATTTTTATATTTAATCAAGTATAACTCTTGCTATTTACAAAATAACAAAAAAAGAACAACAAAAATTATACGTAATACTCACAACAAGTTAGTACATAAAACAAACAAGATAGTTGACTTACTTAACTAAATAAAAGTAATAGTCACTATAATTTAAATTGTTATGCCTAAGTATAAGCTTAATATCTTAACCTACAATTAATGAACTTTTTAATATCCTACGCCTACCCCTTACACTCATTTTATGTCTAATTTATATAGATCTGATAAAATTTACTCCTTTATTTAACTAATTCTTAAATAATTTTAAAGTTTTATTTTTCAATACTTTTTAAACCTCTTCAACTATAGTTTTGTGTTTATTTTTAACAAAAAGAATTAATTATTGTAAGTTTATATTAAAAACCTGCTTGAATAGTTTTTTTTTACTATTTAATGTTTATATGTGATAAAAACCTCGACTCAAGATGTTTTATAAGCGTTGCGTGTTATTTTTTACTAAAAATTTTGTTTTCTCTGAGTGTTTTCCATGAAAAAAGCTTAATTACAGATGAAAAATATTCATTAAAAGTACAAATAATAAATAAAATTAATTACTAAAGTTATCAACCAATAAGAATTTAAAATAAAGTTTCTGAATGTACGAATGTTCACCTTGATTTAATTCCTTTGGTAAACGTGTTTTAACCGTAAGTTTAATATTCTGTCATTTATGTATTAAGGGTTATAAGTAGAATTCAAAATATTTTAAAATGGGTTATTTTCTCTTAAAACGTCTCATCAAACCATCTATAATAATATTTTTATATTTACATCCAAAAAATTGATCTGAATATGACATTTAAACGACGTTTTTTATTTATTTTATATACAAAATATACTAAATACCATTGTTTTTGTTTAAATTGATTAGATTATAACGTTTATAGGTTTTCTTATAATTTTTCTGAGTTTTAACAAAAATATTTAATCACTATTGATTTTTTTTTATTTTTTACCCAAAAATACGTTTCTTTTAATTGTTTATTTTATAATTTACGTTAACTTGTTTTTTAATAAGTAAAAACACTAATTAAATTATTGAAAACTAATTGTTTAATGTTATATTACTTTAATTAGTTATTTTCTAAGTTAACTTAATATATCTAAGTTTAAAACAAAAGAGTTTTTTTTAGATTTTTTATTAACAATGTGTTTGCTTTTTTAATTTTATCGCACCATATTGTCCCTGGTTTCGTATTGATTTTGAAAAATTAAAATAATTTTTACGCTCTTTAGCGCCACAAAATTTGAACAAATCAGCGACCCATTGGTGGAATATTCAGCAGTTTCAAAAGTTAAACAAAATGGACAATTGTGTTTCAAATTTTTAAATCAATTAAATTTAGTTTTGTCCTTACCAAGTGTAGTAACTATATCATTTTAACATTTGAATATGTAGGAACTAAAATTGAATCCAGTGTAATATATTAATTACTTAAGTTTCATTAGTTATTTGTTTTACCTTTAATCTTGACAAACTTAACACTTCTAAACTTAAGATATTCTTATATAATTATAGTTATTATTGTTTTTCTTTTAACAATTTTTAATTATTAGGTTATTGTGTTTTATTTTGCATCTAAGGTATAATTTTTTTTACTTTAAATGATGTTGTAGGTCAATAAGAATTTTAAAAAAGTTTTAGTTTGGCCTAAATTATTTTATTTTTTAGGAATTATATTAAATAACTTCAGAAAAAGGTTGATAATCAAGAATAGTTGTCAAAATGTTTTTTTATTTTGTGACCCTTATTTGAAATCTGAAAATTTTATTATGAATTGAATGTAAACCCTTTTGAGTTAAAAGATTACTTACTATAATAACTAATTAACTTTTGAGGCTAAATGCAAATATTGTAATTAGTGTTTAAAAGTATAACTGTAGTGTCACTTTTTTGTATAAAAATATTTACTCTCATTAATTGTTTTTTTAGTAATAATATTATAAAGTTTTTAACAATTTTTTTAATACATTAAAGGCTTAATCTAACTTTAAAAAAAGAGGTTTCTTAAAAAAATACTTATAAAATTTATTTTTGTTATTTTAATTGTTTTAATATTAATAATTTCTCGTAGGTTAAGAAATGTCAATTGTAAAAATTTCAAGCTTATGCACTGCTCCCGCCAAGGTTTATATTATTATTTTTTTAAAGTAGTAATTTTGATAAAACAATAGAAGCAATGTTACTGAAATTATTTTATCATAACAAGAATTTTAGGCATAAGTAAATTGATTAAAACTTTTTCTTCCTTAGTACTTGAAATTTTGTTATTTCTAAACTAACAATTAAAGTTTTATAAATTTAAGTTAAACTTTAACAGCTATTTTTAAGAAAATGTATACTTTTTACTTGAAGAGAAGGCCCTCTATTATTAATTAATTTGTCATATAAAAATCTTTATGGTCTTTTTCTTTTAATTTTTTAGAAAGCTTTTAATTTTTGCAAAACTTGATTTTACTTTATTTGTTAGTGTACCTACTTTCTTTTTGTTTGTTAATGAAGTTTTTAATATTATAAAAAAATTACATTTATACTCTGGTGGAGTTTTTTAGAACATTAAAGAATTTAAAAAAATATTTTCCAAGTTGTTTTATTTTTCTTGTTCAAACACAAAGTATATCACTAAATGATTTTTTTATGGTGCCAACAAAACCTGGATTCTGATAAAAACCTTCATTTAAGAAATTAAAATAAAAAAAGAAATTGGAAATCCTGAATTTTGAAAAGAAGTTTAAAAACATGAAAAACTTTGAATATTAAAAAGTTTTTACTCTTTTGATTCTTTGATTTGATTTAACACACAAATATATTTTATAGATACAATTTTTTGACATCTTCAAGTTTTTCATTACATTCAAAGTATCTAAGCAGTATCTTATCAATGTTGTTATCTTAATTACACAGTTTGAAACCTTAAACTTTACTTTTAACAAAAAATGGATTAAAAATATTAACTTTAAAAATTTGAAATAAAATCAGAAAACCTAAAAGAAATTTGTCAAAAACTAGTGGCTACCATGTTTTGTGCTGATCACAAATTATAAAGTAGTTAACAAAAAGTAGATTAAGGTTTAATCTTAGTTCAACTAATGAATTCATTACCAATATTAATACATTAAATTTACTCGTAATGAAATTTTTAATATTATTTATTATGTGATAACTGAAAATGTCTTTAAATTTGTTCAGTACTAGGGAAGCCTTTAATCCTGGATGCTAAAGTTGAAATTCTAGACAAATAAAAACTGGTGTATCACACTTTAGAAAGAATAGTTTGAAAACTGAAAATCCTAAAATTTAAATTAATTTAAATTTGTTTTATCAAAAATTTTAAAAGGCCTGAATCAAAAAAAAAAAATTACTTAAACAATAATAAAATTAAGATTAAATAAGTTACTCTTTAATTCAAAAAGTTATATACATTTTAAGTTAATTATTTTAAATTGCAAAGTTACATTAGAGTATTTTTAAATAACTTTATACTTTTTAATATATTTGTTTAGTGTTATAAAACAGATAAGAGATTATAAAGCTCGTACTTTCTAAAGCCTGAAAGTTTACTTTAAAAAAGGCCAGCAATTTATTTTAGTTACCCAAGGTTTTTAACATCTTTTAAGTGAAAATTTTTGGTCCTTTTTTAGTATAAGTTTAAAAAAAAACATATAACTGATTTTAATAAGAAAAGATTGCTAAAAATATAAATATATACTGTATTGCAACTATTTCAGTGTTATAAGATAACTATACTTATAAGTTTGACATTTACTATTTACAGGGTTGTCACTTTACCTGAAAACCTTTAAAAACCTAGGGTTTGACAATTTAGGCAAAACAAAAACTGGAAAAACCTGGAATTTAGAAATTTAAAAGAATAAATATAATTAAAATTTCTAGAAAACCTAGAACTTAAACAATTTTCCCATTTTAAATAGTAAAACTTCGATTTGATGCAAAATATCTGTCATATAAGTAAAATACTTTTGTCATCATCAAAATTTTTTTTGAAATTTAAAACAAATTTTATACTAGCTTTACTGTATCATTTTTATGTTTATACTATTTAACACAATTTCTTTTCTTAGCTTTAACTTTAAAATAAAAATAGACCCAAAAATATGCACTTTTAAAACCTTGAAAAAAATTTAAAAACTTTCAAAATTTTAAAAAAACGAGTGGCAACCCTGTATTTAGAAATTTAGAACAAAAATAGTACAAGTTGTAATTTAATTGGGAGTTTTACTAAATTCAGATAAGCTTTTAATTATTTTTTTAAATAGAAGTTTTATTTACTTTTTAGTTTGCAGATAGTATTAAAAGAAAAACTATTAAAAATATTTAAAGTATCAGTTGAAATGTCTGTTCAAGAAATGCTCAAAAATTACAAGGTTAGTTAAAATAAAATGCCATTTAAAGTTGTTTTAAAAATAATATGCAAACAATAAAAATTGTTATGCTAGTTATAATAGAATTAATAAATGAGTTTCGTCATAAAAAATAGTTTATTTAAATAATAAAGTATATAGTATATTTGAGAACATATATATTTATATTTTTACAAACATAAAATGATGTGCTCTTTTTAGAAAAATGAGTGTTCTAGTATCTAAAATGATAATTATCATAAATAAAAATGTTGTTCAAAAGAGTTAATTAAACTTGAATAAAAAATCAAACACTAGTTTATACTTTAAATTAGGATTCCAATATGAAATTGTATGAAGATCTTGAAAAGCTGTACCAAAAATGGCAGAGACAAATTAACAACAGATATCTCGATTTCGACAGTGTTTTAATATCTCATAGTGAACAATACATATTTAGAATGAATATAAAAAGAAACCGCCGTAATTTAGAAATGGTTGAATCAAAAACCACCGATGAAAGAGTAAAACAAGAGCTTAAACTGTTAACAGAAGAACTCGTTAAGTTTTTAGTTGAACTTAATGAAAAACATCAGAATTATGTCGACTTTGTTAATGACTATAATGATGATCTGCGTGGGTTGAGTACTCAAAGAATTCAGCAGTTCGAAAAATTCTCAGCTGATGAGTCGTTTGTTGGTGATCAGTGTGCGATATGCATGGGAGACATTGAAATCGGTAGAAATATGATGCGTCTCGATTGTGATGGTCAGCAAACTTTCTGTCAAGTTTGTATTGAAGGATGGTTTGCCAACCACAAAACCTGTCCAATCTGTCGTTACAGATTTTAGAGATTTTCTTCTTTAACACAATCGTACTAATTGCAGAAACAAACTTTAACAAGTTTTTTTCTTGTAACAACTGTTTGTCGGAATGTTTTAATAATAAATTATTTAAAACTGAAATCTCTTGTTTTTTTTTCGTTATTAGTACAGACAGTAAAATATGTAAGGTAATTTTAATAACTTTATAGTACATTTTCTCAACTTTACGCTAAAATATTAAAAATATATCTTAGAACGTTAAAAAATAATACTAAGAATATTTTATTTCTCATGGCACCTTCTAATTCTTTTTTAAGTAATTTTATTTTTCAATATTAATTTTCAACATTTAGTCAAAGATAAAGTTAACTCCATATAATTTGATATTCATGAATGCGTAATAAAGAAATAAAAAATTGATTAAAGGTGATGTACGAACACTTCTTTATATACCCTTTTTTATATCTTTAAATTAGATATTTTATAAGCTTTCTTCGAAATCTACTTGTACATTAAAAATTTAATTTACTTTTAAGTCGCACAATTCTTGGATACCTTTTAAAGTCTTATCCAGGGCAAAAAAGTTAAGCTTTATTAAAGCTTGAAATTTCAAAAACCCATTTTTTATAAAAGTATTTTACAAACTGATCTCTTACACGACGTATATTTTATTATTTAAACAATAAAGTTTAGACTTCAAATGGAGAGTGAATTAAAATATGTTTAGTAGTATTAAACTATTGAACTAGGTTTACTGAACATACATAGTTGTTCTTAAACTTTTTTCCGAGATTAAAATCAACAAACTTTTGTTTTCCTTTAACTTATGCTATTTTTTTAAAGAGTTTAGTTAAATACTTATAAAGATTTTGTGATTATTACGTTAATATGCAAACTTTAAAATACCATAATATTTTATTAAACCAATAGTCATTAAAGTGCAGTTGTTATACATTTTAAAATACTTTTATTGTAAAATAAACAACGAATTGAAGGTACATATGATATATATCTAAATATTTAATAATCTACTCTTGAGTAAAAGTATAACTAAAGAAATTTATACACTATTGATTAAGTATCTTAGTTTAAAACCCTAAATTTGAATAACTTAATCAACTACTTTAGTCTTTTATTACATATAGGGGTTAGTGTTATAAAGTTTATAAACTATAACATATGTAGGTTTAATTAGTATTCGACTAATAATTGCACTTAAAAGTGTTTGATTAAGTTTTTTTTTTCCATATAATTAAAAAAAAATTCAATACTTTCGTAAAATGCAAAAATTGACTATTTGGATTTTCTGTAGAACAAAGTTTAGTAAAACATAAAATTCAGCTTTAAGAATACGTAGATAAATTTCTAAACATGTTTACAATTGCCTCTGTAAGATTAAAAAAAGTTTTTTAAGTAAAAGAAAATACTTTGAAAAGTTCTTTAAATGTTAGTTAAAATAATTTTATTTTATAATTTCGAACATCTAGTATAAACTCTATCTACAGCATTTTAAAAGCCTTTAAATCATGGATACTACTCAAGTTGGTGCAAAATTGTCTAATAATAAAAATCAGCATGTATGTTATACTTGTGAGAAAAGCTTCAAATACAGATCGAAACTCACTTGTCATGAAACAATTCATTTACAAAGAAGATCTATTAAGTGTGATAAAAGTTTTAAACAAAAGAGTCCTTTAACAAGACATGAGCTTACTCATTCTGGTTTGAAGATTTATCAATGTGATGTTTGCAAAAGATGTTTTTCACAAAGACATCATTTAAAACGACATGTAGTAGTTCAAATTGATGATAAACCATTTAAATGTGAAGAATGTGATAAATATTTTAGTCATAAAGATAACTTGACAAAACACATGTTTATACATAGTGAAAGAAATAAAATTAATTGTGATATTTGTCAGAAGATGTTTACTAAAAAAAGTAGTATAAAACGACACATGCTGACTCATACAAAAGAAAAGCCCCATAAATGTGAAATTCGCAACAAGAAATTTTCACAAAAAATATTTTAAACATTCACATTAGAGTTCACACTGGAGATAGACCTTTTGGATATGATGTTTGTTTTAGAAGATTCACTCACCGGTCAAGTAGAAATAAGCACTTACAAACTCATAAACAAAAAACTGATTAAACTTCAGTAGAAGACTAAGCATATTAAATCTTTTTTTTAAGTAAATTACAAAAATTGTCTAAATATCTTTTAATTATAACTAATGTTTTTATAAGATCATTTTGTAGCAGTTATAAAGACAAGAAACTTCTTTTAAATATTTAACTAATATCATTTTATCGAAATCAAATTTTTTCAAGTAAAACTACTACACAATGATAAATTATGTGCAAGTTTATAAAGACAGATGTTATCTTGCGTTTTATCTTAAAAATACGCATGTTTAGTTTTTGCTTAAATTGAGTTTAATTTATAAATCTTCATCGACTATGCTCTTTCTGAATAAAATCATAAGTTTTTTTGAACGTTGTCTTTTTATCCCTTAAAATACAAATATTTCTAAGTAGTTGTAGTAATAAAGTAGCTCAACTGTTATTTGTTTCGTATTTTTAAAGTCTATTATCTACTGTTATGCTTTGACAATAACTTAGACTGTATCTTACACTGTATTTCTACATAACAACACAGTATTAATAAAATAAGTGTAAAAGTAACTTGATAATACTATATTAATTATTATTTCTTATATAACTTAGTTTTACAATTTGTGTTAGATAAGTTGTATTTGTGCTTAAACTTTTTTTTGTAACCGACATTAAAATCTTTTGATGTAGAACGATCAACATGAAATATCTAAATGCTTTGACTAACAACAAAAATAAAAATCTATATCAGATAAATAGTTGTTTAACATATAAGATGTATTAGACTTTCTTTTGTAGCTTTGTTAACTTTACTGCCTTCAAAGACATTTCTTATATCTGCTTCAGACATTATAATCTAACTATATACAACTTTTTAAGTATTATTGAGTTTATAAGTTTCTAAAACCCCTACTATTTTAATTACATATAGGAATAAAAAAAACTTAATTATTTTTTATATTTAAGCCACAAAATATTGAAAGCTTTATTTATATGATTATTTTATCATAAGACACATGTCTATATTATCTAAAAAAATTTGAACTTCATGAACCTTTAGAGAATCACAATGTTTTTTTTTTACTTTGGTAAATAAATTTCACTTACATAAGTAACTAAAAAAATATGAATACAAAACAAAAATCATTAATAAAAAAATTCTTAACATTCTAAATTGCTTATTTACGTGAAAGAGTGTTTTTTTAGTTTTTTAGTTATTTAATTTTGTTTTAAAGCTGCTTTAGTTTGTTTTTTTTTAAGAAGTAAATGTAATTTTTAATACTTTTTGTTAACTAAAAACTCAACTTTTCTAAAAACTTTTGGAATTTAAAGTATGTATACTTCTCATAGATATCTAAATAGTTTAGGTAAGTGTGTAAAGAATGTTTGTGATACTTGTGGAAAAGTTTTTAAATTTAAGTGTTAACTGATTGATCATGAAAAAGTTAGTACAGGGGAAACATTTTTAAATGTAATGTCTATGACAAAGTTTTTTCACAAAGTAGTAGTTGAAAACCACATCATATTACTCGTTCTGGTTTGAAGATTTATCAATGTAATGTTTGTAAAAGAAAATTTTTTAAGACATGATTTGAAACTTCAAGTAGTAGTTTACACATCTGAAAAGCTGTTTAATGTGATTAGTGTTAAACTAAGTTCTGTAAAAAGTAATTTAACTAAACACGTGTTGACACACAGTGGGAGAAAAATGTGTTAAAAATATAGTGTTAAGTTTGTAAAAATAAATTTCCTTCAAAGGGCAACTTAAAATGACACATAATGATTTATTTTAAAAAAAAGTCTCATGAATGTGAAGTATGTCAAAGAAAATTTACAACAAAAATGTTTTAAACTGTCACAAAAGGTTAATAATGGATATAGACTATTTAGATGTAATATTTGTGGTATAAAGTTATAATACTCATATGCACAATACCGGTCACCTACGAGTAAGGGAAAATGTTGAATGGAGCTTATTAAGTAAATGACATATAAAGGAACTAAATTAGTTGTCCTTTTATATAAATATATATAGTAGTTTATAACCAGTTACTTAATATAACCTATTAGTAATTAAAATCAAATTTTTGAACTTTTAAACTTCTTAGTACTTAATTTACTATGTTGTTACATAAAGAAACAATATATTAAATTTTTTTAATATATATAAACTACAACTTATTGGATAATGTTTAGTTTATATTTTTTACATTGTTACACTGAAATGTTGTTTTTTATAAACCACTAGGTTCAGACTACTAGTAAGTTACAATTGACCAAAATTTTAGTTATAGTATTTGTAGTTTTAATTATAATTGTTTATCGAGAGTATATAGTAATTTTGTAACACAATGTGATTTTTAACACAGTTATAGCAAGAACATAACATTTTTTAAGTCAGAATACAAAGATAAACTAAATACATATATTAATTCTTTTAGAAGGTTAAATTCGCTTATGGTCGTTATTTTCATATTATATATATTTAATTTAATTGAAATAGTTGGAATTTTATTTGTTTGTAATTTGGTCAAATATAATTTAATTCATAAAACTGTACGTAGTTTTCAAAAACAATTTTCTTTTTAAAAAAGACGGTTTATAAATTTATGTACATATAAAATGTTTTTGTAACTACATTATACAATAAAATATTAAATAAAATTCAATTGTGTGATTCTGTTTTTGTTTTTTAAAATAAACTAGTTTAATAAAGTATATATAATTAAAGTTTAGTAAATAGAATATAAATAACAATATAAATACTTCTAGTCAGACATAAACGCTTAGATTATATTACTTAAACAATTTATAACTACATAAAAAAATTCATATTTGCTTAAAAAGTAAAAGTATTTAGCTTGATTATTTCACGTTGTAAGAGATATCACAAATAAACAACATTAAAATAAACTCAGCTTAAATAAAACATATATAACTCTTTTCAACACTTTTAAAAATTTAATATCTTGTTTAAAAACGTATGCGTGTTTTTACAATTTTTATTAAGTTCTGCAAAAATGCATTTTTACCAGTCGGTTCGTGGTTGGTAAATAACTAATAAAATATAAATAAATTGTGGGAATGACAACTTAATACGAAACAATACTTTGTCAATTTAAAGCATTTTAAACAGACATACTTAAAATTGTATTGTTTTATTTTTCAATAAAATTGTTTTCGATCGTTTTCGATCAACATTGATTATGAAATAGACTGGGAAATAATCCACTATATTAACAAAGCTAAGTCCCACAAATTATTTGCAGTATTTTCAATACTAGAAAAGGTCGCGATTGCCAAGGCCGACAGAAGGAATAACTGAAAGAAACGGTAAGAACTCTTCTACTCCTACCCGCACTACAAAAACCTAAACTTCAGAACTTAAATTTTGAGTTTTTTGTAATATAATTTTATGCATGCTCCAAAAATGTTTTTATGTAGCTACTATTTTCTTAAAACTACAAGTTCTTACAAAAAGCATTTGACCAAAAATTCTAATTTTCATAGTTATTATAAGCATAAAATTCTTAAAATTTTTGATAGTTAAGTCACAATTAAAATTAGCTTTATTAAAGTACATCTTGACTTAAAGCTCATTTACTACATTTTATTCAAGCAATGTTAATATTGTAATCTCGCTAGAAAAAAATGAAGCCTACATAAATGTTGTTATCAAAGTTTTTATTATTATACTGATTTGCATACTTGACTAATACTTTAACTTTACCATAACCAACCTAAAGATCAAAACTTAACTTGTTTTGGTTTTAAGTGAAAATTTTATTTATTTTGAATTGTTTTTTATATTATTTTTGACTACTGTTACATATCTGTTTAGATTTTTTATTTAAGTACTGACGAGGTTTTTAACCAAAAATTATTTTGTTTTATTAAGTTATGAAAGAATAAGTATATTACTTCTCATCTAGTAGTTGAGAACTGTTTGTTTGTTTTCTTATAATTAAAACATATAATGTAAGCTATTATGTAAGATTTAGGAATAAAATAATACTAAAAGCATTGAAGTAGAGTTATTATTTTATTATATTGTTTTATGAATGTTTGCGTCATAGCTTAAATCTTACTTCATTTTTAAGTTTTAAAGTGAAATATTTATTTTAGATTTGTTTGCATAAAAAGTTAAGCATACGCACCAGACTTATTAAAATGCTAAGAATTACTAAGGTAATTCAGCAATGAAGCGTTTAAACTTTGATTTGTTTTAAGTTGGTAATTTCATGCTCGAGTTAGCAAAGCAGTGCTTTTCAATATGCTCGATACGCACTACTTGAACCCAAGGTTTATATCATTATTTATTTAAAGTTATACTTTAATAAAACAACATAAGCAATGTTACTGAAATGATTACTTAAAAGATCTTTAAGCAAATATGCATTGATTAAGACTTTTTAAACTTAGTAACTGATATTTTTGTTTAATATAAACTAACAACAAAAGAATTAAAAAAGAATATTTTTGTTTTGATCCTTAAAACATTAACAGCTGTTTTTAAACATATGTACACTTTTTACTAAAAACACTCTCTACTTAAAAAGAATTTGTCTTGTCAAAAGTACTTTTATGGATTTTTCTTCTAGCAAACTTTTATTTTTGCAAAACTTGATTTAACTTTTTATCTGAGGTTTTCTGAGGCTTTTTCTGAGACATCTTGTTGGTTAGTGTATTTTCACTTTAATGAAAGTTTAAAATAATTTAAAATTATTAATGATTTTTTATATAGTTTTTTATTTCTATTCAAAGTGTGAAAATAACTTTCAATATGGTTTTTTAAGGGTGACCAAAAGTTAAAAAAATCTGATAAAAACCTTGATAAGTTTTTATAAAATCTGGAATTTTGAACAAAAATTACTAAAAAATCTGGAGTAAGCTTTAAACTTGAAGAAATTTTACATGATGAGTAGTTTAATTTGTCACAAAAAATTTATCATATAGTGAAATATGTTTTTCATCATCATTTTTTTTTATTTCACATATTAAAAGTAACTATTATGGTATCTTATCTATATTGTTATCTTATTTAACACAGTTTTTATTTATAAACTTAATCTTAAACTTAAAATACACCAAAGAACGTGTACTTTCAAAAACCTGGAAGAAATTACTCAAAAACCAGTGGCCAACCTGTTTTGTGTTGATCAGAAGTTATACATTAGTGGAACAAAAAGTAAATAAAGATTAAATCTTAGTCTCACCACAGAACTCATAACAAAATTTTATAAACTAAATTTACTCCTAATGAAAATTTTAAAAGTATTTTATATTTGATAATTCAAAAATGTTTCAAAATTAAATGTGATCAGTATTAGGATAACCATTAAACCCTAGATGCCTAAACTTAAAAACCTAGACAAAAAACTACTGGTGTATCATACTTTCTAAAAAAAACTTTGAAAAATAAAACCCTGAAATGTTTATCAAAATTTATTTAAATACATAAAAGATAATTTTTATTTATATCATAATGAAAGTTTGTACAAGAAGTTGCTAGCTACTTAAAAGTTTCTACTCTTAAACATTTTACTTTTTTTTATATACAAGGTGTAATTATAACAGTTTTATTTTATTTTTCTTTGAAAGTATTTTTGATATAATGTTAGAAATCAAAGAGACATTAAACCTAGTAAGTACTTTTTAAATCCTTAAATTTTACTTTGAAAAAGGTGCTCATTGGTTTATCTTTTAATTTTTCCAGGTTTTCTGATATTTTTAAGTGCAAGTTTTCGGTAATTTTTACTGTAATTTTAGTAAAAAAACAATACTGATTATTATATTAAAATGTTGCTAAAATATACTGTACATTAAGAGTTTTAAAATAATTACACATGTCTTTGAATATTTTCTTATTTTATCTAATTTTCACTATTTTATGTTAAAAATCATAAATTACACAAAATTATTACTCAGTAAGTCGAGCGTGAAATTTCAAGTTGTATCCAGGGTTGCCACAAACTCAAGTAACTCAGGGAGAAAATCTCAGGGAAACTTTGAGCAAAAAACTTTTAAAAAAAAACTCAGGGTAAATTTTTCTACATCTAGAATGAGATTTAGTTAAACAAGTTTCATTATTTTGTTCAAAAAAGTTTTTATTTTTATTTTTAAGTGATTACTTAGATTATTTTTTAGCCTTGCGGCTAGTTCTTCAATTTTCTTAGAACTAAAATTGTCATTTTTTTTAATAAATAATATAATTTTTAAGCATTTAAAAAAACTCAGGGAAGTTTAAGGTTACTTAGGGAAGTTTATGAACAGTCAGGGAAGATGTTTTGATTCAAATCAACCCTGTGTATCATGCAGTTTTTTTAATATCTAATTTTTACCTTCTTAAATTTTTGTAACTCCGCAAAATAGAACTTAATTTATTATACTTCAATAAAGTTATTTTAAATAAATTTTGTACTTTTTTATAATATTCGCCTAAAACTTTTTTTTCAAGAAAATAAAGGCCAATAAAACTTTAGTAAACATGACTGCAGTTTAAAAAAATAGCCAACTCTCTTTTTTTTTATTAGATTTTATGTTAGATTTAAGAACTAAAAAATCATTAAATTTATTGAAGTACAATTATTGATCTATTTTTTTTAATTAAAATGTTTGCTTCATAACTGCTAGTACCTTTGAAATTAAATTTTACTTAATTCTTAAATCTGAAAGTGTTGAATCCGTATCTTTAAGTTTTTTTTGCATGAAAACTGAAGCTTATGCATTGTGAAACCAAGAATCATTTACTGATCAAAATAGTATTTTTGTTAAAACAACGTATGCAAAAGACTAAAATTGTTTTATACTATCCAGATTTTTAAGCGAATCCAAACTGATTTAGAATTAATTACCTTTGTAGATGACATTTTTGTATTATTTAAGCTAAAAACATAAAATAAATAGAGTTATTTTTAATTTATAATATAATTTAAAAAAAAAAGTCCTTATTAACGATAAACATACTCTTCACCAAAAATAAAATTGCCATTTAGGTAAAAAATTTGGTGTTGCCAAAAATTTTTTATGGACCTTTTCATTATTTTTAAGCTAACTTTTTTAGCTATATAAACTCAATTTAATTTTCTTGCTAATTGTTATTAAGTAAGTAATTACATTTTGTTTGTTAGAGGTACTTTTACAATATAATTAAAAAATATCAAGTTTAATTTGATGAAGGTTTAAAGAAGTTAAAATAGTTCAAAATAATAATTTTTAAATAGTTATTCTTGTTTAAAGTTTAAGTAATTTTACTAAACGTTTTTAAGAAAGCTTCAAAAAAAAAAGGAAAAACCTGAGTTTTTAACCAAAACCCCTAAAAAACTAAATTTTAAACAACTTTTACATTCTAAGTAGTAAATTTAGTTTTTCAACAAAAATCTATCATATAAAAAAATATTTTTTCATCAATAATTTTATTGTGAACACAATTTAAGTAACTTAACAACAATTTTCTAATGTTGTATTACTATTTAACTCAGTTTATAACCGAAAACATCACTTTAAACTAGAAATAGACAAAAACATGTACTTTTAAAATCTAAAATAAAATCGGAAAACTTGGAATAAATTCCAGAAATACCAGTGGCTACCCTATATATAATTAACAGAAGTAATACAACAGTGAAACAAAGTTAATGAAACTAAATCTAAGTTTGACCACTATGTTCATTACCACTTTTAATAAATTAAATTTATTCCTAATGAAAATTTTAAAACTATTTAAAATTTGATACTTTGAAGATTTCATAAAATTTGATCATTATTATAAGTAACTCTAGATACTTAAACTTGGGATTTAGACTAAAAACGTATATTATACTTTACAGAACTCAAAGCCCTTAAATTTCAAAATCTTTTGATCAAAAGTAATAAAAATAATTAAAAATCCTGGCATTAAACAACTTTTAATTGAAAAATAATGAAGTTAAGACTCAAAAACAAGTTATTGATTAATTTATAAAAATATATATTCTCCAAAATTTCACTTAAATCAAATTACAAAGTAACAATATAGTATTTTTTATTAATTTATTCCTTTAATATTTGTTTAATTTAGTCCTACACCTAATAGAGACAATAGGCTTGCACTAACAAAATCATGAAAGTTTACTTAAAAAAAGATGCCCATTGGTTTTTTGAATTTCTCTCAGGTTTCTGATAATTTTAAGTACAAGTTTTTGATCATTTTCTAGTGTAAACTTAATGGTAATTATTTAAATGGTTTTAACACGAAAAGATTGCATAAGCCATAGTATATAAAATTTTTTTAAGGTTTTAAGATAAATATACATTTTTGTTGTTCAGTTGTATCTTATCTAATCTAAGTTTTACAATTTTATGTGTAGAAACTTAAAATTTCGAAAAGTTATTATACTTTGACTTGAGCATAAAATTTCAAATTTTAACTGCAAATTTTATTTAATATTGATAAATAAATTTCTTAAACATTTAAAACAATGCAAAATAAAATTTATTTCATGATAATTCAAAATTACTTGTTATGTATAAGCTACATACCTTTATTTCACTTAGACAACCTGTTTATATCTTATTTATTTGACATTTACTATCTAAAAATTTAGAAGAGAAATATTTCAAAGTATATTTCTATTTAAAGTTTTAGAAAACTCAAATAAACTTTTATTCATCATTAAAATAGAAGCTAAATAATATAATATTTACTTTTGAAGTTAAATAAAGTGTTTATACAAATATTATTAAAATATTTAAAGAACTAGAAGATATGTCTACTCAAGAAATGCTCAAAAATTACAGGGTTAGTTGAAATGATAAACCATTTTGAGTTTTTTCTAACAATAAGCAAAAAAATAAAAGTACGACAATTTTTGGTTTAATAAGTTATATAAAGTTATTTAAAGAGTTTTTTTTCATACAACAACAAATTTTATTTACTAAACAAAATATATAAAATTTTAGAGAATTTTTTGTTTCCTTTGTTTTTTATAATAAGTGTTCTAAAATTTAAACCATAAATACACAAAATGTGAAACATTGTTTTTTAGTAGCTACTTAAGCTAATAAATTATATCAATTATTAGTTTTTTTATTAATAACAGGTTTTTAAAGGAGACCTTAACAATCGGTTCCAAAGATGGCAGGATAAAATTGAAAGGAGAGATGTAAGTCTTGCTGATGTTGCTATGGCTCGTATGTACAGAGGTTTTTATTGGAACGAAATAGAAACTCATCGATATAATTTAGAACAGGCAGTATTTAAAACCTACGATGTAAAAGTACAAAAAGAGCTGATACTATTTATGAAAGAGCTTTTACAGTTATTAATTCAACTGAACGAAAAATATCACAATTTTGTCGACTTTTATAATGAAATCATTAACAAAAAAGGATTGACTTCAGAAAGAATTCAGCAATTTGAACAATTCACAGCTGATGAATTGTTTGTTGGTGATCAGTGTGTGATATGCATGGGAGACATTGAAGTCGGTAGTAATATGATGCGTCTCGATTGCGATGGTCAGCACACTTTCTGTCAAGTTTGCATTGAAAGATGGTTTGATAACCACAAAACCTGTCCGATCTGTCGCCACGCTTTTTAGAGAATATTTTCTTATTTTTTTTACAACTTCAAGAGTTTGTTAAAAAAAAGCTTATTTTCTCGTAACAACCTTTTATTGAAATTGTATAGTAATAAATTTTTTAAACCTAGATCTATTGCGTTTTTTTGTTTTTTTGTTTTTTTTTTGTAGATAAATTAAACTATATTTAGCAAACCTTATAGAGTGTGTAATAAATATGTAAACTTTACACTGAAATATTCGTTACATGACTATTCAAATTTTGACAATTCAAATTCCGACAATTCAAATTCCGACAGTTCAAATTCCGACAACTCAAATGCGACAATTCGAATTCCGAAAACTCGAATTCCGACAATTCAAATTCCGACAACTCAAACTACGACAATTCAAACTACGACAACTCAAATTCCGACAATTTAAATTAGGACAATTCAAATTCCGACAACTTAAATTCGGACAATTCAAATTCCGATAACTCAAATTCGGACAATTCGAATTCCGATAACTTAAACTCGGACAATTTAAACTACGACAACTCAAACTCGGACAATTCAAAGTACGACAATTCAAATTCTGACAACTAAAATTCTGACAATTCGAATTATTACCATCCAAACTCTAACATTTCAAATTTTTAAACTCAATTGTGGCAATTTACATTTCGATAATTTAAATTCAGACATTTAAAATTCGACTTATTCAGTTCCAGCAACTTAAACTCCGACATTTCAAACCTGACAATTTTAATTTTGACAATTCAAATACCGACAACTAAAGCTCTATTAAAAAAAAACCGACATTATAAAATAAAGTTTCAAGATTTATTTATTTTTATAGCACGTTATCCCGTGTTAGTTTTTGCTATAAAAGCTTTGACAGCATTGAATGTTTAATTTATTATTATTTTAAATATTAAATTTTTATTCTAAAATAAATACAAAATATAATCAAAGTAAAATTACATTTCATAAAAAGTTTAACAATAAGAATTTATTTTTATTTCAACTTTTTGTTGTATACCTCTATACTTGTGGTTTTTAAGCGATGTGCTATGAAATTTGTTAAGTTTTGTTTTTTAGTCTTCAAGATGTTATGTTGGCTATTGATCTCTTTTAGTTATAGAGTAGGGTTTGGCAACGTATGGCCCGCGGGCCGGATCCGACCCTCAGAGTAAAAATGACCGGCCCATTAAAGTCAACATTACAAAAATTTTAATAGACTTTGTATCGTAGCTTTACAAATATAAAAACTGTAAAAACTAGACTTGAAAGAAACATATTTTGAAAATTGAATTTTATTTTATGTATAGTGATAAAAACACCATTTTTGTCGTAATATTTTGTTTAAAATAAAATAAGAAATAATATCTTTCCTTTTTTTAAACCAATCTAAGAGATGTGCTTGGTTATATATAAGCCGTCCTGGCGGTTACTGACTATAACGCGCTAATAAAATGATATCTTTAGGTAGTTCTACGATTCTTTTTAGATTAATCTCGTTAATTAATAAAGTAGGTATGTAAAGTATTAATTGGACTAATTTTATTAGTCTAATAGGTTATAAGTGTTGATTAAACCTAAGCTTTTTTTATTGAAATAGTTTTACAAAGCACTTAGATTACTTAAACTACAATTTATTGAAGTAGGTTTATAAGATTGTTAGAAAGCTTAAACTACTAAAATGAAATCGATTCTTTTAGTTTAGACTGTATTTACAATGAATAAATGTGCGATAAACTACAACAAATTGTACTAACAAAATACTTCGACAAGAAACACTTCGGCTTAACAGCCGAAGTTTAGAAATAAAGAAATATTATGGATTAATATTGTGTCGTAAGACATTTTAGAAATTTAAAATTTTTATGAAATAAAGCACTCTACTAAAATCAATAATATTTCGTAGTATTGAAAAACAATAATGTTTTTAAATTTAAAATTATCTATTCTATAACCAGGGATATTTACAACGACTAAATTTGATATCCCTTAACTTGTGTTAATAAAAAAGTAATAAGTTATCAAGTAACTGTGGTTTTTAATGTAAACAATAATTGTTCGACTTAGACTGATTTGAATAACTGTTTTATAACGAAACAATACTTTTTAATTACATAACTAAATCAAATTGATATCACCATAAGTAAAGGCACTATAAAAAAGTACTAAAAACGTATTCCCAAAAGTTTATAACCATGAAATTTTGAAATAAAAAATTATGAAAAATAATGCTTAATTAAAAAAAAGTTTGACTATAAAGTTGTATATCATTAAAGAAAACAAACATTTTCAGTTTAGAATTTTGATAAAGATATAGCTCGTAATAAACTCTGTAAGTATATAGTGTACAACTCGATAACCAAAAAGTTCCTTTGTACCCCAGGTCTTCAGACCAAACTTTTTGAGCGCTTTTTTTATCGTTCATTAAACAATATTAACAATGATAATTTATTTAGTTACAAAAAAATACACATATTTTTTAAGATTACTTAATTTTTATGTTTAAGATCATTCAAAAATTTTAAAATAATATCTATATAATCATTTATTTCTATTACATAATATTATTTCTACTTTTTTATTTATTACTTTTTTAAAAAAACTTAAAAATTGTTTTTTTAGGTAAAAAAAAAATTCTAGAAAAACTTTAACATCTTAAATCTAAAAAGCAACGATTGATAAAATTTATAATTTTCATTACATAATTTATTGTAACACATGTGTACATTTTAGTCGTCTTATTTAAATAGTTCAATTGTTATAGTTTAAGTTATCCGAATTTGAGTTGTCGTAGTTTGGATTGTCCAAATTTGAGTTGTCCGAATTTAAATTGTATGAATTTGAATTATCCAAATTTGAGTTGTCGAAATTTGAACTGTCCGAATTTGAGTTGTCGGAATTCGAATAGTCTGAATTTGAGTTGTCGGAATTTGAATTGTCCAAATTTTAGTTGTCGGAATTTGAATTGTCGGATTTTGAATTGTCGAGTTTAAGTTGTCGGAATTTGATTTGTCCGAATTTAAGTTGTCTGAATTTGAGTTGTCATAATTTGGATAGTCATGCACCCGAAATATTAAAGATGTAGATTAAAAATTTTTAAATTATTTAGGTTATTTACACCTCACACATTTTTACTTTTTTTGAGTAATTTCTTTTGAAAAATTACTCAGTTTTTATTTCTAATATTTAGTCAAACATGAGGTTTACAACTTAAATTTAATACTTATTAAGGCGTAATCGAAGAAAATAAAAGTTTTAGTTCAGTTTGATGAAAGAACATTTATATATTTTAGACTTCTTTTTATTTTTATAAACTTTTTTTTCGAAGTATACTTTTATTATAAGACCTGTTTGATCTAAAAAAGTTTTGCACTTTACCCAAGATGTAATATAAGCCTGATAATTATACTGCAGATAAATTTTATTCTTACAAGTAAATGAGTGTAAAATGTCGTTAAAAATTTTTAAAGGAAACTACGTTTTAGTTCAGAAGCAGTTCAAAAGTTTTATTCATTATAAAACATCGACATTTCAAGTTTAGATTTTATACAAAAAAATCCACAAATTATTTTCTTAACTTGCTGAGGACAACAGTTTAAAAGCTCTTTTGCAGTGGATCTATTTTATAAAGTATTTTGAATGTGGACAGATGTATAAAGTTCAAATTATTTAAAAAAAACTTATTTTTTTAATTTTCTTCGTTTTTTGTAATAGTAAAAATTACTGAGTACCGCTTTAGTGTAAAAGTGGATAAACTTGTATTAACTAAATTTCTACTAGTGTTCAGCTAATAGATTCACCAAAAATTAAGTAAACTAATAACCTCTTAGAATTATTTTATTTATAAAATTATTGTCACAAAGTAATTAACTTCAATGTATATATTAAAAACAAAAACTATGCGAATAGATTAAATAACTAGCATTTTACATTTAAAAAAGTTCAATAACTAATAAAAAGTATTAAAACCTAGACAACACTCAAAACAAATGTTATAAAATATACAAGTATAAATTTTAAATCATAAAGTAAATTGTTAAATAAATAGAATATGAAATTTAATAATCAGTGACTAGCCTTACAACATTTTTTATTACTATACAAAATTTCATACAATAGGAGTTTTAGCTCTAAGTTTGAAAAGTTTTTAGGAGAATGATGATGTTCCGGGCTTCCAAAAAGTATTAAATGACAAAGCTTGAGGTAACGATATCAAGAAATGTAACGCAAGACCAGCTACCTTCCTTTCATCTGAGGACTCAATTTGTACGCTTGCAAGACAATCCTCTACAAAGCAGGGAAAATCTGTATTATGTCTCGATTTTCGTCCTAGTAATACCCCTGGGTTATCTATGTAAGGTTTTGTTGATGATGGAGTTCTATCGGAGAATTAACTCTGGTCGTGTAAAAATCTGGAGAAGGATCCACGATATCGAAAGTGGTATCCACAAACTTGTTTAAACTGTAGTTTATATTATTAATATAATTCAGTTGACTGTTAAAATTAATAGTCTATTTGTGCATTTTCTTCAAAACTAAATTGTGTTTTAGAATTTCAAAGTCAGTAATAAACTAAGTTGTCGTCTATAACTTTCTAATTTTTGAGTTTAACTTTGTTGAGGTTTAAAACTGCAAACTGTATTTAAGTTTACAACTAATCATTAAACAACTTTATTATGCTAGGTAAATGTATCGTTTTATCTCCATTTTAGATAAAATCTGGAAAACATGTATTAGTTATTGCCTAGCTATAACTTTAGATTTATATTAATGATTAAACTTATTATGTTTTATTTTATTTCAGATTTGATAATTATCGTAATTTGCTGGTTAATAAAACTGATCTAGGAAACATATTAATTTAAGCCTTAACAGGAAGCAATCAAAATACTCAGACTTTTTAAAAATAAAATTAAATTAACAAAACTGATATTCTATTCTAAAGTTCATTTTCTTTGTTTTTGGTCAATATAGGGAATTTTAAGAGTTACTTTTCTAAAAATACCCGTCTGAGACAAATTCTTTTTTAGTTTATGTTTTAGATGTTTGACAAAATATCTAAATGCAAACATATAAACATTTGTTTTAATGAGATTATAACTATGTGTTAGGCATTTTCGGTAGTATATGTGACTCCTTGAGGCAGTCAACTAAATTTTTATCATTTTAGTTCTAAAATTTTTTTGTAAAATAACCAAAATTATTTAAACGCAAGTCCTTACGAGGGTTTATTCGATGTCTTAGTTGACCTTAAAATTATATAACAATCTTTATTTGGAGGGTTATATGTCATAGGCCGCTTAACAGCCCAATAAGTGACTTCTTTAATTTGAATAATTCAAATCCTTAAAAAATTTATTAAAAGGACAACCACTCAAAAGTTACTACAAATTTTTCATGTAACAATCATTTACTTATGCTATATTTTAATTAAGTGACTTTAGTTTTTTTGAATTGGTAACTAAAGTAGAGTTATAAACCAACAGTTGTGTACTGAAATAAATTAAATTTTTTTTCATCTTTTTGTGTATGTATCATTCAAATAAACTAAAATTTTTATTCCTATTAACTTCTTTTTATCAAAAAGTAATCAATAAAATACTAAATCATTGATTAAGAAAATTAAAACAAAAAAATAAAGTAGTAAATTGTTCCTTTAAAACTTTCGCTTAATGTATAAAACTTTCTAACTGCATATATTAGAACATTTTTAATAAATATGCGGTAATGCTAATATTTTTTTATAGTATATTAGTAATAATTTATTTAATAGCTTTAAATAAATTTTATTTTACTACCTGTGGTATCAAGTTCTTTTGTTAATCATTTTATTTTTACATACAGGTTATCTCATAATAAATTTTCGTGATTTCCTAAGCTTTTGTTACTTTGCATAGGTATAAGCACCCATACATGATCATTTTTAAATAGATTAAAACAATTAAAAACTTTAACTATCAGGACTTGTTTAATTTACAAGATGAAAATAATTAAAAAAAGGTTAGCTTAAAGAGTTTGGTTATTTTCTATACTTTTTCGTTGTAGAATATTCAGAAAGTTTTATTATTAGTATCACTTGATCTTATGTAGTAAGATTTTAGTTGTAATAGTTACATTGTAGTTAAACTACTAAAAAATAACAACTAATAAATAAAAACATTGAGCTTATAACACTAAACGGCTAAAATCAAAAGATATAAATTGTAAATAAATTATTTCTATAAGTAATAGTGGTATTCTATAACAATAAAGCTTTTATATAGTTAAATATTTTACTCATTTAAAAAAGTTCCCCTTTTTATCTCATATCTCTTAGTTACAAGTTACTTAACTGCACAATTTGCTTATTTTTATTGGCTTTATACAGCCATTTTTTTCTAACTATAAAATCTTGTTCATACTATTTTATATCTTTGTATATTGTATTAGTTACTTTTGGCTTTATAAAATTATTTTTTAGTGTTAAAAGATATTAAATTGTAGTATTTTTGGCAAACCTTAAAACAAAGCTATATAAATAATTAAAGTTGTTAAACTAAAAATGTATAGTATGTGTAACTCAATGTTAATCTTAGAAAATAGTTTTTTTGTGGTATTTTTCTGAAATTGTATTTAATGTAGGCTGTTAATTATTTCAGCATGAAATGACTTTATGTACAAACACACCCGATTAAACTGAAATAGTTTAGTTTAAAATTATAAAGAAGCTGAGATTTAAACCAACAACCAATGAACTGTCAACCTGGCACAAACTTGTTGGAGTATTGATAAAAACCTCGAATCTTCCCTTCCGACTGCGAAGAGTTTCGTTTTACAGACACAAGTGACCCGATCTTCTTACAACCACGTCGGGCATGCATGTCCACTGGCCTTCGAATTTGTAGTAGCTTTCAACGGTGTTCAAATCTATCTCAAAAACAAATTCATCTAAGCAGTATCTGCCTGTAAAGACAGAGTTTCCGCCAAAATATCGCATAAAACTTTAGTTCTAGGCTCATTCATGTGTGCATTTTTTGATCACGTGTTCGATCTGATCTCAAATTTCGCGCAGGTGTCTATAGAGTGATTGTGCATTTAGCCGTCAGTTATACATATATTGTCTAGTTGTACCAAGCGCAATCATCATAAACTCTGAATGTGGTTTCAACGGATCCGGTTGCGGTGGAATATTTTTCGACGAGCTTAAAAACGCAGTATAAAAGGGTAAACGTCGTCTGTAAAGTAGACTATCGATGAAAAACAGATGAAATCACGAATTGCTATAAAGTCAACTGAACTTCCGCCGTAAATCAGTCGATGGAAGCTTATTTTTTCTGTGTAATACTCGTAGTTTGATGTAAGTGTTCTTGAGCAACAAAAAAATACTGAACTATTAAAAATTTTAAGAAATTTATAAAAAAATCTAGAAAAACCAGGAATTTAGCTTGTTTGAAAAATTTTGTACAAATTGTCATTAATGCCATTTTATTATGAGAAAACGATTACACAGTTGCTCGAGCATGAAATTTTAAGTTGCAACATAAAAATTTTATTTAATTTTCATAAGTTACTTTCTTGAACTTTTGCAAAACTGCAAAGTAGAACTTGTTTTATCATAGTTCAAAAAAACTTTTATTACAATAATAAGCCAATGAAGTTCTTGTAAGCATAACTGCTACTCAAAAAGGGTTGCCAACCTTCTTTTTTATTATATGGCTTTATGTTAAATATAAGAAAAGTAAATCATTATTAGTATTGAAATGCAGTTATTGATTCATTTTAAAAAACATTTTTGCTTCATTACTTTAAGCTTAAATTTTACTTTATTTTTAAGGCTGATTTTGTGAAATGCATATCTTTTAATATTTTGCATAAAAAGTGAAGCATATGCACTGTTTGACCCCAAGGTTTATATGATTATTTATTCTAAGTACTATTTTTGATAAAACAATATAAGCAATGTTACTGAAATAATGTTATTTTTTAAGGTTTTTAAGCAAATGCAGCATGATTAAAATTTTTTTATCTTAGTAATTGATATTTTTGTAAGATATAAGCTAACAATATAACAATAAACTAATAGTTATTAATTTTTATTGTGTTGAACATTAAAACATAAATGATTATTGAACAAAAAAAATTGGTCCAAGGACGTGGTGTACAAAATAACCTTACGGTAATAACAGTTTAGTCAAGTCATACACCAGGATACAGTTTAAAGTCATGACCAAAACATAACAGCTCTAGTTAGGTATATGTCTACTTTTTAACTAAGAAAAGCCCTCTGTTACTAATAATTTTTCATTTGTCAAAAATATTTTTGTGGAGCTTTTATTTTTTTTCTAACAAACTTTTATTTCTTAAATCTTTATATCTTTACAAACTTCGTTTAACTTTAGTTCTATTGTTTAAAGAGGTAATCACATTTTGTTGGTTAGTTAAATTTTTACTATTTTCAATATTTGGCATTTTAACTTTATTGAAAGGTTAAAGAAGTTTAAAAATATCGAAGTAATTTCTTCTAGATAGTTTTTTTGTTTAAAATGTAATTATTACAATACATGATTTAGTCAGGGTGGCAACAAAACCTAATATCTTGATAAAAACCTGGATTTGGAAGTTTTGAAAAGTCTAGGAATATTAAGTAAAAATCACTAAAAATACTGGAAAAAACTTGAATCCTATACAATGTTTACATATAAATTTGTAAGTTTTTAATTTAGCACACAAAGTCTGTCATACAGTAAAAAAAGGTTTGTTATGTCAAATTAATTATATTTAAAAACACATTTAAAGTAGATAAAAAGTATTTTATTGATGGTGTTATATTACTTCGACTAGGTTTTAACTATGAACTAGAAATAGACCAAAAAACTTGTCTTTTCAAAAACCTGGGAAAGAAAATCAGAAAACCTGAATGAAATTTCTCAAAATCCAGTGGCCATTTTGTTTTGTGTTGATCAGAAGTTATACAATAGTAGAACAAAACGTAAAAAAAGGTCAAATCTTGACCATTGACATCATAATAAATTTTATTACATTAAATTTACTCCTAATAAAACTTTAATACTATTCAATTTGTGATAATTCAAAAATGCTCTAAAATTATATTTGATCACTATTAGGGTGGCCATTAAACCATGGAAGTTTAAATTTAAAAACAATATCAAAATGCAAGTGGTAAACTATTATTCACAAAAAAAACTTTAAAAACTTAAAATCCTAGAACTTTTATCAAAAATCATTATACTTATAAATTCTAAAATTTAAACAACTTCTATTTCTACAATAATTAAATTTAGATTGAATAAGAAGTTACTGTTTTACTTTCAAAATCACATGTTTTTTTAAACTTCACTGGTCGGGACATTTTAGTGTTTTTTTTATTAATTATTCCTTTTTAAATACTTTTATTTGACTGTTTTAACTCAAAAAGACAATAAAGCTTCTACTTTTAAAATAATTAAAATTTACTTTTAAAAGAGTGCTCATTGGTTATTTTTTATAATTCTCCTAGGTTTTCTTATACTTTCTAAATGCATGATTTTTGGTACTTTTTTCGTATAAAATTTATAAAAATCAGACAACTGTTTTTGATATTAAAATATTGCTGAAAACATACTATATTGCTACGTTTTAAGTGTTTCTAGATAAGTATAGTATTTTTTGTCTTTTAATTGATTATTATCTTATATATGTTTTACTACTTTATGTATAATATATATAAATTCCATAAATCAATTTCACAGTTACTTGAACATAAAATTTCAAGTTGTAACATGCATAGTTTAAATATATAAAATTTACTTTCTTTAATTATTGCTTCTCGACAAAACAGAAATTATTTTATCGTAGTTTAATAAAGTTTTTTAAGTTAAATTTATTCTTTTTTTTTAATATTTGATTGAAAAAATTTTTAATATAGTATGTATACTTCTTATAGCATACATTTTTTGTATATTTATTGTTTTTATTTAATCAAAGTTACACGACTTTATGTAGAAAAAAATTAAATTCTAGAGAATGAGTACAGAGTCTATACTTTACTTTGTATTTTAATTGTTTCTAATCTAATCTAAGTTTCTATATACTATGTATAAAAATTTAAATTTCCTCATGCTTATAACACAGCTAATGTGAAATTTGAAAATGTATCATGAAAATTTTAATTAGTGTTTGTATTTAATTTCTTTAATTTCTGCAATTCTGCAAAATAAAACTTATTTTATCATACTTCAACTTTTTTAAATTATTGTTATAATTTTTGAAACATTGACCTGAAAAAACATTTTATTTTAAATTATAGGCCAACGAATTTTTAGTAAAAATTACTGCTACTCAAAAAATTTATCATCTCTTTTTCTTTAATAAAGTTTAATGATAAATTTAAGAGCAAATAAAACTTTAAAAACATTGAAGTACAATTATTGTTCTAATTTTTTAATTTAAAATATGTTTGCATCAAAACTGTTTGTACCTCATAAACTAAACTTTACTTCGTTCTTAAGTCTGAGTATGAAATGCTTATCTTTAATTTTTTTGCATAAAAATTGAAGGTTTTGCAGTGTTTGACCCCAAGACGGTATAATTTTTTAATCAAAATAGTATTTTTGTTATAAAAATTTAGGCACATTACTTAACTATTAAATACTAACAAGATTTTGGAGCAAATGTAAATTGAGTAAGACTTTTTTACCTTAGTAGTTGATATTTTTGGTCAATTTAAGTTAACAATTCAGAACATAATAAAGTTTTTTTTTTTCTCTTTTAATTTTAAGAAACTTGTGTAGTTTTATAAACTTCATTTTTTTTTTGTTTCAAATAGTTATTGAGTAGGTTATTACATCTTTTTGGTTAGTAGAACTTTTACTATTTAGTAAAAGATTGATATTTTTGATTTAATAAAGGTTTAAAGAGCTTTCTTTAAAGAGAAACAATAATATTTATATAGTTTTTTATTTGTAATGAAAGTATTTAACTAAATGGTTTTTTTAGAATGGCCAGAAAACCTGGAAACCTTAAAAAAACTTGAAATTTAATGAATTAAAAAAAATTGGAAAAACCCAAAGTTTTTTACAGAATACAATAAAAAACCATAAATTTAAAACAAATTTTACAGTTTGAGTTAAATAGTTTTGATTTAAAACCACAAATCTACCATATAGATAAAACTTTTTTATATCAACAATATTTTCTTTAAAAACATTTAAAGTAAACTAACAGTAATTTTTAAATGTTGTTATACTACTAAACACATTTCAAATGCTTAAACTTAACATTAAAACAGAAAAAGATCAAAAACATTGTTTTTCAAAAATCTAGAAGTAAATCAGAAAACGCCAAAGGTGTTCCTCAAAAACCAGCTCTATTTTGTAGTAGTAAGTACAGAAGTAGTAGAAAAATAGTAAAAAATTTGAAAAAATTTAAATCTTAGATTGACAACTGAGTTTATTACCATTATAAAACACTAAAGTTACTCCTAATAAATTCTTTAAAATTATTTAACATTTGATAGTTCAAAAGTGTAATTAAATTTGTTCAGTATTACGATGGCCATTAAACTCTGATTGCTTAAATTTAAAAAGCTAGATAAAAACAACTGGTATATTATTCTTTTTGAAAAATAAACTTTTAAATTTTAACATTCCGGAATTATAATCAAAAGTCATTAAGAAACTTTCCAAACAAACTTTTTAATAACTTTTTGTTAAGAACAATGAAATTTAGATTAAATAAGATGTTATTGCTTAACTTAAAACGTATTTTTGTTTAGATTTTACTTATCTTAAAATAAAAAATGACATTATAATAATTTTCATTAATTTGATATTTTAAATCTATTTGATTTGTGTTACACAATATAGAGACAATTAAGCTTAAAATTTTAAAATGCTAAATATTTACTTTAAAAAAGGTTCTAATTGTTTTTTTTTTTTTTATTTAACCTCTATGGCTATTTTGATACTTTTGAGTGCAGGTTTTTTATTTTTTTTATTGTAACTTTAATAAAATTCAAATATCTGATTGTAATACTAAAGATTGCTAAAGAGATATGGTATTGCAACTTTTATTGCTATAATATACAGTTTTTGTGTTTTAGTTTTTATTATCTAATCTAATTTTAAAAACTTTATGTATAGAAATTCATGTTTTCAAAAGTTCATTAGACTTTTTGTTAGGCATAAATTTTAAACTTATAACATATAAAGTTTATTATAAACTCACTTTTTTTTTCTTGAGTTATGCAACACTGCAAAATAGAATTAATTTTCTACAGTTCAAAAAAACTTTTTATAATATAAGTTATATACTCTTAATTCACTTGGACTATCAGATGATATAAGTTTGACGTTTACTATTTAGAAATTTAGAAAAAAAGAGTACAACTTATTTCTTTATTTGGAGCTTTAGATAACTCATATTAGCTTTTCTTTCTTCATTAAAATAGAAGTTACATATGTAAATTTTTGGAAATTTTAGATAGTGTTTATACAAAAACTGTTAAGATATTCTAAAGAAGCAACAAATATGTCTAATCAAGAAATGCTTAAAAGTTACAAGGTTAGTTAAAACAGTATACAGTTTAGAGTATTAAAAAACAGTAAGCAAAATTTTTAAAAATACTGAATAATTTGAATAACAAGTTATATAGAATTAATTATAGAGTCTTTTGATATTGTAAAAAAAATATTTCCATAACTCAATCATAAAACTTAAGAGATTATCTATTTTTATTTATAAAAGTCTATGGATAAGTTAAAACAATATGCTTTGTTTTCTTTATTTAATGTTTACTGTTATACAAATTTAAACAATAATTACATTAAACTTATGACATTGTTTGAAGTAATTATTAAAGCTTATAAAATTTATAAAGTTACATTTTTTAATTTCTATAAGGATTTCAACGGGAAAATAAAAGGAAAAATTGACGATAAAACATTGTTTAAAGTAACTATCTAACATTAAAAAGTATAAAAAGTTATATTTTTTTGATAAAAATAGGAGATAAACATGAATTTGAAAGAAGACCTTGAGAATCAGTGCCGAAAATGGCAGGAAAAAATTGAAAATAGGGATGTTGGTGATTTTGAGATTGACACTGCTCGTATTGAAAGAGTTTTTATTGGAGTTAGAATAAATTATTATCGAAATCAAATTAAGAGGCAGCAAACATTAATATTCGGAAATGTAAAAGTACAATAAGAGCTAAAATTGTTATTATACGAGCTAGAATTGTTTGAAATTAAACTGAACGAAAATTATCAGGATTTTGTCGACTTTGTTAACAACACAATTAAAGAACAAAAAAGATTAAGTTCCAAAAGAATTCAGCAGTTTGAGCAAGTCACAGCTGATGAGTCATTTGTTGGTGATCAGTGTGTGATATGCATGGGAGAAATTGAAATCGGTAGCAATATGATGCGTCTCGATTGCGATGGTCAGCACACTTTCTGTTAATTTTGCATTGAAAGATGGTTTGCTAATCACAAAACCTGTCCAATTTGTCGCCACGCTTTTTAGAGAACTTAGTCATTTAAACATTTGTACCGGTTGCAGATGCAGTTTTTTCAAGAAATTATCTTTCTTAAAAAAACTGTTTGTTATAATATTTTAATGATAAAATATTCTAAATTAGGTCTCTTGTTTTTGTTTTTATATAAGCTATTAGTACATAAGTAACTTATGTTTAGCAAATTTTATAGAATATATAGTTCATTTTCTAAACTTTATAAAAAAAAACTAAACTAAAAATATTTAATTTTAACATTGCATATTAAAACTATTTTTAGTTCTCTTTTTTAAAAGCTGCTTAATTTTAATTTTTTTAGTAATTAGACTACTTGAAATTAATTATTCAGTACAGTGTAATAAAAAAAAAAGTTCTTATTTTAGCGTGATCAATGAAGGTTTCTTGAATATATAATTTTTTTTTATAGTTTATAAGTTTTTAAATTTATTACAAAATATTTTTCTTAAACTAAAGGTTTAAATATAAAGTTAATAATCTTGAAACAATTATAAAAAATAACTTAACTAATATTTAACTCTTATATGTTTGATTTAAGTGCACACAATTTTTTTACAAGTAAATTAGTAATATTTAACGTTTAGAACATAACATTAGAGACTTAAAGTAAAGTTAAATTATTGACTTCAAAATTAGTTAAATATATTATACTTTTTAATTAAAGTCATTTTTAACTCGAATTGTATTCAATTAATTCACAGCTTAACTTTTTAAATGGACTCAGGAAATTAATCTAAAACCTTATTTGCAAGTTTATGTAGCATTTTAAATGTTGAACGATGTATTAAGTTCAAAATTAATTTAATTTTTGATAATTTTTTGGGAATAAAAAACAATAGTTAGGATATCGGTTTAGTGTAAGTGAATAAATTTAGGCTAAAACTTACTGAATTAACTTGCTTTTCCCTTAGAGGCTTTGACCAACACTCTAATATTATCCTGCTAATTGATTTACTAAACATTGTTTAATTAAATTAAAAAAAAAATAACGAAAAAATAAGATGGCGGCTAACGCTCAAATTTGCGATTAGCAGAGTGTCGCTTCGTGCTTCTTTCGAGGTGGAATGCCCCTTCACGCTCTGATTGGGCGTATTTATAGTTTTTCGATTCTTTTTCTAAAATTTCTGACGGACTTCGGACTGTAGATCACGCGATCTCTCATCTAATACTCTCATTTTCCCTTAGCTAACACCCGCAAACAAGTTATTTCCAGTTTAATTAAGAAATCAAAAACGAAGTATTTTTAATGGAATATTTATTTTGGTAATTAGTTTTATTTATTTAGTTATTGTATTTTTACAGTGAAAAACATAATATTTAGTAAAAAACATTAATTTCTTTATATTATCAAAATTTGGACACATAAGAAAAAATAAAATTTTGCATAAGTGTCTAACAGCCCTGTCTTGAAATATGATTAAGTTATACAGATAATTTTTTGATGTCAAATTTATAAGGTATAAAACAGTTAAAATTAAACAAAGTAAATAAATTTTAGAAAAATTCTAAAATAGTTTGATAATTTGAATTTGCATTTTAAAGAACATGTTTAGTAATTTGACTAAATAATGAAATACTTTATATTTAAAATTGTATAAAAATTTTAATTGCATAAGAATCTTTAAGTAAAACTTAGAAACTAAGAACAAGGTTCCAACGTATCTCACTCTGAAACAAAAATCCTAGTTTTCACTAAAGTTCAATTTTAAATACTCAACAACAAAAAAACCCTTTAATATATAAAAACATGTTATACAGAAAAAAGTAATTTTACTGCATTTAAATTTAATTCTTGATAGTTAACTAAGGTAGGTAAGATTATAAATAAACATAAACTGATTTAGCACTTTCACAAAAAGTGTAAGATGGCACTAAACATTTAAAAAAAAAATATTTTTTAGTTTAGAAACCGTAAAAACTTGTCATTGTAAAATACCGACATTTCAAGTTTAAGTTTGTTTAGTCGAGTTTATAGTTTAAATATTTTGAAAAATATGTTTATAATATATTTATGCATAATAGTGTAAATTAATAAAGTACGATAGTATACTTGTACTTCTTATTTCCACGATGTAACTTATTTTGATCATGTATTTATCTTTTGACTATATTTAATTTTAGACTATTTAGAAAATTGAAAACATTATTCCAAATAGAAGTTTAGACACTAATCAAGTTATTATTGTTTATATTTTACTTATAGCATTGATTTTTATATATTTCAGTAAATTTTAAAGAAATTGTAGAAAAACTTTAAAAACTAATCGTTTTGAATATATTTGTAAAATTTAAAATAAGAATACAAAACTGTTCTTTCGAACAGTGGTCGTCAAAGTGTACACTGATGCATACTAGTGTTCACGAATATTTGAAAATTACACTAGATAGTCTGTAGATCTGGATCAAGAGCAAAATAAAAACTTAAGTGAATTTAAAACTTATTTTGAAACTTACATTAGACAAGAGTCTCCCAAATTGGATCATGAGGTCATAATTTTAAACTAAGACTATGAATTCCTGAGTTGATAGTAATAGGCAAAAAAAAAACGTCTTAGGTATTATTAATAGTAGTTTTGAAATTTATACAAGATATTATAACAAAGTTTAAGAAAATTTAGAAGGTACACGTATTTTTATTTTTTGAATAAAAGTGCACAGATTTGGTATAGCTTTACGACCACTGCTTTAGATTATGTTCAGATATTTTATAAATTTTACTTTAAATTTATTTTGTAGGAAAGCAAATAACTTTTGTTTGTACTTTTGAAACTAAAATTTTTAAAAGTTTAGCTTTGAATATATGTGGATTAAACTAGTATAAAACTAATTTATCCTTTATAGAAATAGTTTAAGTTTAAGCATAAATGCTATTAGAGTTAATTTTGATAATTTTATTGCACTATATACACATATTAAAAGAGTTAAAAATATTGATTAGTTTAGTTTTTTATCCTGTACAAAACATCTTTTTAAATTTTTCAAAGCATGGACTTTGCTAAGACAAGTTTAATGTTAATAAATAACAAAAAACTGCATGTTTGTGAACCTTGCTGAAATTTTTTCAGTTTTAAATTTTACCTGATTGTTTATGATAGAGTTCATTTTGAAGTAAAATTTTTCATATATGATGTCTGTGATCAATTTTTTGCCAGAATGGTGGTTTTACAAGACTCATTCTGGTTTAAAAATTTATCAGTGTGACATTTGTAAAAGAGTCTTTATAAAAAAAGAACGTTTAAAACAAATTTTTTTATAAATGTCAAAACTTAAGATTCAATTGTTTTCCTTATCTTAATAGCTAAATAAACACTTTCTTTTTATTGTAGAAACGGTCCTTTTTGTTTAATTTAAAAAAAGTTATTGGATTTAGGCTTGACTTTTAATGTGGGACCCCTTAAAAAAGTATTAGTTTTTTTATTATTTATTAATTAGCTCGAAATATAAAAAAAAAATATTCTTTTTTAAATATTCATATTTTTTAGAGATTAAATTCTATACAACACTTATTTTTTTAACTTTCAATATTTTGTACTATTTAGCCTTTTTCTAGAATTCCTAATTCCGGAATAAGGCCAAATAGTACGAAATATAAGTATTGTTATAGATTTTTACTTAGCTCGAATTGAAAAAAAGAGTTGAATTAATTTTGTTTTTAATGTGAATAATGTTATACATTTTTTTTTTTCTAACTGTTAATATTTTGATTTTTCTGATCTTATTTCGAAATAAGAAATCTAGAATAAGGCTAAATATACCAAATATGAACAGTTGGAAAAAAGAAAGTGTTGTGCAGAATTTATTCACTAACAAATATGAATATCAATTTTTTTTTTATAAGTTCGAGCTAAGTATAAATTAATAACAAAACTTATTTTTTGTAGGGACCCCACACTAAAAGTCAAGCCCCAATCCAATGGATTATTTTTTAATTAAACAAAAGATACCGTTCTCAAGAAAAAAAAACTTTTTATTTAGCTATTAAGATAAGAAAAATAATTAGATTTTAAGTTTAGACATGTTTAAAACTTCTTGAAAAGCGTTACCAAGCTAACTTCACACTCGTTGTTGCGCCTCTATCGCACCTGTAGCTCCATTTTATAACTTAGAAAATTCCCATTCGAGGTAATTTCCCTTATCTAGAACTTACAAGCTAACAAACTTTTAGTCTTTACAAAGTTTTATTAACTATAGTTCTAATGTTTATTGAAAAGATCTTAATTTTTAGTTGTTTATTATCTTAAAGGGTTACATGACAATTCAAATTCGGACAACTCAAATTCTAAGAGTTCAAAGTTTTAGAAAATGTTTAAAAGACTATATCTCAATAAGTTTTATAAATTTGAAAAAAGTTAAAAATACATATGTAGATTTTATTAGTATCTACTGGCAATTTTTTTTTGGCTAAATCTTATATATTTTTCAAGATTTTTAAAAATTAATAAAAATAACTATGTTTTTTACTTAATTTACGCCATACTTCAAAAAACATTTAATGGTTTGCAAAAAAAAAAATTGGTTTGTAGATATTAATAAGACCTAAATATTAAATTTTTGTATTTGACAAGTATACATTATTTTATTTAGTTGTGGCCCTTTCAATTTTTCTTAAAAGTTTGAATTGTCTGAATTCGAATAGTCGTGCATCTATCTTAAGGTGTTTATTGAAAAGTTTATTGAAAGGTCTTTATTGAAAAAAAATACTATTTTATTTATAAAGGTTAGTATAACTTTTCCTGTTTATTTAAAAATAAAGGTTTAAATAAGTGTAAAGGGCTAAAAATAAAAAAATTTTAATATTAAATCTTGTCTGTACAAAATGAAAGTATTTCACTAAATTTTTTTTATCGTGGTCACAAAACCTGAGTGCTAAATAAAACCAGGAGTTTTAGAAATTTTGAAAATTCTCGAGTTTATATAAAAACCACTAAAAAACCTGGTAAAACCTAGGATTTTGAACATTTATTACATGTTAAGTAGAATAACTTTGATTTTACTCGACAAATATATAATACAGATAAAATATTTTGTCCTCCATAGTTTTTAAAAACACATAAAAAGTAACTTAAAGGTATCTTTTTTTTATGTTGTTATACTACTTAACACGGTTTATAAACTTAAACATTTTTTTTAAGATCAAACAATGTACTTCAAACTTTGAAGATAATCAGAAAACCTGAAAGACAATTCCCAAAAACTAGTGGCTATCCTATTTTGTATTGAACAGAGGTGAATCAAAACAAAACAAATGTAGATAAAGATTAAATCTTAGTTTAACCACTAATTTCATTACCAATTTTATTACATTAAATTTACAACTAGTAAAAATTTTAAAATTACTCTATATGTGATAATTCAAAAATTTCATAAAATATAATCAGTGTTAGGGTGGCCATTATGCTTTGGATGCTTAAATTTAAAGTTTATACAAAAAACAACTGGTGGTATCTTATACTTAAAAAAAAGCTTTGAAAATTGAAAATCCTGGAAATTTTATCAAAAATCATTAAAATTAACAACTTTTAATTATACTAATATATATTATAAAGTATTGAAATTTAGATTGAATAAGAAGTGTTACTGTTTAACTTTGAAAAATATACATTCTTTAAAACTTTACTTGTTATAAAATACAAAGAAACATTATAATATTTTTTCATTAATTTACTATATTTAAATATATTTGTTGAAAGTTATAGCTACAAAAGAAAATAAAACTTGTACTTTTCACCCTGAAAATATATTTTAAAAAAGGTGTTCATTAGGTTTTTTATTTTCCAAGGTTTTGTGACATTTTTAAGAGCAAAATTTTTGTACTTTTTTAGTGTAAAGTTAACAAAATCAATTAACTGTTTATAGTATTAAAATATTTTCAAAAAGAAACTTCATTGTAACTTTGTAAATGTTTTAAGAAAAGTTAACATATTTATGTTATCAAATTTTTCTCAAATAATCTAAATTTCCTATTTTATATGAAGAAATTAAAAATTTCAGACAATGATTCCACAGTTACTCAAAAGTAAAATTTTAAGTTGTAACATGCAAAATTTATTGAAAATATATCATTTACTTTTTTAATTTTTGCAACTCTGCAAAATAGAACTAATTTTATCATTGTTTAATAAAGTCTTATTATTATTATTATTATTATTTAAATTGTTCAATTAGTCTTAATATTTTTATACTTTTTTGAAATCTCGACCTGAAACAATCATCTTTTTTTAAATAATAGAGGCAAATGAAATTTTATTAAACATAACTGCTACTTTAAAAGTTTGACAACCTTTTTCCTTTTTATTATAATTTATTATGTTAAATTTAAGAAAAATAACACAATTAAACCACTGAAGTACAGTTGTTGACCCTTTTTTTCAAATTTTAAAATATTTGTGTCATAACTTATAGTACCTGCTAAATTAAATTTTACTATATTCTTACGCTTAAGTATGTGTAATGGTTATCTTTGAATTTGTTGCATAAAAAATTAAGCTTTTCCATTGTTTGACCCCAAGATTGGTATCATTATTTATTAAAGATACTTTTTTTGATAAACAAACGTATGCAAGTTACAGAAATTATTTTATTCTAAACTAACAATATTTTGAAGTAAAAAAAATGATTAAGATCCTTTCTATTTTTGTAATTGACATTTTTGTTTTATTTAACCTAGCAAACTAATTTAATTAAGTAATTTTTAAATTTGTTTTGAAATAAAATCATTAAAAGCCCTTATTAAAGAGTTAGACATTTTACTTAAAAATTGCCCTCTTTTAAATTTTGTCCTGTCACACACACTTTGATGGACCTATTAATTTTTTCTAGCAACTTATTTATCTCACAAAACTTGATTTTATTTGTTTCTACTAGATATATTGTAGGTAACTCCATCTTTTTCGTTAGTTGAAACTTTTTATATTTTATAAAAAAAAAATTAATATAATGAGAGTCTTAAGAAGTTTAAAGAGTAACTTTTAAATATTGTTTAATTTGTTTATTTAAAATGAAAGTATTTTATTAAATGAGTTTTTATCAGAGTGGTTACAAAACCTGGAATACTGATAAAAACCTGGAGTTAGGGAAATTTTGGAAAAAAACCTAGAATCACTAAGAAAAATCTCTAAAAATTAAAACAAGTCTTACATGTTAGTAGAAGATGTGTGATTTGACAAGACAATATTAATTAAGATTAAAAAATATTGTCATAATAAATAATATTTCTATTACAAAAGTAAACAAAAAATGTAAAGGTAGCTTAAAACTATATGCTTAATAATTTTATGCTACTTAAAAAAGTTTTTAACCTTCATCTTAATTTTTAAAAAGTAAAAGACAAAAGACACACACTTTGAAAACAAAAAATAAATTTCTCAAAAACAATGGGGTACCTTACAAAGAAACAACACAAAAATACAGCAGAAAGTAGGTTAAAGTTTAATCTTAGTTGATTACTGAACTCATTATCAATCTTACTACATTAAATATACTCCTAATGACATTTTGAATATTATTTTATATGTGATAATTTAAAAATGTCTTAAAATTTAGGTTGACCATTTAAACCTGCATCGGATCCTCGAATATAAAGATATAGACAGTTAAAAACTATTATATTATAATTTTTGTAAAAAAAATTAAAACTGAAACCCTGTAAATTTTATCAAAAGTCATTAATATACTTTGAAAGTTGGAGTTTTAAAAACTTTTTACTTCTACAAAAATGAAAATTAAAAGAAAATAAAAATAAGAAATTACTGCTCAACTTTTAAAAATATATATTAACAAAATTTACTTATTTAGAATTAAAAAGTGGCATTATAGTTTTTTTTTTGTAGTTTTACACTTTTATATGTGTTTTATGTTATGTTAAACCTAACAAAGACAATAAAGCTTTTGAAATCCAGAAGATCATATTTAAAAAAGGCCAGCTATTGATTTTAAAAAATTAATGAAATTCTTCTTATAATTAGAGTACAGTTAATACTTATCACTTTCCAATTGTATTTAAAATTTCAATTAAATTCGTTTTACAATTTTTTATAAAACTTAGTCTTACAAGTAGTCTCTCAAAGTTTATAAGTTTGTTATGACAGCACATTTATAATTTCATTTAAAATATTTTTCTCCTGATTTCAAGTAGCATCATGTTTTAAAACTCTAACTTATGTTTATGTCTAATATGTTAAACATTTACTATTAAAATATAAAAGAATACTTGTTAATTATTGTTTTGCAAATTGAGAAAGCTAAAACTAGCTTTTATTATTCTTCATTAAAACAGAATTTACATATTAACTATAATATATACTATTAAAATTTTCAGTGAGTGTTAATTCTAAAAATGTCAAAACATTTTAAAGAACCAGCAGATATGGCCAATCAAAACATTCTCGATAATTGCAAGGTTAGTTAAAATAGTACACAAATTATTTTTTATATACAATAAACAAAATACTAAAAGTACATTACTTTATAAAGAGTTGGTTTACATAGTTTTTGATAAAAAAAAACAGACTAAATTTGCATAAAAACCCCATAGAACGCAAAAAAAAAAAATTTTTTTTAATGTATAAATTAGTTCACAGAAAAGTGCTATGTTATCTAAATATATTGTTCAAATTAATTGATTAAATTAAATAATTAATACGAATTGAAATGATAATCATATTAGATGTAAAAAAATGTTTAATACTTGAAAAAGGTAAGAAGTTATTGTTTTTTTTTTGTTGAAACCAGAATATCAACATGAAATTGAAAGGAGATTTAGACAATCAATACCAAGAATGGCAGGAAAAAATTGAAAGTAGAGATGTAAATCAAGGAGATATTATGGTTGCTCATGTTGACAGAATATTGATTAAAATTTGTATAAACAGTCATCAAAGAAATTTAAAGTTGGAAATGCTAACCGACGATGAAAACGTAAAAGAAGAGCTGATAGTTTTAATAGAAGAGCTTGAAAATTTCAAAGTTCAACTAAACGAAAGATATCAGAATTTTGTCGACTTTGTTAATGACATTATTAATAAAGATAATGGATTAAGTTCCCAAAGAATTCAGCAGTTTGAACAATTCGCAGCTGATAAGTCATTTGTTGGTGACCAGTGTGTGATATGCATGGGAGACATTGAAATAGGTAGAAACATGATGCGTCTAGATTGCGATGGTCAGCACACTTTCTGTCAAGTTTGTATTGAAGAATGGTTTGCTAACCACAAAACCTGTCCGATTTGTCGCCAAGCACTTTAGAAATATTTTTTGCTAAAATGTTTTTTTTCCTGCAGACATTGTTTTTATAAATTTGAATTTCTCATTTTAACTTTTTGTTGAAATAAATTAGTAAAAATTATTTAACTTAGATCTGATGCGTGTTCTTTTTACTGGTTACAAGTACATAAAGTAAACTATGTTTAGCAACATTTATAGAGTATATAATACATTTTCTAATCTTCCATTCGAAAGTGCACAAAAACAGTTTAAATAACATATTATAATGATAAAAAAAAATATTTAATTTTGGTTTTATTGGTTACATATTTTGATATTTAGAAGTTTTCTTTGCATTGCATATTTGCTTTTATAATACATTTACCTATTGTTGTGATTTGCATTGGAACTGAACCTAGAAGTTCTTCTAAAATGTCAAAAATAGTTAAACACCTCTAATAAAAATTATCAGATAAACAATATTTGTTGTATCAGTGCTCTCATATAAAAAGATTGATTAAAGTCATATTTTGATTTATGCGTCTTTATAATCTTCAGACATTTACTAAACACGACTTGTTGTTGTCTTTGAAGAAATAAAAAAATTATTTTATACCGCCAACACAAATTCTTTAATATAATAGAATTTTAAAGGGCAACTACTTTTCAGTAATTAATTTTGCTACTTTACAACTTGCCTTGATTTTTTTTTCTGATCAGTAAGTAATTACTGAAAATAATCACTTGGTTTGTTGGAACTGACTTCAGCCAGTTTTTTCTTTTTATCGTTTCTCCCAAAACTCCTAACTAACGTTTTTTTAATTCTTATAGCTTGTCTTATATATCACACTTACTTTATTTAAATGCAATACATTTAATGAAGATAAAGAATTGTTATAAAACCCAATAAACAGTATTTTTTCTACTTCATTAATAGCTTAATAAATGTTTCTAACTATGTTAAAAACATCTAAGAAACTTAATTGTCCATTCAGGCTGACTTATAAAAAAAAATTTTCGATATTTATGATTCACTGTTATTAAATTTTGTTATTTCTTTATTTTGTAAACTTATTTTTAAAAAGGTTTGCTAAACACACAGGCTAGTTTAAAAATGTTTTCAAATCAGACAAGGTTTCCCCTCTTAGCACATTAAAAAAAACAAGGTGTGTATTAAACTGTTATTTCAAATTTTTGAACAAATTTTCAAAATCTCAGAGTATTATATGACTGAAGTGAAGTATACTAATGTTTTTTTGTTCTTGTCTCATTAAATATTGTAAACTTTTTTATAATGATGATGTTTAAGTTAGGTATTTATGCTTGATTAATAGCAAGTTTTAAGCTTTTTCAACTCTAATAAACTTATGCTGGTTTAGTATAACTTAAAAATTAATTGCTTTTAAAGTGACAACCATGTAAAAGACTAATTAATTACTAATAATGTATTTTATCAAAGTATTCAAGAACTAATTATGTTAAGGAATTTTTTTTAGCTCTTCTACATTAAAAATAGGTATTAGTTTTATTTAGTTAATTATTTATGAATTTTTTAAAGAATGAAAACTGTTTAAGACGCAAAAGTTATTTTCAAATGACCCATAGATGATTTTCAAGCTTAGATTTTATAGAGAGTTTGGTTGTAAGTATAATAGAAAAATATTAAGTTCAGATTTTAAGTGATTATAAAAGTACATAGTTAACAACACGTAAGTATATACGTCAATGTAAATTTTATTCTAATAAATGTTAATAATTTAATTTAAACTATGTGTAGATATAAGTTTTTTTTAAATAAAGTAAGTAAAAGTAAAACTTTCTCTATTGTCACTAAAATTATAACCAAACGATTATCTAAATGTCACTAAAACTAAAACTGCGGCCCGCGAAGATTCTGAAAACTTAAAACTTGGCCCGCGAGCACCAACTGCCTGCCGACTGCTGTTCTAGATAGTCTCTAACTCTGTAATTCCAAATCAAAAGCAAAATAAAAATTTAAATGTTTTTTAAATTTGTTTTGAAACTTACACTAGACCAGAGTCTCCCAAATTGGACCATAAGGTCAAAATTTCAAACTCACACTATGTACCCTGAGTTGATGACAATAATAAAATAACATCTTAGGTATTTTTAATAGTTGTTTTGAAATTTATACTAGATATTAAAGAAAATATTTAAAAGTATGGAGATAAAATAGCATAAAACAATTTTATCCTTTATAGAAATATTTTAAGTTTAAGCAGAAATGCTATTAGAGTTAAGGTTGATATTTTTATTGCGCTATATAAGCATAATAAAAAAAATAAACAGTTAATTAGTCTAGCTTTTTATGTTGTATAAAACATGTTTTTTAATTTTTTTAATAATGGATACTACTAAGACAAGCTTAATGTTAAAAAAAAAAAACAAAAAGCTGCATGTTTGTCAATCTTGTGGAAATGTTTAAATTTAAATTTTACCTGTTTGTTCATCATAAAATTCATTTGAAGTTAAACTTTTCAAATATTATGTCTGTGATAAAATTTTTTACCAGAAATTTGGCAAAACTCATTCTAGTTTAAAAATTTACCAGTGTGACATTTTTAAAAGATGTTTTTCAAGAAAAGAACATTTAAAATAATATACAGCAGTTCATACATTTAAATGTGAACACTGTTATAAAAGCTTTAATCAAATCAAAATGATGAAAAATTTTGTCATCAAAAACATTTTTAGCACATTTATAGTAACTTAACAGTATGTTTTCAATAGTGTTATACTACTTAACTCAGTTTTTAACCTTAGACTTAATTTTCAACCAGAAACAGACAAAAATAATTATTCTCAAAAACTTAGAAAAAATATGGAAAACCTGGAATTAGTTTCTCAAAAAGCTTATATTTTACAGAAGTAACAAAATAGTCGAAGAAAACGTAAAAAAAAGGTTAAATCTTAGTCTGACCACTAAATTCATTTCCTGCTATAAAACACTAATTTTACTCCTAATGAAAATTGTTAAATTATTTCATGTTTTAACAACCAAAAATATCATAAAATTTGATCAATATTAGGGTTGCCATTAAACCCTGGATGCTTAAATTTAAAGTTTGAACAAAATTAACTGATGTATTATACTTTTTGAAAATTGAGCTTTTAAAACTTAAAGTTGTGAATTTTAGTCACAATTCATAAAAATACTAAGAAATCCTGAGTTTTAAAAACTTTTACTTTTACAATAATGAAACTTTGGTTAGATAAGAAGTTTCTTCTTAATCAAAGATATATTCTTTAAAATGTTACTTTTTTAAAGATACTAATTATAGTCCTGATAATTATAGTGTTATATTAAAGTCCTGAAAACTTACTTTAAAATCGGGGCTCATCGTTTTTTTTTTAAATACTCTCATTTTTTATTGTTTAATTGTATTATAATATTATGTAAAAAAATAAAGTTTTCTAGAAAATGACACTTTTACTCGAGCATTGAATTTCAACTGTAACATGCAAAGTTTTATTAATAGTTTACTCTTTTCAATTTTTCTAACACTGCAAGACAAATTGCAAATTTTCATAATTAAAAAAAAACGTGTATGTATAAGTTACCCACTTTAGTTAACATTACAAAGACTACCTGTTTATATCGTATAAGTTTAAAATTTATTATTTAGAAATAAAAAAAAGAGTACAACTTATGTGTTTTGCAGCAAATATAAGGCCAAATAATACGAAATATGAGTTTTGTTATCGATTTTATATTAGTTCGAATAAAAAAAAAAAGTTAAGTTAATTTTTTTTAAGATTTTTATTTATATGTGAATAATGTTATACAATTTTTTTTAACTGAAAATATTTTGTTTTATGTGGCCTTATTTCGGAATTAGGGAATCTAGAATAAGGCTAAATATACAAAATATTAACAGTTTATTTACTAATAAATATGAATATTAAAAAAATTTTTTTTTATTTAAGTTCGAGCAATTTTTTAAATTTAAATTTTTATAAATTTTTTAAAGTAAAGATTGAAAAAAAACTTATTTTTTCTAAGGAGCCCCATACTAAAAGTAAAGCACTAATCAAATTGATTTTTTTAATTAAACACAGTTGACCGTTCTCTAGAATAAATAAAAATATACTTAGCTATTAAGATAAGGAAAATAATTGGATCCAAAGTTTGGACATGTTTTAAAAATTTTTGAAAAACGTTACCAAGGTAATTTCACACTCGCTGATTCGCCTCCATTGCACCTGCAACTAAAAAAATTCCCATTCGAGGTAATTTCCCGTCTCTAGAACTCACAATCTAAAAAATTTTAAGTCTTTACCAACTCTATTTAACTATAGTTCTAATGTTTATTGAAAAGGTCTTAATTTTTAGGTGTTTATTAATTTTAAGGGGTTACATGACAATTCAAGTACGGACAACTCAAATTCCAAGAGTACAAAGTTTTAGAAAATGTTTAAAAGACTATATCTCAATAAAAGTTATAAATTTGAAAAAAATTAAATAATACATATGTAGATTTTATTAGTACTTACAGGCAAATTTTTTTCTTTTATGCTAAACCATAAACATTTTTCAAGGATTTAAAAAATTACTGAAAATAACTATATTTTTGACTTTGTTTAAAACATATCTCAAAAAACATATAATGTTTTGAAGAAAGAAAAAATAGTTTGTAGATATTTATAAGATCTAAATATTTAAATTTTTATTTGACAGTATACATTATTTTTTTATTTGTGGCCCTTTCAATTTTTTAGTAAAAGTTTTAGTTGTCGGAATTTGAATTGTGCGAATTTGAATAGTCGTGCATCCATCTTAAGGTGTTTATTGAAAAGGTTTATTAAAAATCCTCTATTGAAACAAAATTACATCTTGTTGGTTGATGAAAATTTTACATTAAACAAATTTGAAATTTTTACTTTGTTGAAGAATTAAATAAGTTTAAAATTTCAAAGTAATTTGTTCTAAATAACTTTTTTTTTGCTAAAGTGTAGATATTTCACTGTATGCATTTGTCGAGTGGCCACAAAACCTAAAATCCTAATAAAAACCTGGATTTTCTGAAATTTTGAAAACTGAAATTTTGAACAAAAATCACTAAGAAACCTGGGAAAGTCTTAAATTTTGAACAATTTTACATGCTAAGTAGTAAAAATTTGGTTTGGCACAAATTTTTTTCATATATTAAAAAATAAAGTTGTCATTTCATACTTATTTTTTTTTAAAACACATTTAAAGTAGCTAAACAGCATTTTAACAATGCTGTTACATTACTAAGCTAGTTTTCAACTTTAATCTATAAATAGACCAAAGAACGTGTATTTCAAAAAAATGGGAAAGAAATTTCTCAAAAAGTAGTTGCGACCCTGTTTTGTGTTAATTAGAAGTTACACCTTAGTAGACCAAAAAGTATATTAAGGTATATTATTAGTTTGATTACTAATATCATAAGTAATTTTAATAAATTTAGTTTACTCCTAATGAATGTTTTAATTCTATTTGTTATATGATAATTCAAAATTGTTGTAATATTGATCAGTATTAGGGTGGCTATTAAACCCGGAATGCTTAAATTGAAATATCTAGACTAAAAACAACTGGTTGAAGCCTGAGACTGTTGGTGACCGAAAATTTAAAGGTACATTTACCCTAGAACATTTGCTCTTTGGGCTTAATCTGATTGTGACTTTACTTTTGGGATTCGACATAATTATTACTTTACCCTAGACTTAATATTACTGAGTGTTAATATTACTATAAATAACTAGGCACAACAATTTAGTGGGTTTCTCATTTAAACGAACTTTAATGAATACAAAACCAATTGCTTAAATACAAGAACTATTTAATATGAAATTTGTATACTAAAATACTGTATATTAACCACTTTAAAAAAACTCAATAAAATTTTAAGAAATACTTAAAATCAAATGCATAACCAAGTGTTGAAAACTACAAGAAATATAAAAGTATATCATTTAATAAAAACATGCTTTATATTAAACTATTGTAAAAAATGCTTTTAATAAATAACCTGTTGAAAATTAAAGAACTAAAAAATGTACAGTAAGAGAATTACAAAACTTACTTAAAATATTAATATTGAAATATAACAAACACAATCAAACTATACATAAATTGAAGTTGCAATAAACTCTTAATCATCTCTTAAAACAAAACGCTTTTCAAGTGAAATTTGGAATACCGTTACATTGTGTGTTATTTTTATAAAAAAAATTGAAAACTTGAAATCTTGGCAATTTTATTTAATCTCATTTTAATTCATAGAAAGCCTAAATTTTTAACAACTTGTATCTCTACAATTATGAAGTTAATTTGAAATATGTATTGTTTAAAATATTACTTGTTTTAAAATACAAAGTGATGTTATAGTAGTTTTCATTAATTTTTTCGTTTAATGTTATACCTCAAAAGAAATGAAGCTTTCACTTTTAAAATCTTGAAAATTTACTTTTTAAAAGCTGTTCATTTGTTTTAAAAATTCTCCCTAAATTTCTGATTTTTTGAGTGTAAATTTTGGTATTTTTTTAGTGTTAACCTAATAAAAATCAGATAACTCAATTTAATACTAAAATATTGCTGAAATAAAACTGTATTGCAATCTTTTAAATGTTTTAGATGAGTATACTTTTTTTTCATTCATTGTCGTTTATCTAATCTAAGTTTGACTATTTAGTGTATAAAATTTTTAAGTTCCAAAAAATGATTACACAGTTACTCGAGCGTAAAGTTTCAAGTTGTATTATGCAAAGTTTATCTATTTTATTTTGTTAGTTACTTAAAAGTAAAATAGTATTTTTGATAAAATAACATAAGCTATGTTATTGAAATCATTTTATCCTAACAAGTTTTTTAAGCAAATGCATATTAATTAAGATTTTTTTGCTCTAGTAACTGACATTTTTGTTTTATCAAAGCTAAAATTATAAGAATAAAATAATAATACTTTTCCTTGGTGTTAAACATTTTAACATTAAGAGCCCTTATTAAGCATATATATAATTTTCTTAAAGAAAAGAGACTTTTATTTGAAAAACTTTAAAATTTATGCTTGACATAGATTTTGAGTTAGTAAAACATATATCGTGTTTATGATATCATACCTTTATATTTTAGACTGTTCGAAAATATTTATCTAATTTATGACTTATGAATGTCAACAAAAAATGGTTTATCTTTAACTGGTAAAATTTTAATGAAAAAACTTATAAGTATAATTTTTAAAAACATTATATTTTTTTTGGAAAAATAGTTTTTATAGCTTTACTATATTATACAGATTTGCTATATTTTATACAATAAATAAAATAAATATTTTGTTATTTCTAAAGCGAGTAATAAAATTTTTTTTATGTAGTAAACGATCTAAAAAAAATCAAACCATTTATTCAATTTTCAAAGTAAGAAATAATAATTACTTAAGCACACAGTTAAGATTTAAAAGTAGTAATAAGTTGATTTTTCTAAATTTATTGAGATATTGAAAAATATTTTAAACGTTTAGAAATTTGAAAATGTTTCAACAATTTAAGTTAGTGTTATGAAAAAGAATGTTATGTACTCTGAAAACTTTGTTATTAAGCTAATATGTATGTAAACTTCTATTTCTAAAATATGGTGTATGTATTTAGGTATCTCTTAAATATTTTATAAATAAAATCAATAAAGTCCATTTAACGATATATGCATTTTAAATATATAAATATGTGGGTATATAAATAAATACAAGAAATTGTCTTGTTCACATCACAGTTTTTTTTTTGTATTAAGCTTATAATACTTAAAAGTATAAAAGTTTGTATTCAATAACAGATATGTAATTGTTATTCATATTAAAATTTTACCTTAAACAAGTTTTGTAAAAATTTTGACTAAGAAAATTTAGTAAAATATTTTATGACATTCATGATATGAAATAGTACTGTATTGAAAAGAATATTAAATAACGAAAAGTTCACTTGAAAGTCAGTCTGAGCTGAATAAAAGTTGAGCATGGAAGTTTTCTAAAAAATGAAATTTAATTTTAGCCCCAAACCACCTTACCCAATCATATTGAAAATAAATCTAAAATTAAATTTAGTTAGTTAATATTAAAAACAACATGAAAAAAGCTTCTCTTTTTGCCATCTCGGCTTTTTTTAGCTTTTTTAGCATAGACTGCCACTTAAGTTTACTTGCCTTAAATACTTTCTAAATTAGCTGATGTTTTATGCTATTTATATTTTATATAAAAAAAGCTAAGTTTAGTTACATTATTTTTCTTAAGTGTTATACAAACCAAAATTAAGTTACTAAATATTTGGACATTTTACTTCTATTTGTAAGATGTTTTCTTAAAATCTATAAATAAATATTTTAAAATTTTCGTGTAAAATAATTGAAATTTTTGAATCTTGTTTGAGTGCGTATTTCTAAGGTATACACTTCCTGTTGAATGTGATTTTTAGTTACGGACAAAGTGCGTTTTGACCAGTAAAATCTATTTACTTGACATTTTGTTTAACAGCTTTAAATCATATCTGGAAACATATAGTTTTAATTTAAAACTTAAAAATATTACTAGTATTCTTGTCAATTTTGTTTATCTAATTTACAAAAACTTAAAGTACTGAATTATTACTAAAATACTAAGACTTTAAATTTAAAATTAAAATAAAAGTGGTAAACGCGTTTACCTAATCAAAAATACATTACTTATTAAAAACGTAGTAAATTTTAGACACAACTATTAAAAATAAGAAAAAAATAAAAAAAGATAGTTTCAATATTTTCTTCTTTTATAAAAGTTAGTTTTGTTGTTTAAGTTAGAATGTTGTAGTAAATAAAATGAACATTTAATAGTAGTTAATATGCTAAACAACGAAGACGTAATAAAATTTATTGTAAAAAAAATCTTTTATTTTTTTGTAAAGTTGTAAGTTTACAAAATATATTGGATAATATTTTGTAATAAAAACTTAATAATTAAACTTCTATATAGAACTTAGTTAGAAGTAACATATTTTTTTAATAAAGAAATATTTCAATCTTTCAATCAATCTTTATTTAAGACAAAAAATAACCACCTGCTAAAACTGAACAAGTGTAGTTGATGTGCTTTATATTAATAGTTAGTTAGAAATATGAAAATAAGACATACTTTGAGACGATTACAAAAAAGAACATTTTAATAAAGTCTATAAAAAATTATTTGAATCTTTATAAACAAACCTTATTTACCGTTTTCTATATTTTAACTAATTGTTTTAAGGTATACAAACATTTTTCCGCCAAATTTTATTTATTTCTAACTTAAGATTATATACACATAAAATATACATATTTCGTTAGAAAAAATTCTAAAACGTTTAAAATAAGTAAGTAATTACAAAATATGCATACATTACAAATTAGAGATGAAGATGATTTTAAGCAGTATAAAAATATTTTAAATAGGTTTAAAACCAATTACATCTGTTTTTTTTAACTGAGATTATTCATATTGCAGTAGCTAGTCTTTAGTCTGGTTTCCTTAAGCCCTTGAGTGGATAAATCAAAAAAAAAGAGTTTCGATATGAAGCTTACTTTAATTCAGAAATTAAAGCATTTTGATAGACTTTTCTTATTGATAGATATTAATGAGTTTTTAAAGATTTTATTCTAAACGTATATTATAAAATAAAAATGGTGTAAAAACTTTAAAAAAACCTTAAATTTTAATTCAGATGATTATTTAAAAACAAAACTGAACTAGTTTAGATGAATATGTGAATATCTTAAAGTTTTTTAACAAAATGTATCCTACCTAAAAAAGGTTTTCTTAAAGCTTTCACTTTCAAAAACGCATTTATGGTCTAAAGTCTTTTATATAACTAATTTTTTATAATTAAAAAAAAAAAAAACAGTTTAAACTTCATTTGCAAACTGGATTCAAATTTAATTGAGTAAAATTATAAGTAAGTTAATTTTGTTCAAGGATTCTATTTGTTTTTTATCGTTTTATATTAAGAATTTAAAGTAACAATTATATTTAAATAATATAACCAACACTTTTTTAACAGTTTATTACTAACAAAACAATGTTTCACTCCTATACTTGCATATAGGAGATCTCAGTTGTTGTAAACAGGTCTGAAAAATTTTTTTGAACAAAATATGTGGAAGTAAAACAATAACTAAAAATCTAATAGATTAACAACAAAAACGAACCTTAAATGTACTAAACTTGAAAAAAAATTAAATGCTTATTTTATGCTGTTAAGAATTTTTCGGGTAATATAGTCTAAAAATAAAATATAATGTTATATACGTTAAAATAGTAAAACATGACTCACAATGAAGTTATTTGTAAAAAAACAGAAATAGAATAACAAACACAACATTTGCAATTGGTAATGATAAAGAAAGACTGTTGAAATTTAAAGATTTAAATTTTCTTTTTTACTAGGTTAAAATGTATTTAACATGTTATGATTATTGTATTTAAGTTGAAACTTTTGAAAAATTTTAATGTTTTATCAAACACTAAATTGATCTAGTAATATTGTTTAATTTAAATTAAATGTCTGTTGGTATTTTACACGAAGAATTACAGGTATATATATTAATAATTTATTTACGGATAACATATATTTAGAACATTTATAAATTATTGATAGATTATTGTACCTAGTCAGCAGCGTTGGTACTTGAATACATTAAAGTTAGTTATATGTGACGCTTTTTAAAAAATAGGCTTATTAAATTTGCAAGTACTAAAAAGTGATTTCTAAACTCGTTTTAAATATTTTGTCTTATAATTAATGATATTATTTTTATCCTAATTTAAAAGTTTTAAAACTTTTGTGAACCTAAAATTTGAATATTATGATTTATTTAAGTTAAGTCTCTTTTTTAGTTAAGCTTAGTAACTCATAGATATATTAGTAGATAGTATTACAAATATGATATTTTTTTTAAATAAAAAAAATTGTAGATCAAAATTAAAATTTATTAGTAGTTGGTTCATAATTAGTTATAAATCTTGTAATTTAGTATTTACTAAATGTTATACATACTTAATCCATAGAATTTTCTAAAGTTTTTGAAATCATGGATACTACTCATGTTAGTAAAAAACTATCAAAAAATAAAAAGCAGCATGTTTGTGAAACTTGTGGAAAAAGTTTTAAATTCAAATCTTATCTTATCAGTCATGAAAGAACTCATTCCAGAGAAAAGCCTTTTAAATGTGATGCTTGTACTAAAGGTTTTGCACAAAAAGGTAATTTGAAAACACATCAGCTTACTCATTCTGGTTTGAAGGTTTATCAATGTGATGTTTGTAAAAGATGTTTTTCATTAAGAAGTAGTTTGAAACAGCATGCAATAGTTCATACAGATAATAAACCCTTTAAATGTGAACAGTGTTACAAACGCTTTAATCTTAAAAGTAACTTGAAAAAACACATGTTGATACATAGTGGAAAAAAATATTTTCAGTGTGACGTTTGTGATAGGAAATTTACACATAAAGGTAATCTTAAAAAACACATGCTGACACATACTAAAGAAAAGAATCATGAATGTCAAATTTGTCAAAGGAAATTTAATCGTAAAGAGAATTTAAACTCTCACATTAGAATTCACACTGGAGATAGACCATTTGGATGTGAAATTTGTGGCAGAAGATTTACACAAACTTCAATTAGGAATAAGCATTTAAAAGTTCATAAATAAATACTTTTCAGTTGTAATAAAAATATGTACTCATTTTTATACTTGAAACAGCTTATCAGATAAATAAAACTTTGAAACTTCTATTATAAACAACAGCTTAAAAATTTTTGACGTTTTATTAAACATTTTTGGCAGCTTTGATTTAGTTTTGATTTGAAGATGCGTTATATTGAGTTTTCTAAAGTTTTATTTTTGATTAATTTAGACGTTTTAAAAAATTAAAAATTTTCAATGAATGGTTATAAGATTATAAATCCTCTTACTACTTAATGTATTAAGTAATATATATATTACATACTTAACTATTTGTTTTTTTGTAAACCACATACTGTTGATTAGCACTATATATATATTTTTTAAAGTTTGTACTTTCAAAGTTGTATTTTATAAATCGCAAGGGTCAAATTATGAATAAATACAAAATTATTAAAAATGATTTATTTTTTTTTTACTAGTAATGTAATGAAATCAACATTTAAGTTTGTAGTTTTAAAGCATGTGAATAAATATAGAGTTTTATTAAACAAAAAAGTATTTAATATGCTTACTCAAAACAACTTTCCCTGTTTACCACGATAACCTTGTTTATCCAAAGGAGTAGTTATTTCCTTTCCGATGCGACCACATTTTTAAGACCAACATCATAACCAGTATTTAAATCATATCATTTTGTGTATAGTTTAAAGTAAACTATATATACTTATTTAGGAAATATACTAGTACTGTTATTTTTGTAATACTAAATCATTAATATAGGTTTAGTGGACGTTTTATTAAAGTCGAAAGTGAAAAAAAACTTACGAATGATAAATATCTACTTAACGTTACTTTTACATAAATGAAAAATCAAAACAATTTTTTTAAGAGGAAGATTTATTACTTAAAAGTTTTTGTCTTTTTTTCTTTTTGTTGTAACTAAAGCTTCTTTAAGCCTTAATATTTACAACAGCAAAAATTTGAAACTTAACAACTCTGCTCTTCTGTTTTAAAGTTTACTTAAACAGCTCATCAAAAAAGAGTTATTCATGGTTTTACTTTTTTCTTTGAAATTATACTCTTGCAACAGAACTAAATTAAGTTAATAAATTGTAGATAGTAAGATAAAAATAATGTTCTACTACTAATTTAGTACTTTTAGTAAGGCTTTTTTTTGTAATTAGATAAAGTATTAAGCACTCCATTTACAAGAGTTTCAAACACAGAAATTGACTTTTTTAATTATATTTTGAAACATAAACTTTGCAAGCATTGCTTAGATTATAACGAAAAATTGAATTGTTTTGGTTACGTCACAAAAAAATGATTTAAATTATTTTGAGAGAGCTTGTATGTAAAACAGCTATTCATTAGTGGTTGTTAAAGATCAGTTATTTGCAATTACAAACATGATTTACAAAACAAATATTAGTGAATTTTTTGACACCGATTATAGAATATTTATAGCTCTTTAGTCAAACTAATTGTTTTAGTCCGGAAAGTAATTTATTGATCGGAAGTAAAATTATCGTTTTTCAAGAGAATAGTTCTAGCAGAACTAGTTAAGATGTTGATCAATGGTCTAAGGAACATCTGTGAAATACCATGGTAGAACATACTTACAAACACAGACTTTTGTTTTTTCCAAAAAATTATATGCTTTTAATTTTATCTGAACTTTTCTTTTTTGAGAGAACTAGCGTTTATGCTTTTCGATTAATAACACGTGCTTCGATTTAATTAGACTCATTTTTATTGACTATTGTTTATAGTTAGTAGATATACAAACTTGTATATTTTTAGCTTGTAATTTGACGTTTGAATGACGAGGTTAATTTTTTATGAACTACTAGGCTGTTGAGCCGTCTTAGCGTTCTTTATTTTATTTTTTTTTTGTGTTAGTTTATCGTTACTTTCTGCTTACATTTATTAATTTCGAGATAAACTTTTTACTCACAGACTTGATTTTAGTTAATAATTAGTTTAAGTTCAATAAACACTCAATAAAGCTATTAAATTAAATAGCAAAAGTAGTTTCAGAATTAACTTAGAGCTGTGCATTATATATTAAAGCGTTAAAGTCAGTAAATTGCCAGGCCCGAGTTACATACGTAACCAACACTAAACTTTGTTGGTTTCAGACTAAAAAACTTATTATCTTTTAAGTAAATTAAGTTTTTATATTCTAATACAGACATTTTAACTTTTGTTAATTGTGGTCTTCTTGATATTAACAAGTTAATTTTAAAATTTTTTCAGTTTTTACTTGCTTATAAGTCCTAAGAATATTTATAAATAGTAATTTTTTATAACTTTTTGTTTGTTCACTTTTAAAAGTGTTGTATAAAACATATATTCTTCACCATAATATTAAGTACGAAGATAATTATTAACTTGGTTTATAAGTACAACAGATATAGTAAAGCTTTATCATCGTGTGTTATGTAAGTTTTTTATTTAATTTGCTATTTAAATTACTATAAAAATATTATAGATTTAAATTACTATTTACAGTTTTTTAGTTAAAAATAATCAAATATTGTTTTTATATAGTGGTAAATGTGTACTAAATAATTGTGCAGTTGACAACAGTTTACTCAGAAGAAACTTTTTAAATCTTAATATAAAAGCTTGAACTTTTTTGTACTACATTAGGCTTCTCTTAGATCAAAAAAAAGTCAAAAGTTGGATATGAAGCAGAGAAAACTAACTAGTATTTGTAAGTTGTTCAGCATTAAATCAAAAAATCTAAAATATACTCTTTTACATTAGCGTTTCGTGAGCCTAATAAAACTTTTAAATGCATTAAATAAAAACATTTATAAATTATCAGAATAAATTAATATGTTTTGCATGGAGAGTAACTTTTACGCAAAGGTTAATTTTTGCACAACAATGAAAAAAAAATATAAATTAAAAAGACAAAAAAATTAAAAAAGAATTAAATAAAAAAACAAAATAAAGTTACCAGTTGAGAATAAGGGTTAAAAGTAAGAGTGATAGTAAAATAGAAAGACAAAACAAGTATTCGAAAAAAAAAGATAACAAACCGATTTAAGGATTAGAAGTAATAGTGATATAAAACTAAAAATAAATTTACCGAACATTTTATTGAATAAAAAAAAATCAAAAATATAAAATTAGAAAATTAAATTAATAACAAACAAAAAGATAATAATAATAACAAACAAATAAAAAAAGAAAACAAAAAAATTGTTGACCGAAGGTAAGTGTTTCATTGATAGTAAAAAATTATAAAAATTAATTTAATAAAAATTTTAATTTAATAATTGATTGTGTACAACACATTATTTTTAAAATGAAGTTTTTATATGCATTAGTAGAAAGTCTATGTTATTTATCTGTCATTTGATGTTTTCAGACCCAAGCACTCACTACAGTTCCTTATTTGATCAGTTTTATATTTATAGTAAGAGTTAGATAGTTTTTTTTTAGTTGTACTAAATAACTAAGAAAGGATCTTTATTCATTTTTTTAAATCTTGGTAAAACAAATAGTTTATCGTAAGTAAATTTACATTTGAGAATAATATTAAACCTTCTTTTATTTAAAACCAAAACCCTGTTGATGTGAAATACTTTACAGTAGTTTTATAGATTTTGTAGTAAAAAAAGATGGATTCTAGATTTTGAATGATGCTCAACTATACATCATTTATTGACTAGCATTGATTTGAAAGTGTTACTAAATATTTGTTTAACAGAAAATAGTTAAAATAAGAAGCAGTTTGTACAGTTTTTTATTTTATTTTTTACGTTGGAACTGTATTAGATATATATTACGTAATTTTATTACAGCAATTAATTAAATTTAATGGTATATAGAGTATACTTAACAAATACAGTATATTAGATTAAACTTAACTAATATATACATTTTTATAATACAACTTTAAGAATGTAAGACATTTTACTAAGCAGATTTTTGTATTTAACAAACGAAAAAAAAAGTTAAATCTTTATATTAATGTTTTCTGTACTCAAAAAATTTTTGAATACCTTAATTTATTTAACTACTTTAAACGAATTGAATCATACTCAATTTTTTAACACATTAAATTAGCTAAACAGTATTTTATCAATATTTTTATCTTATTTAACACAGTATAAAACCTTAAAGTTAGCGTTAAACTAAAATTAGACAAAAAATTTGTACTTCAAAAACAATTTAAGAAAATCAGAAAACCTGTAATATATTTCTCAAAAACCAGTGGCCACCCTGTTTTGTTTTGATCACATATTATATAATAGTAGAACAAAAAGTATATAAAAGTTTAGTCTTAGTGTGACTAATGAATTCATTACCAATCTTAATATTTTGAATTTAAAATTTAATTAAATAACATTTTTAATGTTAACTATTATGTGATAATTGAAAATGTCTTTAAATTTGATTAGTACTAGGGAAGCCTTTAAACCTGGATGCTAAATTTAAAATACTAGACAAATAAAAACTGGTGTATTATATTTTAGAAAGAAAGATCTTCGAAAACTGAAAATCCTTAAATTTTGATAATTTCATCTAAAAACTTAAAAGGCCTAAATAAAATATACTTTTACTTCTACAATATTGAAATTTATATTAGATAGAAGTTACTGTTTAATTCAATAAATTATGTATATTTTATATTATTTATTTTAAAGTGCAATCTGGCATTAGTTTATTTTTAAATAATTTTCAACATTTAAATATTTTTAATTTAGTGTTATAATTCAAAGAGATAATAAAGAATTAGTTTAAAAAGCTTCAAAATTTTCTGTAAAAATAGCCAATAATCTTTTTTTAATTAACTAAGGTTATTTTCAACTTTAAGTACAAGTTCTTGGTTCTTTTTTAGTGTAAGTTTTATTAAAATCATATAACTGATTCTAGTAATAAAAGGTTGCTAAAAATATAAATATATACTGTATTGCAAATATTTTAGTGGCTTAAGATAATTAGCCATTTTCTGTAGTTTATTCACTTGTTTCTAATCTAATTCAAGTTTCACAATTTTATGTAAAGGGATTTAAGATTCACGTAGATGATTTCACATTTACTCGAACATGAAATTTTAAGTTATAACATGCAAAGTTTGTTTAATATTCATAATTTACTTCCTCTAATTTTTGCAACACTGCAAAACAGAATTTCTTTTATCGTAATTTAAAACACTTTTTATACATAAGTTACACACTCTAAATTTACTTAAACTACCTGTTTATCTCTTATAAATTTGACATTTAATATTTACAAGGTTGTCACTTTTCGCGGAAAACCTGAAAAAGCCTAGAACTTTGACAATTTAGCAAAAAATAACTTGAGAAACCTGGAATTAAGAAATTTAAAAGAACAAATATAATTAAGAAAATCTGGAAAAATCTAGAATTTTAACAATGTTTTACATGTTAATTAGCAAATTTTTGTCATCATCATAATTTTTTTTTATTTAAAAACATATTTAATCTAGCTTTACTGTATTTTATCAATGTTTATACTAAATAACACAATTTTTCACCTTAATCTTAGCTTAAAACTAAAGTAAGACCAAAAAATGTGCACTTTTAAAACCTGAAAAAAAACTAGAAAACTTCAAAAAAATTTCAAAAAACGAGTGGCAACCCTGTACTAAGAAATTTAATAAAGAGTAAGATATTAAATTTAATTTAAAGTTTTTTTAAACTCTGATAAGCTTATAATACTTTTTTTAGATAGAAATTATATAATAAAATATTTACTTTTTAATTTGAGGATAGTGTTAATACAAAAACTATTAAAAACATCTTAAATACCAGCTGAAATGTCTATTCAAGAAATGCTCGAGAATAACAAGGTTAGTATGAAATACCATTTAGAGTTTTTTGTAAAAAATTTGCGAATAAAAAAAGACAAAACTAGTTAAGCTAGTTGTAATAGAAACAATAAATGAGTTTTTTCATAAAAACTAGTTTGTTTTATTTGAATAATAAAGTATATAGTGTATTTGAGAACGTATATATCTATAAATTTACAAACATAGAACGATGTGCTCTTTTTAATAAAATGAGTGTTCCATCATCTAAAATGATACTCATCATAAAAAAAAAAAATATTTTTCAAAGTAGTTAATTAAACTTAAATAAAAAATTAAACATTAGTTTTTACTTTAAATTAGGATATCAACATGAAATTGAATGAAGATCTTGACAATCTGTACCAAAAATGGCAAGAACAAATTAACAACAGAATTGTTGGTTTCGAAAATGTTTTACTATTTTTTCAAGAACATTTAGTATTTAGAATGAAAATCATAAAACACCGTCATAATTTAGAGACGATGGAGTCAAAAACCACTGAGGAAAAAGTAAAACAAGAGCTAAAATTGTTGATTGATGAGCTTCATCATTTTAAAGTTCAACTTATTGAAAAACAGCAGAATTATGTTGACTTTGTTAATGACTTTAATGATGACCAGCGTGGGTTGACTACTAGAAGAATTTAGCAGTTTGAACGATTTACAGCTGACGAGTCATTTGTTGGTGATCAGTGTGCGATTTGCATGGAAGACATTGAAATCGGTAGAAATATGATGCGTCTCGATTGCGATGGTCAGCACACTTTCTGTCAAGTTTGTATTGAAGAATGGTTTGTTAACCACAAAACCTGTCCGATTTGTCGCCACGCTTTTTAGAAATTTTCTTTGACATAATTGTACAACTTGCAGAAACAAACTTTAACAAGTTCTTTTTAAGTAACAACTGCTTGTCGGAATTTTTTAATAATAAATTATTTAAAACTAAAGTCTCTTGTTTTTTATTGTTATTAGTACATAAATTAAAATTTGTTAAGTAATTTTAATAACTATATACAGTAACCTCTCGCATCTTTACGCACTTGTGACGTTACGCACTCTCGTTTAGTTACGCATTTTAAAGTCTAAAAAATTCAAAAAAATTTTTGAAATGAATAAATTGGGTCTATTGTTTATTATTTATTTAAAATCTTTTTAAATGCTAATTAACCTCAGTATATCTTTAGACTTTGTATACTTATGTTCTTCGACTAATTGATGATCATTTAGTTATGCCTCAGTATATCATAAATTTTGCTAACAATAAGAAATTAAATTTAAGTTTATCTTTATGTGGGTAGAGGTCAAATTAAAATAAGTTGTAGTAACATAACTAATTTTATTAATCATCTTTCTTATATTTTATAAAATTTTGTTCAAAAGAAGAAGTCCATTACAGCACCAAATACATATTTTTGTAAAACACTTCAAAAACAAATTTAAATATATACATCACACCATTTCTTAATTTATAAATTTTAAACCGTTTATTATTTCCAGTGTCCAAAACAATGAGAACTTTCTTTCTTCAGACAGTAAATGATGATAAATAAGTTTGTAACAAAACTATTGTAAAAAATACAATATTGCTTCTACTGACTTAAAAATGAACAAATAACACTAACTTTTATTTAATTTTGTATACTTAAAATAACATTTACAGTAACCTCTTATATTTACGCATTCATGACGTTACGCACTCTCGTTTAGTTACGCATTTTAGACTTCAAAAAAATTCAAAAATAGATTTTTTTTAACATTGCACAACTTAGGTTTATTGTATACTTTTATTTTAAGATATGTTTATAAATGCTCTTCTCTCATCTTTAAACTCATCTCTCTATATCTTTAGACTATGTAAATTTATGTTTCTTGACTAATTTAAAAACATTTAGTTATATCTCAGCATATCAGCAATTTTGTTAACAATAGGAGATTAAATTAAAATTGTGAGATACAAATGACAGTGTTAAATAATGAAAGTATAATGAAGTAATAAGAGTTTAAAACACAAATAAATAATACAGCACTCTTGCCCTATATATGAATGAACATCTGAAAAAGAAATCTAATGAAACTTCCTAGCAAAACGTAGAAGTAATACTTAATAAATATAGAGCTCACACTTAACACAAATCTCAACTGTTTTTTTTTTAGTAAACATATCACAAACATTTATTTGACGTTTCACTTAATTAATTATATTACTAAAACGAGTATATGTTTGATTTTTTTTTCTTTAGTATATCTATAGTTTTATCTTTTGTTTTCATATTTATAAATAAATTAAACAAATTTTTAAAATTGGAAAAGTCCTCAGTCTGCTTTTAGCTAGAAGCAGTGGCGTCGCGTGGTATATTTTTTAGGTGGTGCAGAATTTAAAAAAAAAATCCCCTACTTTAAAACTTTTTTTTATCTTAAATAAAGACTTTTTTCTATAACAATTACATTAAATTGCTATAAATTTAAAAGACTCAAAATATGTTAACTTACTTATGAGTATTTTTAAGAAGGCTTTAAAGTTTTAACTAACTGTAGAAAAAATTTAGACAAAACAACTTTTTATTATATTGAAAAATACAGCAACTTTATTAGTTCTTTTTTTTGCCTCAACTTTATTTAAAAATTATTTGATTAAACATCATACTAAGAATGGTTATGTTACTAATGTTTGATTTAACAAAATAATAAATGTCTTATTAGACTTGGCAAGAAAATTAAAAAGTCTACAAACAAAACAAAAAAAGTTTTTGTACAAACTGCAAGTTTATTTTAAGTAAAATTTATTTTACTAAGTAGAAAATAATTGCTTATTTATTGCTAAATATTGAAAAAAAATAAACGAGTATCAACTTATAACTAATTAAAACTGTTGATGTTTGAAAAAAAAAAAAACAGCTTGACTACTAAGTTGAAAACACAAAAGTAAAGCAAGCTCATAAATATCAAATTTTACGAAGTTTTTAACTTACAAGTCAGAATTTAGATTAAACAGACCAATATTATAATAAGAAAATACAGCAAATGCAATAATATTTCTCTTAGCCTCAACTTTAGTTAAAAAATATTGGATTAATTAAATATCAAACTATTTATATTTATTTTACTAATATTTAATTAAAAAAAAACCTATTTATACTTGGCAAGTAAATTAAAAAGTCTACAAACAAATAAAACGTTGTGTACAAATTGAAATTTTTTTAAAGAATAACTTACTTTACTCAGTAAAGAAATTTTAAAGAATTTAAAAATACAATTAAGATAAAAAAAAAAGTTTGACTAAAAAAAAAACTCAGAAGTAAAAAAAGCAAACTAAATAATATTAAGTTTTACAAAGGCTCTAAAGTTAAAACTTAAAGTAGCTTACAGTTTAGATATAACAAACTTATATTTTAATAGAAAACACAGCAAGTATAATAATATTTCATTTTAGCTTCAGCTTTACTTGAAAAATATTGGAATAAATACCAAACTAAAAATAATATTTTTACCTATTTTTAACTAAACAAAAAAGGAATGCATAATGAAGCTTGGCAAGTAAATTAAAAAGTCTCCAAACAAAGAAAATCTTATGTATAAATTATAACTTTTTAAAGAAAAACTAAACTTGCTTAGTACAGAAAATGGTTACTACTGAATAAAAACCTAAAAAATAAATCTGAAGTTCTGACTTTGCAAACATAAATACTTAAACTCTTACTTTTCACCTTTGTAACTATAATTCATTCTTCTCTCCTTTTGGTTGATAAACTTCTCCATCACCTCTTCCTTGAAACTAGTACAGTTTTTAAGAAGTCCCTACCAATTCAAATTACACTTAAAGAATTTAACCTTGACTGACCCATGGTGTTTCTCAAAAATGTTTTGATCCTTTTCAAAGATGAAAATGTTCTTTCAGCTTCTACACTAGTCATGGGAATAGTTATCAAAATTCTAAGAAGCTTTGCAGTCTAGTTAAATATTTTAGTCAGGTTATGTTCTTCAAGATATAACAATATTTTCACTAAAACATCCTGATGCGTTTCTGTACGTGAATAAAGTGTTTTCAGTTCTCGTTCTAACTGTTTACATTCAACTACAGGATAACACTTCTTTACTGTTTCTATAAACTTTAAAGGAAAACAAGATTTATAAACAGTAAAATATTTTGCCAAAAATAACTGCGAAATTCTTAAATGGCCTGAAAACTTGAACCTTTCAGTGATGTTGAAGCTGACACTATCACAGACTTCTTTTGCTGAAGAAGAAAGGCTTTTTTTTAACATTCTCTGTACTACTTGAATTTCTTATACTATTGACTGCAGCTTGAAATGTTTCCAAATGTTGTTTAACTCTTTGAACAGTTAAGTCTGTGCATTGCATGATGTTATACAAAATTTCAACTGCAGGCATAATTTCCTCTGTTAACTCTGACAATTGGCATGATTTAAGCTTAGAAACTGTCCAATTTACTTGACTAGTATTTTTCTGCATTTTCCTAGTTATAAAATCTATAAAAAAAGCATTTACCTTGTTCAACGAAAATTTGTTTTAGCTATACAGAGTAAACTAATAAACAGTTTCAATATTGAAAAAAAAAGCAAGGTTGTCACTCTAAAAACAAGGTTGCCACTCTTTGAGTCAAAAAACTGTCCTGAGTGACCTTGAGTTGGGATGAAACACTTTTTTCACAACTTGATCTTATTTTATGTAGTTTTTACTAAGCTACAAGATGTTTTTTACAGATTTAAAAAATTTAAAATATTTTTTTAGATGGTCAAAGTCGAAGTCAACAAAAGGTTCCTTATGGGAAGCACAAATTAAAACAGGGTTAAAAATGTTTCTTTAGATGTTTCTTTTATAAAACAAAACAATTTGCTAAAATAGAAATCCAAAACACTACGAAAAAAAAAGTTATAACAAAAGTAATTTTTTTTTGTATATATAAAAATATATATTGATACTTTAAAATTTAAAACTTCTCTTCAACAAACGTATAAAATTTTATAAAAAGTAGGATGAAAAAGTTTGATAAAAATTGCTTTAAAAATTATGGAGAATATAGGTTTTCAGTAAAATTGTATTTTTTTTGCTGTTTTGGTTTGCTCCTTGTATAATAAATCATTGTACTCTCTGGCTTTGACCGGTTGTATCTAAAAGTTTAATTGGAAATTTTAAGTTTATCAAAGAGTAACTATTAGCTTTCTGAAAAAGTTAAAATAAGAACAACATAAAAAAAAAAGCCTATACACCCCCCCCCCTTATTATGCACAATTTTTTTTACAAACATTAAGATTTTTATTAATCTTTTGGTTATGATTAACTTTAGGTGGGCACCAATATCAAAGTGAAATTCAATTTACAGGAATTTTTCAGCTTTTTTTTATTTTTTCAGTTTTATTTTTAAATAGTTAAAAAGTCGCATTGTTGAAATGACACTGTTATATACAGTTGAAGAGTCGCCTAAAATTACATAAAGTAGTATAAGTACATAAGTAGGGCGAAGCCCTGCTTATGTACTTACTTTAAAAATAAAACTGAAAAAAAAAAAGCTGAAAAATTCCTGTAAATTGAATTTCACTTTGATATTGGTGCCCACCTAAAGTTAATCATAACCAATCTTTTTTTCTAAATTTAAAATTTTTTGTTGGAGGTTAAAAATTCAATAGTTCTTTAAGGGTAAGTTTTATTTATTTAAATTTAACTTGGTTTTCATTTTGATGACAGTATTTTTATCAGGCGCTCAACTTTTTTAAGTTTGGTTGGTGAGGCTGTTGACTTTTCAATAAATTTAAAGATAAATTATAAATATGTAACCATTATAGCAGTAAAAAAATGGTTAGTTAGTTTTCATGTGGCCATAGGGTAAAACACTTATTTTTTAATTTTAAATAAGCTTGTTATTTTCAGAGTAAAAAACTAAAACTGCTTTAGTCAGCCTGAATATTTTTCTAATTTGGCCTGTTTTAATTTATCTTGGGTCATCTTGAGTTTTTTTTTAAGTTCTAAGTAATCCTGAATCCTGATTATAAGGCAAGGCAATCATGTTTCAACAATTTTATCTAAAATTTTTGCTTTGTTTATGAAAAAATTAAACAAAAAGTCATATAAAGTAGACTAAATTTTCCTTAAATGTTAAATTACTCTAAGTAATCAAAGTTTCTAAGTTAGGTCTATTTACTTTATTTAAATATGTGACTGTTTCTATAATACTAATTTTTATTTATTATAAATCTATATTATTTTTCTGTATGAGTAAACTAGAAGTTTATAATAAACTTCTCAACTTTTTTTTTTTCAGAAATCAAATTTTACATTTAAATATAATTTAATTAAACATTTTATTAACTTTATGATAACAATAATCAGTTATAGTTAAGGTTATGTATGCAGATCAAAATAAAAAATAAAATTTTTAAGACTTTGGTGATTTAGGTTTTTTATCTATTTTTTTCAAAATATGTAATTTATGACAAGTTTTGTTCTTTTATTGTTTCGTTTTAATAGAAGTGATCTCTTAAATTTAAAATATCATGTGGGTATATAAACTTCAGTTTAATTCTTTGCACTTTGCAGTAGCTTAGCTTTGTTTTTAATTTATGTTTACAATAGCTTGTAGATGATACTTAAGCAAGTTCTATTTTAGGGAATTTTCAACTTAACTTACTTACCGCAAGATATTGATTTTGCGGTAATTCTTGAAGAAATTTTGCTTTTTTGAGTTCATTTGCGGCAGTCAGCTAAGAGTTTGCGGCAGTGAAGTGGGCAAAATGGTCGTTTTCGAAATTGGAGTTTTAAAAGAGATTTCGTTCTAAAAAATAACGAAAACGTTATAGATATTTTTTTTTTTTTCTTACAAAATTTAAAGGTGGTGCAGTTGCGGCAGTGCAACACCCCACGCGACGCCCCTGGCTAGAAGCATCTTAAAAAACAGCCATTATAGTGAGTATAAATGGTACCTCTCATATCTTTACGATCTCTCATATCTTTACGCATTTTTTTCTGTGGACACAATGTGCGTAAATAAGCGAGAGGTTACTGTACTATTAATTTTCTGTTACAATTTCAGCCGCTTATCGCTCGATAATGTTTTAATAAACAAAAGTACTAGTGAATAGAAAGCGTGTTAATTGTTTATTTTTAAGACAGTAGAAGCAATATTTTATTTTTTTCAATAAATTTGTTGTAAACAAATTCTTTATTTCAAATTGAACTTGCAAAGTACAAAAGAATACAAATTTTAAGTATCAAATAAGCCACATACAAATAAAGATAAAATTTACTTGTTATTACAACTAGAAAATTTTATTTTACTAGTAGTATTATTTTATATCGATTTAAATCCGTTTTTTTTAATGGATGTATAGTTTTATCTATAGTATTCATATTTATAAATAAAGTAAAAAATTTGTTTAAAGTAAGAATGTACCCAGTCTGCTTTTAACTAGAAGCATTATCAAAAAGTAACCATTATAGTAAGTATATTTGGTACCTCTTGTATCTTTACGCAATTTTTATGTGGACACAAAGTGCGTAAAAAAGCGAGAGGTTACTATAGTACATATTCTCAACTTTACACTAAAATATTAAAAATGTATCTTAGAACGTTAAATAATAATACTAAGAATATTTTATTTTCTCTTGGCACCTTTTAATTCTTTTCTAAGTAATCTTTTGTTCTCAATACTAATTTTCAACATTTAGTAAAAGATAAGGTTAACCCCATATGATTTGATATTCATAAATGCGTAATAAAAGAAATAAAAAAAATTGATTAAACGTGATGTACGAACACTTCTTTGTATATACTTTTTTATATCTTTTAACTAGATATTAAATAAGCTTTCTTCGAAATCTATTTGTATATTAAAAGTTTGATTTATTTTTTAGTAGATATTTTCATTGCATTAAATTTTTACAAAAATTAGAGTTATGAGAATTAGCAATTGTAATTGACTTATAGCATATGTTAGAAGTACTAAATATTCAACAAACGTTTAAATGTATTTAAGCACATACAAAAAAAAATTAACAGATTTTTTTTACAATGTAGTATAAATTACAGTACTTATTTTATACCTTTGTTTTTTCTTACTTATATATTTAAAAACAAAGTACATGTTTTAATTTTTCACAACATTATTCCCAATTTACCCTTTTTATGTTATTATCCAATTTTTATTGTATTTTTCAAGATGTTCTAGTAAATATAGACAACAAGAAAAATGTGAACGAACATGATCGTAGAAATTGAAATCTAAGGTAGGAGACGGTATGGTGCCCATTGATCACTATAGTTTTGTCCATATTGGCTAAAATGGTATAAAAAATGAAAGCAAATCAAATTTTACTTTAAAATAAAACAATTTCGCTTTTAGTTACTTTAAGTATCAACACTTGAAACATAACTATTAATTGGTAATAACAACAAAGTATTGATTTATTAATGATCTTAGTTATTCTTTTTTTGTTATTTTTATTAAAAGTGCTCAAAAAACGTTATAAAATAAATAGTGTGAGGCTCGTAGACCGAATTGTCTTTCTCCATACCAATCAGTTGACCACAGTAATGGTTTTTTAAACTTTTATACTTTTCTTTCTTTTGTTAAATATTGTATATGAAATTACAACCTGTTATCTCAAAGCTTAGATTAATAGTTTAGCCTTAGTTAAAATGTTGTAAACATAAACTCTTTTCTAAAAAGTAAACTAGTGTAAAAGGGCATATGTGTCTATATGTGCATTTTCTTCAAAACTAAATTGTTTTTTAGAATTTCAAAGTCAGTAATAAACTAAGTTGTCTGTAACATTTCAGTGAACTTTCTTATTTTTGAGTTTAATTTTGTTGGTTTTTATAACTGCAAACTGTATTTAAGTTTACAAATATTTTTCAACGAATTTTACTTTGCTAGGTAAATGTATTGTTTTATCTCCTTTTCAGGTAAAATCTGGGAAACATGTATTAGTTATCGGCTAGCTATAATTTTAGATTGGTGTTAATAATTAAACTTATTATGTTTTGTTTTATTTCAGATTTGATCATTCTCGTAATTTTCTAGTTAATAAAACTGATCTAGGAAACATATTTATTTAAGCGTCAATAGAAAACAATCAAAATAATTAGACTGTTTAAAAAGAAAATTAAACTAACAAAACTGATATTCTATTCTAAAGTTCATTTTCTTTGTTTTCGCGCAGTATAGGGACTTTTAAGATTACTTTTCTTAAAATACCCGTCTGAGACAATTCTTTTTTTACTTTATGTTTTAGATCAGGGGTCGGCAGGCAGTTAGTGGTCGCGGGCCAAATTTCAAGTTTCCAAAGTCTTCGCGGGCCGCAGTTTTAGTTTTAGTGACATTTCAATTATCTTATGGTTTTAGTTTTAGTCACACTAGAGAAAGTTTTTACTTTTATTCACCTTATTATTTAATATGACTTTTAGCTATACATAGAATGCCTATTTAAATTAATATTTATTATGATTCACACTGACTAATATACTTTAATAAATATGTACTAATATTGTTAATAAAGTATGTACTTTCATAAGCACTTAATAAGTTAAACTTAATACTTTTTTTTATTTTACTTACAACCTATATCTCTATAAAAACCTAACTTGAAAGACAATTTATGGGTTTCTTTTATACATTTGTTATATCATCAACACTTTTTTATATTTCTAAGAATATTTACTTCGAAAAAAGTTTTTGCGAGTTAAATAATTTACACTCATTTTGAAATTTAGTAATTAGTTAACATAATAAAATTAATACCTGTTTGTATTCAGAAAGCTAAAACAAATGATTTAACATAATTTATTCTCAAATACATTAATAATTAAATATTTTATTAGTAATTAGACTTTTACATGGTTTCCACTTAAAAAGCAAAAAATGTCTGAGATGAATCAAACAAGCTTAAATTTATTAAAATTTTAAAAAGCTAATAAATAGTTGCTAATCAAGCTTAAATACCTAGTTAAAATATCATCTTTATCAAAAAGTACACAAAATGTAAAAAACACGAAAAAAATGCAATTAGTAAACTACACAACAGTTATAAAAACTTTTCTGAGAATTGGAAGATTTCTTTAAAGTGTTTGAAATAAAAGCTTCACACACACCTGAGTTTTCAAGCTTTTAAAATAGCCTGTTTGTGTAGCAACCCAGTTAATATATAGTTCACTACATAAAGAAATAACAAAGGTTATTAACAGTAAATAAACTACATGCCAAAAATATATAAGTCAGCTGGAATGGACAATTAAGTTTCTTAAACAAGTTTTACAAAAGTATAAAATTTTATTAAGTCATTAGCAAAGTAGAATTTTTTTTTTATTAATCATGTTAGCAATTCTTTATTTGCAATAAGAATATTGTATTTAAAAACATTAATTGTAAAATATAAGACGAGCTACAAGAATAAAAAAAGCGTTAGTTAGGAGTTATTGCGAGAAACAATAAAAAATCACCAAAGTCATTTTCGACTAAGCACATTATTATCTTCAGTAACTACAGAATAATCAGAAAAAATTGTTAAGGCAAGTAATAAAGTAGCAAAATTTATTACCTAAAACAAGATATCGTTTATAATTGAAAACTTTTATAAAAAATTCATGTTGGCGGTAATGAAAAACTTTTGTTTATTTCTTCAATGACAACATGAAGTCGTGTTTAGGAAATGCATTAAGGTTATAAAGTCGCATAAATCCAATTAAGACTTTAATCAAACTGTTTACATGAGAGCACTGATAAAAAAACTATTGCTCATCTGAGAATTTTTATTGGAGATGTTTTTACTAACTTTGACATTTTAGTAGAATATCTTGTTTTAGTTCCAACGCGAAGCACAACAATCGGTGAAATTTTTCAAGTATAGGTGCAATGTACCAATACGGAGTTTTTGGAAGTACAACTCCTTTTTTTTTGGTATAAAGTTTTATTAAAGTTTAAAAAATTGTCTTATAACATTTATCAATATCAAAAAATACTGTTAAGCAACTATAATATATTTTTTAATAAAAAAACATTTATTTGGTAATTTTTTTTGAGTCAAATCAAAATTTTATTACTTTTAATGTAAAAATTGTTTGAAATTCCAGGTTTTTTTCAAAAATTCTCAAGTTCAAGTTTTTTTCTAGAATTTTTAACCGTAAATTCACAAATTTAAAGCTTTTCCGGAATTCAACATATTTGGCAACACTGATTGTTCATTCTTTAATGTACACAATAATATAAATAATATTTTGAATTATATCAGCTGCAAGACTTAAAATTTAACATATATTAAAACTCAAACTAACACTGTGGATTGAGCAAAACATACATCATAAGTTTATTTTGCCACTCTTTCAAGCAAAAAAGTCAGCCTGAGTCAACAAGACATTCTAGATATTTTTGTGCACAAAAAGCAATTCTAGCCAAAAACTTAATTAATGGCTTAGTTGGCCTGAGATTTGAAGTCTTCAAATAGTGATGTGTGGCAATGTTTAGTTGTTTATTTGCTTGAATTTGAACTATTTTGATTAACAATGTACAAACTTTATAAATTTACTATCCCTATATCTAGTTTATATTAAATAGGTAGCTCCAAAAAACAGCAATTGTGTGTACTGATATGCAAAGCATAAAAATTAACTTAGCTTGAAAAAAACAATTTTGAAAAATGGAATGTATACCTAACAAAAATTATATTAACTTATGTCATATATATTGTTTTAAATGTGTCTGTACAAATTTAGATATGACATGTATAAATAAAAATGTTAGAAAAGTATGCATAAACTAAACTTAAACTAACTAAAGTATTAAACAAAAAGTGGTTTAAAGTATGAGCATTTTTTGAAGTTGGTGTGCATAGAAAACTTATAAAAATTAAAATGTGTCAAAACAAAAATCAAATGAACCTTATTTCTTATTACTATGTTATTTTAAATGTTATAATATAACAATAATATAACATTTACAAATAAAAAAATTATAAAAGAAACTGAGGTATAAATATTATTGAAAAAGAATATCTAAACTATAAAGATATAACACTTTAGTTAGTTACTGTGCATTACTTTTGTACAAAATGGAAAATATTTGCATTTAGTTTATTTAATAAATAGGTATTATATAACCAACTTATTAAATCCAAGCACTCTTGACACTCTTTTTTTAGATAATTACTTACTGCTGTAAAAAAGAATTAATTATAAAACTGAGAAACATATCCTGTTAGAACCCTAAGCTGTCTTTTTCACATTTTTAAACTAAAGCAGTAATTTCTTAAAATTATTTTAAAATGTTATAGAGAGACTTAAAATCAAACTAATCAAATTAAGTCAAATTACCTAAAAAATTTAAATAAAAATATAATTTTGCTCAGCGGGCCACATTTACATGCTCGCGGGCCACAAAATTTTCTTTCGCGGGCCGCATTCCATTCAAAAGAATAACATGCTCGCGGGCCGCAGATTTACCCTTCGCGGGCCGCAGTTTGCCGACCCCTGTTTTAGATAATTGATAAAATATCTAAATGCTAATCTTTAAACATTTGTTTTAATGAGGTTTTGACTTTGTTTTAGGTATTTTCGGGGGGAACAGGTCTAAATTGCGCGAAGATAAAATTGCACGAGGTTACTAAATTGCACGTGGGGACTAATTTGCACGAGAACAAAATTGCACGAAGATACTTTTGCACGAAGACTAGTTTGCACGCAGGCACAAAGTTGCACGAGGGAACAAAATTGCAAGAAGACTTATTTGCACGGAAGCTCAATTTTGCACGAGTTACAATTTTGCACGGAAGGTCAATTTTGCACGGAGGGTCAATTTTGCACAAAAAAGTACTAACTTAAAATAACTAAATAAAAAAATTATTAAAACCTTTATATTTTATTAAAAAAAATAAAATAAGTATGTATTAGTGTAATTAATTTTAATTTATTTAGGTTTATATTAGTTTTAATTTTTTTTTATTTAGTTTTTTTTTAATTAAAACTAAATTGTGGTGTTTAAAAACTAATATAAATTTTAAAAGTTTTTGATAAAAATATAACTGCAATTTTATTTTAATAAAAATATCTAAGCATGTAATGAAGTATATTTAAATTAAATTAAAATTATACTATACTTCAATATGAAACGAATCAAGATTAAAAATAAAAATAAATAAATAATATTTACATGGGTAGGTGTTAAAATTGCACGAGGGGACAAAATTGCACGAAGATACTTTTGCACAGAAAAAAGTGGAATGCAAGACATTGAGACAACTAAATTAATTTAGAAAAGGAAAAAATCCGTCTGATGAAATTTTTATTGTGCATTGTACAGAAAGTTCTGTTATGGTTGTGTACTTCTATAAATTATACTTAAAATTTTTTTTAATGTTTTATATAAAAGTTTTAAACATAATTTACATATCATTATTTTCTATTTGTCTAAACTTTATCTTAATTGTATGGCTATTAGCACGCGCTTTACTCTAATTATATCTTAAGTTTATCCTGCTCTGTTTTTTCTCTTTATCTAACCCAGACTTGCGCAAATGCACTTTCAGAAGCAATTTTCTTCTTACTTTTTTAAACGAAAAAGGAGATACAAGCTTTTGACTGAAATAAAACAAACAAAATAATACAACAGCTACAATTAGTTAATCTCTATTTTTAACAAAAAAATTTATTAGTATAAACAAAACTCTTTTTGGTAATTATATTTTAATAACAGTTAGAATCTAATTTTATAATCTAGTTTTTAATTTTTATTTAAATATATTTTTTTTGATTGATTTTTGTTTATTATTTAATTTGTTCCTTTTTACTTTTTAATTATTATTATTTCTGCTAAACTTATTTAATTAATTATTTAATTTTTTCTAATAACTTGAATAACTTTTGTTTTGGACTTTTATTCATTGTATTTATTATTTAATTCATTAATTATTATAAATCTTATTTATTTTTGATTTTTTTTTTAGTCTAAAACTTAAAATTTATTTATTTTTTAGATACTTGATTTTTTAAATTCTGACTTTTTTATTATTTATAATAATCTATTTAAGATTTTATTTCAATTTTTTACTTGAAATTTTTTTTTTAACTTATAAATATTTTTTTTTCCTTTTTAATTACTTTTTTTTTAATTGATTTGTTATTTTTTACTTGATATTTATTTATTGTTTTGTTTTTAGTTTATTTTTTATTTATAACTTAAAATTCTTTACTTATTTATATATCTTTTTACTTGTTTATTATTTAGTTGTTATTTTGTAGTTCAATTTTTTGTATTTTTGTAAATATTAAATAATTTTTTTTGTATTTTTCTATTATTTAGTTATTAAATTTTTTAATTCTGATTTTTTTAAATATTAAATAATTTTTTTCGTGCAAACGAGTCTTCTCGTGCAATTTTGTCCCCTCGTGCAAAAGTGTCTACGTGCGATTTTGACCCGTCCCTGGGAAGGAAACAAAACCCGTGTAAAATTGACCCTCCGTGCAAAGTTGTCTGCTCGTGCAAAAATATACCCTCGTGCAAAAGTGTCTTCGTGCAAAAGTGAACCTTCGTGCAATTTTGTCTACGTAAAATTTTATCTTCGTGCAATTTTGTGCTCTCGTGCAAATTAGTCTTCGTGCAAAAGTATCTTCATGCAACTTTGTATTTTCGTGCAATTTTGTACGCTCGCGCAATTTAGACAGCTACCCATTTTCGGGAGTATATGGGACTCTCTTGAGGCAGTCAATTAATTTTTTATCACTTTATTTCTAAAAATTCTTTGTAAAATAACGATTGTTTATTAAACGCAAGTCCTTATGAGGATTTATTATATTTCTTAGTTGACCTTTAAATTATACAACAATCTTTATTGGTAGGGTTTATATGTCAAAGGCCGTTTGTCAGCCCAATTAGTGACTTCTTTAGTTTGGATAATTCAAGTTCTTAAACAAAATTTTCAAAGGACCACCACTTAAAAGGTAATACAAATTTCTCATGTAACAATCATTTACTTATGCTATATTTTAGTTAAGTGACTCTAGTTTATTTTGTATTGATAACTAAAGTAGAGTTATAAATCAGTAGTTGTGTACTGAAATAATCTTTTTACATCTTTTTGTGTTTGTATTATTTAAATAAACTAAAATTTTTATTCCTATTAACTTTTTTTATAAAAAACAATCAAAAAAATACTAAATCGTTGATTGAGGAAGTTAAATAAAAAAAATTAATTGTTAAAATGTTCCTTTAATATTTTCGCTTAATATATAAAATTTTTGAGCTGCATATGTTAAAATTTTTTTAGCAAACTATGCGGTAATGCTGATATCTTTTTGTAGTATTTTAGTATTTATTTATTTTATAGCTTAAAATAATTATTTCACTACCTTTGGTATCAAGCTGTTTTATTAATCATTTTACTTTAAAAACAAAATACCTAGTGTTTAATTAACTGTAAAGGTTTTTTTTTTCACATACACGTTGTTATCTCATAAAAAGTTTTTGTGATTTTCTAAGCTTTTGTTACTTGGCCTAGATATAAACAAGATTAAAATGGTTAAAAAAAAGTTATCTTAATAATTTTGGTCATTTTCTATACTTTTTTGTTGTAAAATATTCAGAAAGTTTTGTTTTTAGAATCAGTTGGTCGTATGTAGTAAAAGTTTAGTTGTAAGAATTACATTGCAGTTAAACTACTACAAAATTACAACTTTTCAATGAAAACATGGAGCTTATAACACTAAACGGCTTAAATCGAATGATAAAAATTGTAAAGAAATAATGTCCAAAAGTAGTTATGGTATTCTATGAGAATAAAGCTTTCTTATAATTGAATAACTTTTAGCCGATAACTAGAAATAATATTTAACTTATTTAAAAAAGTTCCCCTCTTTATCTTATATCTCTTAGTTACAAGTTACTTAAACATACACAATTTTGCTTCCTTTTATTGGCTTTCACAGCCAATTTTTTACTAACCATAAAATCTTGTTCATACTGTTTTACATCTTTATTAGCAGTAAAACTGTATTAGTTGTTTTTTGCTTCGTTAAATATTTTTTTCAGTGTCAAAAGATATGAAGTTGTAGTATTTTTGGCAAACCTTAAACTAAACTGAAATAAAAAATTTAACTTGTTAAACTAAAAGTGTATAGTATGTGTAACTTAGTGTTAACCTTATAATTTTTTTTTGTAAAATATTATAATTAAATATTTTCTGAAATTATAATAAATGTAGGCTGTTAAGTATTTTTGCATGAAATGACTTTATGTACAAACAGACCCGATTAAACTGAAATAGTTTAGTTTAAAGTTATAAAGAAGCTGAGATTTAAACCAACAACCGGTGAACGGTTACAGAACGAGTACAAATTTTTTAGAGCATTGATCGAAACTTCGAAGCTTTCCCTTCCAACTGCGAAGAGTTTTAGTTTTACAGACACAAGGATGTGACCCAATCATCTTACAACTATGTCGAATACGTGTTTTCACTGGTCTTTGAAGTTTTCGTAGCTTTCAGTTTCAAATCTTCAACAATAAAAATTCATCTAACTCGTATCCGTCCAACGATAGATTTTTTTCAAGTAAATCGTGCACGCCGCTATAATTCTAGGGTAACTTATGCCTGCAATTTTTGATCACATATTCGATCTCGTGTCGAGTTCATGTACTTCTGTAGTATCTGTGAAATTAACTGCATAAGATATATTGTCTAGTTGTACCAAAAGCGATCGTCATAAACTTTGGCTTAAACAATTTTCTTCCTTTTATTGGCTTTTTACAGCCAATTTTTTTCTAACTATAAAATCTTGTTCATACTATTTTATCCCTTTATTAGCAATAAAATTGTATTAGTTGTTTGGCTTCGCAAAATAAGTTTTTTAGTCTTAAAATATATGAAATTTTTGTATTTTTAGCAAACCTTAAACTAAACTGAAACAAAACATTAAACTTCTTAAATTAAAAGTGTATAGTGCGTGTAACTCAATGTTAATAGGAGAAAATTATTTTTTTGTAGTATTTTTCTAAAATTATATTTAATGTAGACTGTTAAGTATTTCTGCATGAAATAAGTTTATATACAAACAGACCCAATTAGTTTGAAATAGTTTAGTTTTAAATTAAAAAGAATCTGAGATGAAGAAACCAACGATCGATGAACGGCAACTTGGCACAAACTTGTCAGAGTATTGATCAAAAACCCCGAAGCTTTCCTTTCCGACTGCGAAAAGTATTGTTTTACAGACGCAAGTCTGTGACCTGATATTCTACAACCATGTTGAGCACGCGTGACCACTGATCTGTGAAGTTGTCGTAACTTTCAAGACTTTTCAAATCTATCTCAAAAAAATATTCATCTAAGCAGTATCCGCCTGTAAAAACAGAGTTTCCGCCAAAATTGTGCACAAAACACATTCATGCGTGCAATTTTTGATCACGTGTTCGAACTGGTCTCAAATTTCGCACAGGTGTCTATAGAGTGATTGTGCATTTAGCCGTCAGTTATACTTATATTGTCTAGTTGTACCAAACGCAATCATCATAAACTTTGGCTGCAATTTCAAAGGATCCGGTTGCGGTGGAATATTTTTCGACGAGCTTAAAAACGCAGTATTTAAAGTAAACGTCGCCTTTAAAGTAGACTATCGATGAAAAACTGCTGAAATCACGAATTGCTGCAGCAAAGTCAACTGAACTTCTGCCTTGAATCAGTCGATGGAAGCTTGTTTTTTCTGTGTAATACTCGTAGTTTGATGTAAGTGTTCATGAGTCATAAAAAAATACTGAACTCTTTAAGTTTTAAGAAGTTTATAAAAAAATCAGGACAAACTAGGAACTTAGCTTCTTTAAAAAAATTTTCCTATGACATTAATGCCAATTTGTTATGAGAAAACGATTACACAGCTACTCGAGCATGAAATTTTAAGTTGCAACATGAAAAGTTTATTTGACACTCATAATTCACTGTATTGAACTATTGCAAACTGCAAAGTATAACTTAATTTATCATAGTTCAAAAAAACTTTTATTACAATATAAGCCAATGAAGTTCTTGTAAGCATGACTGCTACTCAAAAAGGGTTGCCAACCTTCTTTTTTATTATAAGGCTTTATGATAAATATAAGAAAAATAAAACATTATTAGTATTGAAGTACAGTTATTGATCATTTTTAAAAACATTTTTGCTTCGTTACTTTTATCTTAAATTTTACTTTATTTTTAAGGCTGATTTTGTAAAATTCTTATCTTTTAAAATTTTTGCATAAAAAGTGAAGCTTATGCACTGTTTGACTCCAAGGTTGATATCATTATTTATTCTAAGTAATATTTTTGATAAAACAATATAAGCAATGTTACTGAAATGATGTTATTTTAATAAGGTTTTTAAGCAAATGCAGCATGATTGAAACGTTTTTTATCTTAGTAATTGATATTTTTGTAAGATATAAGCTAACAATATAACATTAAAAAAATAGTTATTAATTTTTGTTGTGTTGAACATTAAAACATAATTGATTATTGAAAAAAAAAAGCGCCAAAAAACTTGGTCCGAGGACCTGGTGTACAAAAAAACATTACGGTCATAACAGTTTAGTCAAGTCATACACCAGGATACAGTTTAAAGTCATGACCAAAACATAACAGCTCTAGTTAGACAAATGTCTACTTTTTAACTAAAAAAAGCCCTCTGTTACTAAAAATTTTTCTCTGGTCAAAAATACTTTTATGGAGTTTTTTTTTCTAACAAACTTTTATTTCTTAAATCTTTATATTTTTACAAACTTCGTTTAACTATAGTTCTATTGTTTTTGGAATAGGTATTCACATCTTGTTGGTTAGTTAAATTATTACTATTTTCAATACTTGACATTTTTACTTTATAGAAGGGTTAAAGAATTTTAAAAATTCAAAGTAATTTCTACTAGATAGTTTTTTTATCTGTTTAAAATTTAAATAGTACAATACATGCTTTTGTCAGGGTGGCCACAAAACCTAAAATCTTGATAAAAACCTGGATTTTTAGAGATTTTGAAAAAACTTGGAATATTAAATAAAAATCACTAAAAATACTGGAAAAAACTTGAATCCTATACAATTTTTACATATTAATTTGTAAAATTTTAATTTAACACAAAAAGTCTGTCATACAGTAAAATAAGATTTGTTATGTCAAATTAATTTTATTAAAAAACACAATTAAAGTAGATAAAAAGTATTTTAACTATGGTGTTATGTTACTTAGACTATTTTTTTACTATAAACTAGAAATAGACCAAAAACTTGTACTTTCGAAAACCTGGGAAAAAAAATTAAAAAACCTAATTGAAATTTCTCAAAAACCAGTGGCCATTTCGTATTTTGTTGATCAGAAGTTATAAAATAGTAGAAAAAAACTTAGAAAAAGGTCAAATCTTGACCACTGAAATCATTACAAATTTTAATACTTTAGATTTACTTCTAATATAACTTTATACCAGTTAATGTTTGATAATTCTAAATTATTTTAAAACTAATTTTGATCAATATTAGGGTGGCTATTAAACCCTGGATGCATAAGTTTAAAAAGCCAGACAAAAACAACAGGCATATAACTTATTTAAGAAAATTAAAAACTTAAAATCCTGGATTTCTTATAATTAGTCATTAAACTACTTAGAGAGGTTGCATTTATACAACTAATATTTTTACTATAATTAAATTTAGACCGAATAAGAAGTTACTGTTTTACTTTATAAAATATGAACTTTTTAAAACTTTTCTTATCTTAAAAAACAAAGAGCATTATAGTATTTTAATTTTTTTTTAATACTATTAGTTTAATGTTGTTATAACTATTAAGGACAATAAAGCTTGTTTTAAATTCCTAAAGATTAACTTTTAAATGCAAGCAAATTGTTTTTTTTTAATTCTCCCAGGTTTTCTGGTGTTTTTAAATGCTTGTATTTTAAATACTTTTTCAGTGTCAATTAAATACATATCAAACAATTGATTTTAATACTAAAATATTTCTAATAAATACTATACTGTTATGTTAGAAATAAGAAAAATAACACATAAAAAGCATTGAAGTACAGTTCTTGATTTTTTTTTAATGTTTGCGTTATATAACTCTTTTTAGTTAAATATTAATTAATTTTTAGTCTGAGTGTGAAATTTTTATATTAGAGTTTTATCATTAAGTGTAAAGCTTATGCATGGTTTGACCTCAAAATTGATAAAATTAATTATTCAAAATAGTATTTTTGACAAAACAACTTCTGAAAGTTACTGAAATGATTTTATCCTAACAACATTTTCAAGAAATTGCAAATTGATCAAGACTTTTATTACCTCTGTAATTGTCATTTTTATTGAATATTAGCTAACAAAATAAATGTTTTTTATTTATTTTTGTTCTTGTACATTAAAACATGTAGAACTTTTTTAAGTATATGTTTTACTTTAAAAATTGCACTCTGTTATTAAAAAACTTTGTCCTGTCAAAATTAATTTTATGAACCTCTTCTTTTTTTTCTAGCAAACTTGATTTAACTATATTTCTAATGTTTATTGATTGAATCATTATATTTTTACATTTAAAAAAATATTGACATTTTTACTTTAACATGATTTTAAAGAAATTCAAAAATTCAAAATAATGTTTTCTTACTATTTTATATTTATTGTTCAAAGTGTTAAGATTAAATTACATAGTTTTGTCAGGGTGTAAACAAAACCTAAAGTCCTAATAAAAACCCGATTTTTTTTAGTTTGGAAAAACCTGAAATTTTGAACAAAAATCACTAAATAATATTGAAAAAAATCTTGAGTTTTAGATAATTTTTACACTCTAAGTAGAATAGTTTTGATATGGCACAAAAAATCTATTATATTGTAAAAAGAAGTTTGCTTTTATCAGATTATTTTTATTTTAAAAACATATTTAAAGTAGCTAAACACTATCTTATCAATGTTGTAATGTTACTCAAAACACTTTTTCATTTCCATTCTAGCATTTTTTTTTTTTTGAAAACTTGATTAAACCTTAATTCTTTTGCTTATTGAGTATGTAATTACATCTTGTTGATTAGTGTAATGTTTACTATTTCAAATAATTTTAAGTTTTTTATTCAATGAAGGTTGAAAGATATTTATAAATTAAAAACAGTATTTTCTAAATAGTTGTTTTCTTGTGAAAAGTGTAAATAGTACATTACATGCATTTGTAAGGGTGGCCACAAAATCTAAAATCCTATTTAAAACCGAGGTATTGAGAAGTTTTAAAAAGGCCTGAAAAAACATGGTTATTCTAAACTTTAATAAATTTTTACATGCTACGTAGTAAAACTTTGATTTTGCACAAAATGTATATATAGTGAATAAAATTATCACATCAAATTTTTTTATATAAAAACAATTTTTAAGTAGCTTAACAGTTTTCTTATTATCTTACTTAAAACATTTTTTATTCTTAAACTTAAGTTAAAATAGAAACTGACCAAGAAACCGTACTTTTAAAATGCTGAAAGAAAGTCAGAAAACATGAAAGAAATTTCTCAAAAACAGTAGCCATATTGTTTTGTTATACAATAGTAAAACAATAAGTAGAGAATGCTTAAATCTTAGCTCACCACTTAATTCATTACAAATCTTAATACACTAAATGTACTCCTAATGAAAAATTTATTACTATTTAGCATGTGATAATTCAAAAATGTTTTAGAGTGGCCATTAAACCCTGGATGCTTAAATTAAAAAACTCTAAACAAAAATCAACATGTATAATATTCTGTTTGAAAAATAACTTATTTTCAAAAAATTAAAATCCTGGAAATTTTATCATAAGTCATTAAAATACTTAAAAAACCTAAATGCAATTTAAAACCTAAATTAAAATAATGAAACTTATATTAAATAAGAAGTTTCTTATTTACTTAATACGTATATATTTTTCTTTGCATTTTAATTGTCTATTATCCAATCTAAGTTTCACTATTTTGTGTATCAAATTTTTTCAGAAAATTTTGAAAGCTTTTAAATTCCAGAAAATGATTACACAGTAATAGTAATTCTAACGTGAAATGTTTAATTGTATAATGCAGCGTTTATTTAATATTAACAACTTATTTTTTTGTAATTTTTGCAATTCGGCAAAATTAAACTTTTTTTCTTATATATTAGTACAACTTTTTAATTTTTTTAAAATTAATTATTCTTTTTTGAATCATTGGTATAGAAAAATTCTAATTTACGTTAATGTCCTATAAGTTTAACATTTACTGTTTAGATATTTAGACAATAAGTATATTATAGTTATACTAGTTATATTTTTATTTGAAGTTTTAAAAACTTTAAACTAGTTTTTTTCACTCAAATGAACTTTACATAATAACTGTAATATCTATTATTGAAATTGCAGAAAGTTTTAATACCAAAATTATTAAAACATTTTAAAGAACCAGCAGATATGTCTACTCAAGAAATGATTGAAAAGTGCAAGGTTATTTAAAGTTGCTTTTTTACAAACAATAAACAATATGCTAAAAGTACGTTACTACTTTCGTAAACAAGTTATAACAGAGTTAATTAAAAAAGTTTTGAATATAATAACAAGTTTTATTGAATTAAAAGTTCTATGGTATATAAGTAACAATTAATTTTTAATTCATAGTTGTATAAACTATTGCATAACAATATGCTATGTTTTATAAAGTAATGTTTTTACTAATTGAAATAATAATTATGTTAAATGTAATAAAATGTTTAAAGTAACTAAAGCTTAAAAAATTATGAAGTAATAGTATTTAATTGAAATTAGAATATCCACATGAAATTGAAAAGAGATCTTGACAATCAGTACCAAAAATGGCAGGAAAAAATTGAAAGTCGGAATGTTAATCCAAATGATATTATCTATGCTCGTGTTAGCAGAGTTTCGATTGAAATTGATATAATTCTTCATCAAAATAAAATAATGAGGGTAATGCTAACCGGCGATGAAAATGTAAAACGAGAGCTGACACTGTTAACAGAAGAGCTCGATCACTTTAAAGTTCAACTAAACGAAATACATCAGAATTTTGTCAACTTTGTTAATGACGTTATAAATGAGCAAAATGGTTTGAGTCCTCAAAGAATTCAACAATTTGAACAATTTACAGCTGACGAGTCATTTGTTGGTGATCAATGTGCGATATGCATGGGAGACATTGAAATCGGTAGAAACATGATGCGTCTTGATTGTGATGGTCAGCACACTTTCTGCCAAGTTTGTATCGAAGGATGGTTTGCCAACCACAAAACCTGCCCAGTTTGTCGCCATGCGTTTTAAATATTTGTTTAATATGAATTTAGATCTACTAAAATGTTTTTTCAGGTGTCTTTTCTAATTACAACTATTTGTTGGGTGGTAATGTAATAAATTTTTAATACTATATCTCTTGTGCTTTTATTTTTGTTTGTTTTTTTTACAAAAAATAAAATATGTTTAGTAAATTTTATAGAGTATAGAGTATATAGTATACTAAAAATTTACATATGCGTCTTAAAAATCTTATATTTTATTTAAACACATTTTTAATTTTTCAAGTTATGTTTATTTTATAAAGTGTTTAACTTAATTTTTTTTACATTGTCAAAGATGTGGTTAACTTTTTTAAATTTAATATATTGTAAGGTATAATATAAGTACTATTTAAGAAATTGTGTAATTAAAGAAAATAGAAGTGTTTTTTTAGTGTGATCTAGGGGCTTAGCGTAGGGAGGGACACTGTTGCATGCGTACCTCCTAAGAATAAAAAATACTAAAAATTAAACACATCTTTATTACACATTCTTTCCTATGTTTGACATCTTTATTTCGTAGGGAATCTTATTTTTCATTAATTTTAGAGAAGTTAAACAACAAAAGTTGCATTTTATTTTTAAGAAGCAATACTCACGCATACAAATTGCCCTTTTCAAATCCTTTTGGGTTTTACTACAACCAGAAAGCAATTGAGGTATATAAAAAAACCATCAGGCAATAAGGGGTCATATTGATTAAAATACAAAAGGGCGATTAAGTTATAAGCAACAAAGGATGTTACTGTTTACCCAGTGTAAGCCCATAAAGTCATTATAGAACTAACAATTTTTAAGACCACAAAATCGCAATACAACTGACAAAATTTAAGTTTGCAAATTCAAAATAATGCAAGTAGACTTAAATCAAAAAAATCTCAAAATATTACTAATGTTTTGTATCTATCGATTGGTGTACTTGAAAAAAAATTACCTATACCTAAAATAATAACCGGTATATTTTTTAGACTTAAAGTGTAGAGCATTATCCACTTTTATTTGTTTATAATAGCAGTATAATACAGGTGTCTACGTTTAAAATGTCATATATAGTTAACGAAATAAATACAAGCAAACAATAAGGAATCTAGAAGTATTTGTTAATATATTTCGGTACTTATGATTTTTATTGTTTGTTTGTAAATCAGCAGTTATTTTTTCAAGTTATATAAACTAACTATTCATACAAAATTTTATGTTATTAGTTTACTAGCATTTACGACTAAATTTAAAACTGTTTAAATAAAATAAGTAAGTTAAGTTAATAGGCAATTTAAAAAACATGAATTATCAATAAATAAGTTAAGGTTAAGTAAATAAAATAGCATGATTTGAATAGGGGCATAAGGAAGCGAGCTCTGTTTGCTGATTCAATTATTTTTTTTGTTTGACTCTGCGATGGCAATTCTTTCTAAGTTGCAATTATACAACCATTGGATAATTGGGGTTCGCATGTGGTTTTATTTTTGATGGAACATGAGATTTTAGTATGATTAAAGTTGATTTTCTTTATATCTGTCAACAATATTTTCCGTGTGGATTTGTTAGGCTTCAGGCTGGATTTGTGCTGGTTATATGTGGTCGTAAAGAATAAGTTAGGGCTATGTATTCTTAAGTTATAGTCTAGTGCAAAATTGTGGCTTTATATATTCCTTTATGCAGACATTGACTGTTGAACGGACAATGAATAGCGTTTCTGCAGTTACAATTTGTCAGTTGGGCTTAGTACAGATAGAACTTTTTTTTTGTGTGCTTTAATAATTGATTTTACGTTCGTAGAGAAGCTGTTAGTGATCTTGAATGTGTTCTTGTTAAATATTTTTTGCAGCTTAGAACCTTCGGGGAAATGCGTGTTTATGAGAAGTAGGAATCGTTTTCCAACTTTGGTTTTGACTGAGTTGCAGTAAGGGGGTGAAAATATACGATGTTTCTTTTTCTTCACTTTTTACTTACTAGGTAGTGTGTGACACCTAAATTTATCTAATCAGTTAAAGCCGCTTTTTATTAAGGCGTCACTGTAGGGATTTTAAGCTATTAATTAGTGTATCCATTAGACCAGATATAAGCAGCTCAAATCCAGTCTGAACCTAACAAATCCACACAATCAACATTGTTACAGATGTAAAAAAAAGCACCTTGAATCATACTAAAAACTTATACACCATCATGCATAAAACTACATGCAAACCCCTCACCTATACAAACCAATGCTAGTACTAACTGCATTTTTAGAAAATCGCCATCGCAGAGTCTAACCAAAAAAGATTATTGATTCAGCGAACAGAGCTCGCTGCCTTGTGCCCCCACTTCAAATTATGCTACTCTTTAATAATTTAATATTATTTTATCGGTAGTTTATGTTTTTTAAATCGTCTTTTAATTTAACTTACTTAATTTATTCGAATTTATTTTATTTCGTCGTTAATTCTTGATTTAGGTGAATTTTAGTCAACTTTTTATTTTAAACTACCATTACTTATTAACACCTATTAATATTTTTTAAAGTATTAATAATCATCCTTAATTACTTTTCTATCTTTATATATATAAAATGCTTTAAACTGTCGTTTTATTGTAATACTTAAAGAGCTGCTTAGCAGTGAAACCTTGGTAGTAACAATAAACATAAGTTCTGAACGTATTGTAATGTTATAATGGCTCACGTTTGTTCGAACTATTTACTATTATCTAGCTAAAGACCTTTTTAGTCTATTATAGTTGTTATAAGTAATTATAGTTTTTTCTAGCCGCAGTGTTTGTATAATTTTTGCTTTTTTTGTTAATTTTACTTTGATTTGTAGTTAATAATACTTTTGATAGAAAATATAAACCCGTAATTTATTCTTTAAAATAATCTTAAATGCTGATGAAAAAAAGGTGATTTTCTTAACCTTGAAGTCACAACATCCAACCGCTAGCTGTTGTAATATATTTGAATGAAAAAATCTTCTTTTGTGAAAAAAACTCTGATGGCTTTGATCAATCTAAAATTGGTAAATTTATAGCCTTTAAATTTCTGATAAATTGCTCCAAACTAGGCAAAACTGTTTGGCTAATTATGTTATTTTATTAACTTAAAACAAAATTTCATCAAAAACCTTATAAGTACTTAAATAATCATTATAAATTTATTAATAATTTTTATAAACAAATGTTAGTTTCACCACATACTAATGTTTAAAGTAATAGCTTTAATAATTGACATGATACTTTTAACGTGATTGTTAAGTTTAAGGTAATAATAATGCATGACTTATGTGTTTTAATTATAAAGTAGGATAATTAGTTGAATACTTTACTTGAATTTCTTTTTTTTTTAGCCTTACAATCAACAATTGCGTACATGCTAGATTTTTAAACGTTTTTTTTTTTGATAATCTAAACCTTTTTAAGTAAATTTAAGACCTAATCTGTTTAAAATAAATGCTTTAAAAAGAAAATATGAATTAAATAATTGTTTAATTGTTTATTTCTAACCGGCTCTTTCAAGCATAAGATTAATAAAATACACATAAAATAAACATAAAATTAAAAGTTTTATGGTCGTAAGATTTCAACAAAAAACTTTTTAAACAAGGGATCGATATATTTTGAGGTTGTGGGGCGAATTTCAAAGTTAAAAATTTTCAGGACCGTCCGCAGTTGTAGTTTTTTATTTAGTCATCCTAACAGAGCCGAAACATCATTTAAAAGTTTTTAATTTATCACAAATAGTTTTCTTTTGCAATTAAAATAAAAACAACTTGTGGTGAACAGTAAAACAAAAACATCTTTTTTGAGCATATGTGTACGTTTTATTTAAAAAATTTACCGCTTTTATTAAAAAATTTAGCCCTGTCAAAAATACTTTTATGGATTTTTTTTTTTTTACTTACAAAATACTTTTTTTTTTTTGCAACTCTATTTTACTTTGTTTCTAATGTTTGTTGAGTAATTATCTACATTTTGTTGGTTAGAGGATTTTTAATAGTTTTAAAACATTGACATTTTTATTTTAATGAAAGTTTAAAAAAATTAAAAAATTCTAGTATTAATATCTAAACATTTTATTTATATTTTCTGAAATATGAATATTACATAAATGCTTTTGTCAAGATGGCCACAAAACCTAAAACCCTGATTAAACCTGGATTTGAGAAATTTTGAAAAAACTTAAACTTTTGAAAAAAAACACTAAAAAACATAAAAAATTCCTGGAAATTTGAACTAAAATCATTAAAAAACATAAAAAAATTAAAAAAGTTGTTAATTAGAATAATTTTGATGTGGCATAAAAAATCAGGTATATGGTAAAAAAATTTTCTTATTATCCTTTTTTAATAATTAAAAAGCATATTAATAAAGCTAAAAAGTTTCTTTTCAATGTTGTTATGTTACTTAAAACAGTTTTTAACCTTGAACTTAACTTAAAGCCAGAAATAGACTAAAGAAAGACTTTCAAAAACCTGCAAGAAAATAAGAAAACCTGGAAGAAATTTCTCAAAAACCAGTGACCACTCTGTTTTGTGTTGATCAGAAGTTGTACAATAGTAGAACAAAACGTCTGCAAATGTTAAATTTAGTTTGACAACTGAGATCACCACAAATTCTAATACAATAAAATTTATTTCTAATAAAATTTTAAATCCAATTTTTAGTATGTGATAATTATATGTATGTATTTTAGTATGTTTTAAAAATAAATTTGATCAGTATTAAGGTGGCCATTAAACCCTGGATTCTTAAATTTAAAATTCTAGAAAAAAAAACAACTGGTATTTAATTACTTAAAAAAAATCTTAGAAACACTCTAAATCCTGAAAACTTAATCAAGAGACATTAGACAATTTACAAAGCGTGATACTTCAACTTTTTTTATTTCTAAACTATATTTTTTGTTTTACTTTGAAAAATATATACTCTTTAAAGTGACATTATTGTATTTTTAATTTAATTTTATTTAGATATTTTTACTTCAGTGTTATACCTCAGAAAAACTAATGCTTGTACTTTAAAAATTCGATAATTATACTTTAAAAAGGTGCTCATTGTTTTATTTTTTAAACTATTCCAGGTCTTCTAATATCTTAAAGTGCAAGTTTTTGGTACATTTTTAGTGTAAAATTTAAAAAAATCAAATAACTGATTTAAATACTAAAATGTTGCTGAAAAAATACTATATTATAACTTTTTAAAAGTTTAAAGATAAGTATACAATTTTAGCATTATAATTGTTTGTTATAAAATCTAAGTTTCACTATTTTATTTACAAAAGTTTAAAATCTCAGAAAATGATTACACAGTTACTAAAACGTGATATTTCAAATCTTAATTTTTTTAACTCTGAATAACAGAAATTATTTTTTATTTTATTTTTATACTTTTGAAATATTGACCTGAAAATCTTAATTTTAGAACTAGGATAATGAAATTTTAATAAGCATGACTGCTACTCAAAAAATTTGTCAACCTTCTTTTTTATAAGGTTTTATAGTAAAATTATGAAAAAAGATAAAACATGAAAAGCACTGAAGTACAATTATTATTTATTTTATTAAATGTTTGCGTCATAACTTGTAGTATCTGCTAAATTTAATTTAAATGCAGTCTTAAGACTAAGATTGTAAAATGCTTATTTTTGAATTTTTGCATTGTTTTACCCAAAGGTTGACATCATTATTTTATCAAAATAGTATTTTTAATAAAATATCATGAGCTATGTTATAAAAATATTATTTTCTTATTTTTGAGCTAATACAAATTTATTAAGATTCTTTACTTTGGTTACTAACATTTTTGTTTTATCAAAGCTGAAAACATGAAATTTTATTATTTTTCGTTATGTTAAAATTTTAACATTAAAGGCCCTTATTAAGAATAAATGTAATTTTCTTAAAGAAAAAAGACTTTAATTTCGAAAACTTTGTTCGTAAAAATACTTTTATGGACTTAATGATTTTTTATAGCAAACTTTTATTTTTCCAACACTTGATTTTTTTGATTTTTAATTGTTATGGATCAGGTAACTACCAATTGTTGGTTTGTTAACATATTAAATTTAAATATTTTTTCTTTTTATTCGAATTAAAGTTGTTTGACTTAATGATTTTATAAGGCTTGCCACAAAACCTAGAGTTTAAGAACTTTTAAATAAAAAACTTGAAGAGCTGGAGTTTTTACAAAAATCACTTTAAAAAATTGAAAAATCTAGAGTTTAAAACAGTTTTTACAGGTAAAGTTGACAAATTTTGATTTGACACAATAAATCTATCATATTGATAAGATATTCAATATTTTTTTTAAATACAATTAAAGTAGCTTAACAGTACCTTTTCAATGTTGTCATACTACTTAAAGTATTTTTAACCTTGAACTTAGATTTAGATTTTATATTACTTAAATTTAGAGAAACTGTATAATAAAGCTTGCATCTAATTTTTAAGAAGCAATACTCACATTCAATATTTGTCCAACTGAAAGCCCTTTAGGTTAACCATGAAGACATAGTGGATATTAAAAACTATCATAAAAAGGAATCATTTTGATTGAAACCCCATAAAGTTTAAAATGCAAATAACAGAAAGTATTGTCCCAGTGTAAGTCAAAATTTAAGTCTACCTAGCTAAATATAACTGAAAAAATTTAAGTCCACTAAATCACTTAAAAACTTACAAACATAAAGTCAAAATAGAACTGACAAAATACAAGTCAAAAAAACTCAAAAGAGTATTGACAATCAAGGAGTGCAAATAAGTCACAAAAAAACCATGACTAATTTTAAGTCTGACTACTTAAATACTCCTACTTGATTAATTTTTAGATTAAGTTAATATCTTACACGTTTTTTTCTTGACTTTAATTTTTAAGAGCTAGGGGAAGTTGCACTGTTTGACAATAAATGTTAGTTTTCTTTACCTATCTCCTTGCAAAACGACGAAAAAGAGTGATATAAAAATATATTTGAGTAAATAGAGAGAGGAAAGGTAAAGTGAGATTTCTTTTGAAAATGACTTCAAGAGGAAGTGTAAAGGAATACCAGTTTCGTTGCTGTTCCATTAAATAGAATGTTAAATAATATATAATCAGTAAACAAGAAAGCAAGTTTACATCTTTAATATATAGCTATATAAACCAGCAACAGTGTGATCGCAGTGATGTTCTAGTCAAGACCTACCAAATGGAGTTCCAGAATTTAACTTACTTGTTATTGATTTGTTTTATGTAAAGTTTTCTGTCAAAAGAAGTTTATCACTTAAAACTGACTTAATGGTTTTTATTTCAAGTGGTTACATAATAAATTTTTTATAGATAGTTATTTTCTATCCCTGTTAGATTTTATTCTTATGTAAAGTTTTGATCACATTTAAAGTATTTTCCAAAATATTTTTATTTTTGAGTGTTTGGTATGTTTTTTTATAAAAATATAATCACTAAATGTCATGCCTAGTTTTTATAAGTAGTATAGATTCCCTTTAATTATCATTTAGTCCTAAGTAAATGTACACTACACTATACCCTTACAACACAACTATTTATTTTTTATCTTTTACCAGCTAGTAAATATATTTTGACATCATAATTAAGGTTTGATTTTTACAAAAGTTTCTGCTTATTGCAAGGACATCACAAAAAACTGCAAAATCTAATTATTGTTTACATTTATAATTTCAAAAAATTAATTAAAGTATACTTAAAGCAGAACTATATGTAATAATATTATTTGTATCATTAGTAAAATTCAGCTATTTTTTCTTGGTTTTGTTATGATTAAATATTACTTCTCTAAAAGCTACTTAATAACTATTTGTTCACCATTAAAGCTAAACTTAAAACTAGTAGTAAAAAATGTATCAATAGTTTGTTTTATTTATGCAGACCTAAGATTATTAAAAAAAAACTGCACTGTAATAAATATACTGAAAATACAGAAAAAATGGACCCTCAAGAAAATCTCAAAACATACAAGGTTAGTTAATACTATAAAAAAATAATCTTGTATAAATAAAAAAACAACGAATTAATAGACTTTTCTATTACAACTTTGTTATTATACTAATTGATTTTTTTTTGTTTGTATTACATTGCATTGTTTGTTGGTCTCTTTAAAATTAAATACTTTGTTTATATAAAAAAAATACTAAAACTACTTATGTTGCTCAAAGATATTGGTCGTAGGACCTTATGTATAAAAAATCCTTTTGGTCATCGAGTTTTAAACTACTGTAATACAATTCAACGTTTTATGCAGAATAAGTGTATTATAAGTAACTATTCGTTTTTTTTATTGTAAGAAACTGACAGTTTAAAGCAGATTGTTTACAGTAACAACTTAAATTTATAAGCTTATAAAAATAATAACAACTAAAAAAATTAGGATTTTAATATGAACTTGAAAGGAGACCTTGAAAATCAGTACCAAAAATGGCAGGAAAAAATAGAAAGTAGGGATGTTGATGATAGAGATATTACTACTGCTCGTATTGCTAGATTTCATTTCGGAAAATTAATAAAATTTAATCAAGATAATTTAGAGCATGAAATTTTAAAAACGAGTGATGAAAAATTTAAACAAGAGCTGACGTTATTGATTGGAGAGCTCGATCAGTTTATAATTCAACTGGTTGAAAAGTGTTTTAGTTTTTACAATTTCATAAAAGAAGTTATTGAACAACAAGGATTGACTTCCCAAAGAATTCAGCAATTTGAACAGTTCACAGCTGATGAGTCATTTGTTGGTGATCAGTGTGTGATATGCATGGGAGACATTGAAATCGGTAGAAATATGATGCGTCTCGATTGCGATGGTCAGCACACTTTCTGTCAAGTTTGTATTGAAGGATGGTTTGCTAACCACAAAACCTGTCCAATCTGTCGTCATGCATTTTAGAAAAAAAATTAACGCAAACTTTTGTACCATTGCAGATTTAACTTAACAATTTTCTTTGCTCGTAACGAATGTTTGATGCAATAGTTCAGTAATAAAATTATTTAAAATTAGACCTCTTGTTTTTTTTGATAATTATTAGTACATAAAGTAAACTATGTTTAGTAAATCTTATAAGGTACTTGGTAAATTTTCCAAACTTCACACTAGAACATTTAAGATATGTACTAAAATTTTAAAAGTATTTAATTTATACTGATTTATTATCTCTTTGCTTGTTTTAGCTTTTTTTTTTTTTTGAGACAGATGGTCAACTATATTTATTAATAGCTAAAGTAATTAAAATTTATATATAGTACGGATTAATAATATTACTTATTTTAGTGTGACCTATAAACATTTCTTTAATATATGTTTATTTAACTTTTTGATTAAATTTATAAAATTTTTTACAAAACATTTTTCTTATAGCATAGGTTTAAGATAAGATGTATTTAATCTTGGAGCTATTAAAAATGCTAATATTTAACTCTTTTGTATAAAATTGTAATGCATTATTATTCTGCATAGATATGCATATATAAATTTAATATTTAAACCGTGTAATAATGACAAATTTAAACTGTCATTTTAGTGTGATCTATTAAAGTTTCTTTATTTTACATATATATTTTCTTTTTATTAGTTGCATATAGAATTTATTACTAAATATTTTTCTTATAGCATAGGTTTAAGAAAAAAGTATTTTATCTTGGGTCTATTAAAAATGCTAATATTTGATTCTTATATATAAATTTGTAATGCATTATTATTCTGCATATATATGCATATATAAATGTAATATTTAAACCGTGTAATAATTAAAAATTAAAATTGTCATTTTAGTGTGATCTATAAAAGTTTCTTTTTTTTACATATATAATTTAATTTTATTTGTTTTATATAAAATTTATTACAAAATATTATTCTTTAAGTATATTTTTAAAATAAAAATATTTACTTTTGGTGCTACTAAAAAACATTTTAACTTATACATATATAACTTTACTGCAAATATTGTTTTCAAAATTCAATAATTGGTTTTCAAAAATTTCTAGCCGAACTAAAAAAACATATACAAAAGTCTAAGTTATAAATAAATTTAAGTATAATCGCATCTTAAACTACAGTTATGTTATAATGAAAAATTTAGTTAAGCTTTTTTTTTTTGTTTAACCTGTTTTGTATTGAGCAAACGTAATTCAATAGTATAACAAAAAGTAAATAAAGGTTAAATCTTAGTTTGACTAGTGAATTCATTACAAATTTTAATACACTAAAACTACTCTTAATGACATTTTAAATATTTTTTTATATGTGATAATTCAAAAATGCTTTCAAATTTAATCACTTCCAAGGTTGCCATTAAATACTTAATACTTAAATTTTAAATCCCAGACAAAAACAACTGGTATATTATTATTTTTGAAAATAAAACTTTGAAAACTAAAAATCCTTGAATTTTTATCATAAGTCATTAAAATATTAAATTTACAATTGTACAATAATAATATTTTTTTAAATAAGATCTTACTGCTTAACTTTGAAATAAAATAAAAATTAAATTAATTTTTAATACTAAATGGCATTATAGAATTTTTCATTAATATATAGTTTAAGTTATTTTAGTTTAGTGTTATACCTAATAGAGACAATAAAGCTTGTAATTTTGTAATTCTAAAAACTTACTTTAAAAATTTTTTTTTTTTTTTTCATTTTACGTCTCAAAACTTAGCAAAAATATTTTTTTTTGTAGTTTTAAAACTTAGACTACCTCTTACTTATTCTAACTCTTTCTTCACTTAGACTACCTGTTAGTATTTATAAGTTTGACATTTACTGTTTAAAAAAATTTCAGTTATTTGTCTTAACTAAAATAGATTACCAAAATATCTTAATAAATATAAATAATAAATAATAAATGTAAAAAGCTTATTTAAATAGAGGTGTGCAAACGAAATATTTTATTTACAACCCGCTTTTGGTGACAAAAAGTTGCAACCTCTTTAAGTATAATAATGTAGTTTGCTATTTTATATTACTTGAAGAGGTAGCTGTACTAAGTGTATAAGTAATTGTAAATTTGCAGATTTTAAAAACACAGGCTAGCTATTTTGTCTTCAATAAAATAGAAATTACATTATAGCTATAAAACTTAATATTGAAATTTCAGATATTATTATTCAAAAATATTTTGAATATTTAAAAGAACAATCAGGTATGACTACTCAAAAAATGCTCAAAAATTATAAGGTTAGTTAAAATTGTATACCTTTAGTGTTTTTATAAACTAAGCAAAATACTAAAAGTACCGTATTTTTTTATAAAAAAATTGTATAAAGTTAATATATTATAGTAAAGAGTGTTTTTATATTATAAACATGTTTTAAATGCATAATAATTCGTATAGAACTTCAAAAATATTAGTTTTTATTTATAACAGTGTGAAATAAGTATATAATTATGTGCTTTGTTTTACCAAACTCAAAAAATACAAAGTCATTTAAAAATGTATACCAACTAAAGATTAATTTAACATTAGGAATGATACTAAAAGAGAAAACTTTTTTTATAGACTATCATTTTCCAAATTACAGAACAGTTTTTGGATATACTTAATGATTTTTTAGATACTTAGAAGTTATAATTTCAATTAATGATTGATTTGTACTATTATGCTAATTTTATATTATTAAGTTTTCTACTATTTGAAATGATTTGAAATTTTCTACATTTAAGACTGTGAATCACTTCATAGAACAAAACATTATTGAGTTGACACAAATCAATTAAATGCTAACTTCTTAAAGTAAAGTAAATTATGTTTAAAACTTAAATTAGGATATCAACATCCAATTGAAAGAAGACTTGAAAAAAAGCACCAAGAATGGCAGGAAATAACTGATACTAGGAATGTTAGTTATATAAATATTTTCGTTGCTGATTTTCATAAAACTCATTTTAAAACCGAAATCAAATTCCACGTAGATAATTTAAAGGTCGCAGAACTAGAATCCGATGATGAAAAAGTAAAAAAAAGAGCTGATACTGCTAATTAATGATCTTAAACAGATCAAAGTTCAACTGAACGAAGAACATCATCATTTTGTCAACTTTGTTAATAATATTATAAATAAACACCAAGGATTGAATATTAAAAGAATTCGACAATTTGAACAATTCACAGCTGACGAGTCATTTGTTGGTGATCAGTGTGTGATATGCATGGAAGACATTGAAGTCGGGAGTAACATGATGCGTCTCGATTGTGATGGTCAGCACACTTTCTGTCAAGTTTGCATTGAAGCATGGTTTGCTAACCACAAAACTTGTCCAATTTGTCGCCACGCGTTTTAATTTAATTTTTACTGTGCCTTTTGTACCACTTTTAATAATAGTTTCTTTATCTTTACAACTACTTGTGGAATGGTTTAGTAATAAAATTATATAAAATTAGATTTCTTGTTTTTTTTTAACAGTTATTTGTATATAAAATAAACTATGTTTAGCTATTTTGATAGAGTATATAATTCATTTTCTAAATTGTACACTAAAATATTAAAGATGCTTAATAAAATCTTAAAAAAATGTATTATATTATGTTTTTACCTTGCATCTTTTTACTTTGTTATAAATTATTTTTATTTCGAATACTACACATTTTTACCTTTTGATATTTAGCCAAAGATGAGGTTGACTACGTAAAATTAATAAAAAAATTAATTTAATATGAATTACCAATATTTATATTCTAGATTACTTTTAATATTTTCTAACTTGTATTTAAAATGTTTGTTTAAAATAAATGTATTTGAAGGCTTGCAAAAAATTTTAGCAATTTAGCTAAGATGTATATAGGCGTGTATAACTTTCTTGCACATAAATCTATCACTTACAAGTAAATTAATTTAAAATGACATTAAACATTTCTCAACAAAATTAAATTTTATAATTCTGAAACGATTAATTTCTTATTTTTCTTAAAATAATGACTTTTAAAGTTTAGAATCTGTAGAATATAATTAAAAATTTTTTTTTTTAATTGACTGAGGAAAACAGTCTAAAAGCTCTTTTGCAGTGAATTTATTATATGTTGCATAGTGATTGTTGACAACTGTATAAAGCTCAAATAGTTTAAATATAATTCATACATTTAATATTTTAACCTTTGTTAATTTATGTAACAGTATAATCTACTGAGTACGATATCAGTTTAATGTAAAAGTGAATAAATCTATTTAAACTCAGACTCTGATAGTGATCTGCTACTAAATTCGAAAAGTATTAATTAAAATAATCCACCTGATAATTTTTTTTAAACATAATTAATCAATATTTTAATTTAATCTTTATCACTTAGCCCAAAAAATAGTCTAATATACCAAATAACAAGTTTTTTATATCTAAAATAGATTTTTAATATAGAGAAAATAATAAAAGAACAAGATAAGACATAAAAGTTTTAAAATATACAATATGTCTTCTGTTTACACGGATAATAGAAACAATTGATAAAATTATGGTGAACAGCTACAATTAGAGCAAACTTATTTCTAGCTCTTTTAATTCTGCACTACAAAAAACCATTTTGTTTTAATTACAAAAGTTTAACAAAATGGTCATATGTGTTTTGAATGTTTTACATTAGTTAACTCTAGTTTTGTCCGTACCAAATAAATTATTATTTCATTTTAACATTTGATAGGCAGGAGCTACAGATGAGTATAGTTTAATTTATCAGTTTTTTAATTATTTTTTTTATGCGCTGTTACCCTTATTTATCTTTAGCCTTAAAAACTTAAAATTTCTAAGTTTTTTCAAACTTAATAATAAATGAGATCTTTCAAAAAAATGCATTAGTATGATATTTTTTATTTAAGTTATAGATAAACATAAAACTTATTTCTTAAATAAATCTTTAAAGAAAAGTTAAAATTTCATTACATTAGTATTTAGGTCGAGTAACAAAATTATAGATCAGATTTTAGTGTTCTATATAACTCAAATGTTATATTAAAGTTTTTATCTATATAACTCAAATGTTTATTGTTATATTAAAGTTAATAAAGTATTACTTTTCTTTAATTTTAAAGGGGTGGCAACATGAAATTAAAAAAAGATCTTGAGAATCAATATCGAAAATGGCAGAAAAAAATTCAAAGTAGAGATGTTGGTGATAGAGATATTTTTATAGCTAAAAATATTAGATTATCTTGTTTACTGAAGCTCAGTATTCATAAAGATCGAGGTACTTTAGAGCTTTCACTATTAGATACTGATGATAAAAAAATAAAACAAGAGCTAAAAATGTTAATTAATGAGCTCGAACAGTTTATACTTCAGCTGTACGAAAAAAGTGATATTTTTATCCGCCTTTGTAATAACATTGTTCATCAAAAATTGACTACTCAAAGAATTCAGCAGTTCGAATAATTCACAGCTGATGAGTCTTTTAATGGTGATTAGTGTGTGATATGCATGGGAGACATTGAAATCGGTAAAAAAATGATGCGTCTAGATTGAGAAGGTCAGCATAATTTCTGTCAAGTTTGCACTAAAGGTTGGTTTGCTAACAAGAAGAATTGTCAAATTTGTCGCCACGCTTTTTAATAAAATTCTCCACTTAAACATTCGACTTAATTTTCAGATATTGTTTTTAAGAATTACGTCTTCTCTAATAATTGTTCGTTGGAATGGTTTAGTAATAAACTAATAGTGTTTAATTTTTATTAATTATTAGTGTATAAAGTAAACTATGTTAAGCAAATTTTGTATAAAATATGGTACATATTCTAAACTTTTCATTAAATTATGAGAAGTTTATATGAAAGCAAATTAAAAAAAAAATCAAATTGTTCATTAATTTTCTAATTTTTTTCAAAGTTTTATTTATTCTTAAAACTGTTAAACTTAAATTCTTAATATATAGCCGAAGATGAGGTTGACTACTTGAAATTTAATACTTATTATGTAATAATGAAAAATGAAAATTCTTATTTTAGCTTGATCTATAAAAGTTACTTTAGTGTTTATATATTTTATAATGTTATCAATTCTTTTAAACTTTATTTCACAACAATTTTCTTAAAGTTTTTGTAAATATTATAAAACTATAAAAATATTTAATCTTTATACTACTAATTAAAAACATTTAAACTAATACTTAACTTTTACTATGTATACATTTACTGCACAAAATATTTTCAGAATTCAATAATTGGTTTTCAAAACTTTCTTGCCGAATTAAAAAATATAAACAAAAGTCTAAGTTACAAGTAAAGTTAAGTATAATCACATCTTGAACTATATTTATGTTACAATGAAAAATTTAGTTAAGCTTAAAAAATGTTACATATAAAACAATTAAAAGTAAAGAGCTGAAATTATACTCAATATATTAGTAAAGTGTAAACTTTCATATGAAAGAAGAACTTTATTGATTTTAGTAAGGAATAACTCTATAGTTTAAAAGCTCTGAACGGCATAACTATTATTCAGGAAGACTCATAAATTATGAGCTTGGTTTTTACGTGCTTCAGTCTGAAACAAAACAGCTAGTTTAAATTATATGTTTAAATTTAATACCTAACCCAAAAAAAAACTTGAATACTTAGATACATTTAAAAAAATACATATTAAGGCATAAAGCAATAACCCAAACTACGTTTCAATAAGTACAGACAGATAAGTACAAAAAACTCAATGTATAAAAACAAAATATTAATTATTTAATCATTGCAAGTTTTAAATCTTCTAAAGATCCATACAGTTGTAGGAAAATAACTGCGCCTTATTTATTATAATAAATTAAAAATTATATTGGTTATAGCACCTTAGACTTAAAGATTGTTACACGACAAAAACTGAAATTTTTATAATATTATAATTTACTAAACTAGAATATTTATTTTTAAATTTTCATTTAAATGTTTTAGTTGTTAAGTTTAAACAAGACTACCATTAATGATGCTAAGCTAGAGTCCAGAAAAAACAATACTATTAAGATTTTTCCAAATATTGTTTTCATTGGACGCTTCTATTAAGAAATACTCAACTTTCTTGAGTTAGTAAAGTTTGTAATCATTAGGTCTTTTAGTTTACACCTTTTCGGAGTATCTAATTTAATATTGTTAAAGCAAACTTACTAAATGAAATAAAACTCTATTACACTTAATATATGATTTTATTTTTATCTTTAATATATTTCAACATACTTTCGTAAACTGGCAATTTTTGTTCAATTTCGGTTTGCACATAAATATCAAAATGATACATGTTTGAGTATACAGTATACTGTAACATATAAAAATAACTCGTGCCCCTATTATATAAAATATATTTTCTCAGGTTCTAAACTAATATTTGTAAGTTTACTTAAATTTTACTTATGTTTAAGTATAGGGCGTTATATTTTTTATTATTTTCAGACAATGTGATACAGAAGTAAAATAGTTGAGTTTTATATTGCATGAAAATATTTCTTAAAAAAACAATCTATTCATGTTCAGCAGACAGTAAATAGTACATTAAAAACGTCAGAAAAAAAAAATTGCGATTAGTAACTGTTAATATTTTTTTTTTGTTTGTTAATTAATAAGTCTGTTGCTTATTTGTTTTAGCTGAAATATACGGGTAGGTTTCGAAAATGCAGTTCTACGCTAAATTAATTTTTACATGTAGCAAAAATCACGAAAACACGTTCTAGGCGTTTTTAAACAATTTGAAGTAAGTTTTTCTGAGAAATTTGTTGGTTTTTTCAAAATAAAATCTTAAAAATAACGAAAAATGATAAAAAGAAACTTTTATGAAACTTTTAAATAGTCTGAAAACGTGCATTATAACTTTTTTGTGGTGATTGCTACATGTAAAAAAAAAACTTTAATTTTTATCTTTACTATAATAAATTCTTAAATTAAGTATTGATGAAAAGTTTTCAAAAATACTATCTGTCTCACATATATATTTTTTTACTCTTTAATAAATTAAACGATACATTGAATTAATGATAAAATAGATATTGGTAGTAAGGATATATAAAATTTTTCAGACTATTGTATAACACTAATAGGACAACTGATCTAGATCTTAAAAAGTTAAAGAGCGTAAACACGTCGACAATAAATAAAATCTTATTTTTTACTGTCTTCGATAAAAATATCATAACAATTAACACTTACATGTTTATCATTTATTTTCCAATAATTATAATTTTATTTTAAGTTTTTACAAAAATATTACGTTAGACGAAAAATTTTTTTTCAATGTTTCATTTTATATACAAAAAACAAAAACATCAACGAAAGTCCGCAAAGCAGAAGCTTGGACTTTCGTATGCCTTGAAACAAGCTCTAATTTAAAAAAGGGGGTTAATCATACCTTTTGATCATCAGTCCACAAGCTTTCAGTAGACTAAGACCGGTTTCGTCCTGATTAGGACTCATCAGTTAGTCATGATATGATTGAGTAATTGAGTGTCGGAGCACTCTGTGCGACGTAACCTCTGTGCCGGGGAGAATTTGCACAACCGTACCAGCGGTAACCGCAATAAATGAATTAGGAGCGTGCCGTCCGTTGGTACAACTTGCCTCGTATATGGTTGTCCCTGACATGCGTCACGGTGAGGTACGAGCGTCTGCAACGGAACCGTCGGTGAGCGGAATGCGCGGTGGAGCGTTCTTGGACGTCGCTAAGGCGTTTGACTCGGTAAATCACGTGAAAATAATTGAGAAGCTGGCGCACATGGGTGCTCCTAGACGGTTATTGGTGGCCAATCTTTATCAGAGCATTGAGATTGCTTTGCAAGGCAGGAAGACTAGCGTGCGTAAGGGGTGTCGTCCAAGGCGACCCTCTGTCCCCAAACACTTTCAATTTAGTGTTAGACCAAATTCTTTGGCATGCTCTCGCAGTGTCAGATCGTGTGACGGTGACGGGAGTCCGTCTCAGCTACAAGGCGTACGCAGCTACATCTCGTTGTTTGCAGGTACAAAACAGCAGCATTAGACCGCTTCACGGCGAGGATAATGCATTACGGGTTAAAGGTCAAGTCGGGCGAGTCGCCAATCTAACCGTCGAGCAGCATTACTGCTATCTCGGCATTGAGTTGCATCCCGAGTTCATCATTAATAATGTAATACTGGGTACCGGATATCTTGCCTAGTAGACAATGTATTAAAGGTTGCACGGCAAAAGACAATACTGAAGTTACTGATCAATACTAGTGAATGGTAGCTCTATATTTATTTTAAAGTAGCTTGAAATATATTCAGTTCAAATCATTAAAAGTTTTTAAACCAAACACATTTTTTTTAGTTGCATAGACTATTTAAAAGTTAATATTATAACACTAATTAATATACATGATTTATTAAAATGAAATCATACTGTCAAGCTTTAAACGTTATTAAAAAGTTTAAAACGATTTTTCTTGCAAAAACAAACTTTTTGAAAATTTAAATAGCGTCTAAAAATAATTGAAAAACAATTTTTAATGAAATATAAATTAAAAACTGTGTTATTAAAATAAGAATTGTTAAAAAAAAAGCGCTAGATAGAATTTTTTAATTCTGAAAAACACATTGTAGAAGATTCTGTAAGCTAGTGATACTATTAAATGTTAAAAAATAAAAATATATATAAATAATTTTAATATCTTTTAATCCCTTTCTGTGATAATTGTTTTAATAGTATATGAGAACTTAGCATTGTTTTTAAAAAGTTTTGCTCAAAGTCTTATTTTTATTTTACATTTAATTGTTAACTGGTGATCGCAAAGCAACAATTCGTATATTATTTTAGTAAAAGTTTTCACCAAAGTTGCCAGAGTTCTAATTTAGCTGTACCTATTAAACACTAAATACTTAATTAATATGTATATATTTTAATTAGAACACAACAGCATGCTAGACTTAATTTACAAAATTACTTAAAAAAAGAAATGGCAAGTAATAAAACTCTGTAAGGGAGATTTTTCTATAAGTTTAGATTTAATTAATTTAACATTTATTTTTTTATATTGAGTTAAGCCAAGTTAAAATTACTTTTATGGGGTTTTTAAATGTTGATGTTGCGGTAATAGTGGGTGGCTTGGCGTTTAGCCAACAGATCCTTCGCTCTACTGAGCACGAAATATAGTTTTTTTAAATGAGATAAAATCATTCAACCGTATAAATTGATGCTAAGAACTAACCATTATAATATAACATAAAACTTTTGAGTGTAACAGTAAAGTTTTATAAAATTTGAAATAATATACAAAAATAATGGTGACACACTTAACAGCACATAAATGAATAAAATCTATGTTAGCCTAATCTAAGAATGTGATAATAATAAGAATGTTATAGTGTTTTGAGTCCATTTGTTTAGTTGAAGTTCTCATTATTTATAAAAAAAAATTATTTGATGTCTATACCATTTTAAAAGCTTAAGGTATATACTAAAAAAGTTTTTTATTGTAAGAAAATTCAATTATTGATTGTAATTAATTAAATGGTTTTATTTTTGTTGTTCAAAACAGGCAAAATTTGTAGTTTAAATTTTCAAGGAAGCTTTTTTTTTGTCAGTAGAATTTTTTGGAAAGTAAAATTTTAGTAGTATTTTCATATTTTAATAAATTATTTGGTGAAAGATATTTTTTGAAATTAACTCAAGTTTTTTATTTGAAAGTTATTTACTTAAGTAGTCTTAATATCTTTTATTTTGTTTAAAAAAGGTATAATTTTTAGTGTAAAATTCAAAAAGGTAGCTTATATTAATTTTTTTTTTATTATCAGGAAAGATTTTTTGAAAGGTTTTTTTAAATCATGGAAACTCAGGATTGTAGTTTTTATAACTTTGTTTTCTTTAAAAACACTGTTGTAAACGCTTACATTCTGACTTATCACAAGAATCAAAAAAAAATACTGGGAAGAGTCTAACTAAAGTGGAAGAACTTATACATTATAATTAGTATCTTAAAATTTCAGTTAGGTAATTTCAATTAGCCCTGTTTTATATCAGCAGAGCTAATGTGATTCCTCTACTGACTTTTTGAAAAAAAAACAACTTTTAAAGAAACAAAATATTTGGACTTAAACTTTTTGAGTCACAAGGTAAGTACTAAGTTTTTCATAAATTTGGAACCACCCTTATGCATTTTGAGTCCATTATCCTATTTTTTTATTCTCAATATTAGATTTAAATATATTTATGATTGCTAAAATTATATACGATAAGATAACTAGATACCATAAGATGATTTTCACAGAATAAAAAATACTAATTAAATTTTGTGATAAAGTTTTTTGTATAAAAAGTTTCATTGAAATGTAGAAGAACAATTTTTTACTGGTGATTTCCTCAAAACTATAAAGAAAACTACTAAAATTATGTCTTCTTAGTTTTTTTAATAAATTGACCTCATATTTTCAGAAAGTGAATTATGCATTAGTAGAAAAAATCCTATTTCAACAGTTTGAAAAAAAAACAAGCTTATGACCAAGCTATTCATTTTTTAAGGCCATAGGGAGTTAATTTTTTTATTTTTACAAAATATAAAATTGACTCTTCTTTGAAAGTTTAGAGTAAATACTGTAAGATAATATTTCTATAAAAGAATTATTATAATTAGTTTTTATATTTTTTTTTCTCTAATAAAAATATATTAAACATAAAATGTTCATATGATTGGGTGGTCAAATGCCATAGGGTCAAAATTCCATCGGGGGGTCCAACATTTTTTTTACTAAAATTAACTTTGGCTTTTATATGAAAGCTTAAAGTACAAACTATAAGCCAGTTTTTATAGAATTCAAAAATATCATTTAATTTTTGAGATATTTAACTTTTTGTAAAAATTTTCCAATATAAACGTATGGACTTTGGGGTCAATTTTCTCGGAAATTTTAAAATTCACTAAAAACCTATCTCCTCCTTCATTTTTTGACCTAGAGACTTCAAATTTTCAGGAAATGTTCATTTTAATATTTTGAAGAATCTAAATGTTGGAATTTTTGAAATTTTGAAAAATAAAAATTTTATCCACAAAAAACTAAAAAAAAGGGTAGTTTTTTGACAAAAATTTTTTTTTACTCAAAATTTAAAAAATTCCTACAATAGATCTCTTAAAAGTTTAATGATACACATTCTGTAAAAATTTGAGAAAGATTACTCAAGAAATGAAGGAGGAGATAGATTTTTAGTGAAATAGTCTTTATTTACATTTTTAGTTTTCCCCTTCCATAAGGAACCTATTGAACGCCCTTTCTTTGATCGCTTATATCTCAAAAGTTACTTTGAGTTTTTTTAAACGGTTAAAAGTGTCTGATAGCTCAGATTTAATTCTACAAAATAAGATCAAGTTGTAAAAAACAAAGTGGACCCCCTCCCCTATGGCCTTAACAATTAATGTTGAAAAATGGCCGAGACTGGATTTGAACTCATTGACAGGTGATAAAGATGCACTCCAAGTCTCGCGCCTAAACCGCTCTGCCATCGGATATTGCAAAATTGCTATATTTAGCGTTTATATACTTTATAAATTTTACACAAATTTTTGCACTTCAATTATATTCTTAGATGTAATTTCGAGAAATATATGATAAAACAATTAACTATATATCTATTTTCTTAATAAAACAAAAAAATAAACAAAGAAAAAATGATTTTGTAAAACAAACACAAGATACAAACATATTTATTTTTCAAATAATTTGTTTACAACAACTTTGAAGTCGTTTTAAATGTTCTTTTGTGGTTGTTTAAGCCTAAAATCTGATTTGTTGTAATATTTTTATTAAACATGCTAAACTTACATCTTAAACTAGTTTTCTAATTTATGTAATAAAAACCTCTACTTAAAACGTTTGGAATATTTTTTTTTGTATTTGTTCTTACCAAAAAGTTTGTACTTTGTAAGATTATCTTTTTTATAACTGCTTACCAAACTTTATTAAATTGTTTAATGTCATTGAAAATTATATTACCTAAACAAACTACTAAATTTTAGTTATAAACTAAATTAAGTATTGTTAGTGTTAAAAACTAAATTTAACTGTTTATATTAAACTATCTGAATTGTAATATGTGTTGTCAATAAGGAAGGATTGCAGGTAGAAATTTCTATGAAAAGATACTTTCTTGACTTAATTATTTTTTTCATAAAACTTTGTTTAAAATAACTTTAAAGACGCTTTATATGTGTTTTTGTTTCTGTTGAAAAGTTTATTTATTGTAAGATTATATACTATACCTGCTTAAACTACATTTTTATTATTTTTTTTAATTTTTGTGGTAAAAACCTCTACATAAGAAGTTTTATAAGCGTTTTTATGCTTTTTCTTACTAAAAAGTATATTTATTTATTTTCTTATTAAAACTGTTAACTTTAGACTTAAACTATCTGTCTAATTTATATAGTAAAACAATATTTCAAAATTTTGATGCTATAACTTTGTTTTCGTGACTATTAAAACTTAAATGTACATTTATTATCATATTCTCTATTTAAGTTGCTTATAAAGCCATGTCTCGACCAATTACTAATGTTAAATATGTACAATAGGGTTCTACTAAGGACGTTTACGCAGTTTTTCGTGTTTATTTTAAATAAAAAACTAATTTTGATAACATTTAATTGAAACTTTAAAAGTTTTTACTTATTACTACTAAAAAAAAGTTCTAGTCATTACCTTTGAAAAGATTTTTGTTTTTATTTTAATCATAAATTTTATATATTTTATTATTAAGTTAAAACTGATCAAATTCCAACTTTTTAATCTATAAATTTGATTTATTACGTTTCAACAATTTCTTTTTTGTTTTAGGATAAAAAGTATATTCGTTTACCAGTTTAATCATCTTTATGTCTAAAAGTCATATAGTTATTTGCCTTAAATAAAAATGAATGCTCAATTTTCTGGGAATCTGGGATGTAAAGAGTTTATTTAAATAGAGGTATGCAAATTGAATATTAAATATGTTGCAATTTTTGCCACCGAAACCGGTCACGAATAAAATGATTAATTTGCACACCTCTATTTATATCTTAAAGTCTAAACTAAACTCTTATCAATATACAATTAGTTGTTTTACTATAAGTAAGTAGATGCTACTTTTTATTAGTTTGTAAATAAAATAGAAAAAATTAATAGTTTTATAGTTGTTAAAAATATCCCTTTGTGCATAGAAATTAATTTTATAATTTAAATACTTTCATTTATGCTTTTATTGAAAATATTTTCAAATCGTGTAATTTTATTTGACGTTGAGTGTAGAAAAATAATAAAGTTTTTGTTTAAAACTTTTAAAATCATTGTTATAAGTTTTATTAAACAACATTCATTTTGTCTCAATAAATTATTTATATTTAAAATAATTTTTGAATAGGTAAGGTTGCTTTTTACATGTAACTTTAAATAAAATAATATTTATTTAGATATTTTAACAAAAAAACAACATAACTATTTTGTGCAAGTAGTAAAAGTTAGATAAAGTATAGTGTAAGAATACAGTAAGAAACACTTGAAAATATGCCCGTTTAAAACTGATATTTAAATTTGATTTATCCAACTCGCATTGGTTTCATCGCTATTTAACTATTTACACGATAATGAACTTTCATATTAGATATCAGTAAGCTTTTTTTAAACGTTGAACACTCTCTTAAAAAAAGCTATCTTTTGTGCTCAATAGAGCGAAGGATCTGTTGGCTAAACGCCAAGCCACCCGTAATAGTTAGCTCTTATTAACCATCAAGTAAATAGTTGCTATCTAATATTAGGTAATGTTTTCACACTTTTAAAAACGTGAGGAAGATATGTTTAGTTTTTTTGTAACTGTATAAATTAAAAAACTATAATATTACTTTTATACTCTAAATGTTTTTGAATAAACATGTTTGTTTTACACAAGATATTATTTTTTCAAGTTACACAAAGAGTCACATTATTTTTTTGTTCTAGGTTTTTTACTAGGAAAATGTATTTCTACCTATCAGAATTTAATATAAAAATATTTAATAAATAATGCTTTTCTAAACTGTTTATTTTATTGTGCACTAATTGTCTTTATTTTGTTAAAGGTTTAAGTACACTGTAGTTGAAATACAGTTTACTACCTAAGTGTCATGTTTTAATTATATGTTTTACAAAGCTTATCTCATTTAAATTGAAATATATCTGTATATGTATACATGTATATTTATGGTTGAATGAGTAGAATAAGTTAAAATACATAGTTGATTTGTTTTGGAATTTGACAATTTAGGAAAAAAAAAAACTGATCAACTAAAAATTAGAAGTTTTGAAAATCAAATGTGCAAAAACCAGGAGTTTAGCAGCTTTTAATATTTTTGTACTAAGTGTCATTAATGCCAATTTACTATTAGAAATCATTACAAGGTTAAAAGAGAATAAAGTTCAAAGTTGAAACATGCAAAGTTTATTTAAGATTTATAATTTACTTTCTTAAAGTTCTGCAAAACAGCAAAAAAGAACTTCTATTACCATAGTTCAAAAGAATGTTTATAATTTGTTTTAGTTTTTTAAAATATGGGCTTGAAAAAACTTGTTTCTAAAGATAATAAAGGCTAATGTAATTTTAGTGAACCTGACTGGTACTCAAAATATTCTACAACCTTCTTTTTTTAAGGTATTATGTTTAATTGAAAACATCAAATTAAGAAAAAAATTTTGAAGGTATTGTAGTACAGTTATTGATATAATTTTTTAATTTTAAAAGTTTTGCTTCATTATTATAATACCTTCTAAATTAAATATTACTTAATTCTTAAGACTGAGTGTGTTGAATGTTTTGTATCAAAAATAAATCTTTTGCATTGTTAGACCACAACAAAATAGCATGTTTGGTAAAACAATTTAAGTAGTTTACTGATATTGATTTTATCCTAACAAGATTTTAAAGCAAATTCAATTGATTAGGTCTTTTTTAATTTAGTAACTGATATTTTTGTTTAATATGTGACAACAACATAACAATGAAATATAGTTTTTTTGTTGAAAATTAAAATAGTAAAATCCCTTTTAAAGCATATAGATACTTTTTACTTAAAAAAATGACCTTTATTTTAATATTTTTTTCTACTGTCAAAAGTACTTTTATGGACCTTATCACTATTTCAAAATAAATCATGTTTTTTCACAAAACTTGACTTAATTTTGTTTTTAGTGGATATTGAGTAGGTAGTTACATATTGTTAGTTAGTTAAACTTTTGCTATTTATTTTTAAAAATTTCATTTTTTCTTTAATTAATGTTTAAAGAAGTTTAAATAGCTGAAAATAATATTAAATTTTATCTCTACAAAATGAAACATTTTACTAATTTTTTTAGGGTGGCCACAAAACCTGAAATGCTAAATAAAACCATGAGTTTGAGAAATTTTAAAAAAATCCTGGAATATTTTATTTACCATCTGGTAAAATCTGAAATTTTGAACAGTTTTTACATGTTAATAAAAATAACTCTGATTTGAAGTAACAAATATGTCATACAGATAAAAGATTTTGTCCTCCATAATAAAACACATTTAAAGTAACTTAATGGTATATTTTAAACGTGTCATACTACTTAAGATATTTATTTAAGATAAAAATAATGTAGTTTCAAACTTGGAAGATAATAAAAAAAACTGGAAGATGTTTCTCAAAAACTAGTTGCCACCCTATTTTGTATTGAACAGAGGTAAATAAAAAGTAAAAAATTGTAAATAAAGGTTATATTTTAAGTTGTCTAATAAATTTACACCCAATGAAAAGTTTAAAATTACTGAATATGTGATAATTTAAAATTTTCATAAAATATAATCATTGTAAAGGTGGCCATTAAACCTTGGATGCTTAAAAAGGTTTTACAAAATTATATTACAATTTAAAAAAAAATGTTTGAGAGCTAAAAATTCTGGAAATTTGATCAAAATTTTTTATAATACTTATAATGTCTGAGGTTTTAACAACTTCTACTTCTAGTATAATAAAATTTAAAATAAATTAGAAATTACTGCTTAACTTTTCAAAATATTTATTTTTAGAATTTTACTTTTTATAAATTAGAAATTAATTTGGACATTTGCAAAACTTCAAAAAAAAGAATTCTTCTTCATTCGTCATAGTCCAATAAAATTTTATTTTTTTTTTTTTAGTTTTAAGATATAATGGCTTGAAAAAACTTGTTTCTTAATATTATATAGGTCAATTAAATTCTAGTAAACATAACTGCTACTCAAAAAATTTTCCAACCGTTTTTTCTATTATAACATTTATTATTTTTTTTTGTTATTACTGTATTTTTTAATATATATAAAGTTTAAGAAAAAATAAAACATTAAATGCATTGAGGTACAGTTATTGATCTAAATCATTTTAAATTTTATATGTTTTGCTCCATAACTTTTAACTTGAATTATACTTCATTCTTACAACTGATTATGTGAAGTGCCTTTCTTTGATTTTTTTGCATAAAAAGTAAAGCATATGCCATATGCACTGTTTGACCTCAATGTTTATTTAATTTTTTAATCAAAGCAGTATTTTTGATAAAACAACATAACAATGTTAATGAAATGATTTTTTGCTAACAAGTTTTTTAAACAAATGCAGATTGATTAAGACGTTTTTTACCTCTGTAATTTATATTTTGTAGAATATAAGCTAACAACCTAAGAATATTTTTTTTTTTGTGATAAACATTAAAACATCAAAGTTATTTTTTATTATAGCTATACTTTTTTATTAAAAATAGGCTTTTTCTATTAAAAATTTTTTCCTGTCAAATTTATTTTCATGGACTTTGTATTTTTTTCGAATATACTTTTATTTTTTACAAACTTGATTTAATTAAAGTTCTAGTGTTAATTAAAGAGGTAATTACATCTTGTTATTTAGTGAAGTTGTTACTATTTTATAAAATTTTACATTTTTACTTTTTTGAACAATTAAAGAATTAAAAAAATTCATTGGAATTTTTTCACAACAATTTTTTTGTTTAAAGTGTAGATATGACACTTAATGCGTTTGTCAGGGTGGCCACAAAACCTAAAATCTTGATAAAAACCTGGATTTTGAAATATGTATAAAAAACATGGAATTTTGAACAAAAATCACTAACATACATGCAAAATATTAAATTTTAAACAATTTTAACATGCTAAGTAATGAAATTTTAATTTAACATAAAAAATCTGTCATGGATAAATAAAAGTTTGTTATGTTAAATTAACTTAATTAAAAAACAGTTTTAAAGAAGAAAAACAGTATTTAACAATGTTGTTATGTTACTTGAACTAGTTTTTATCTTTAAAATAGAAATAGACCAAAGAACTTGTTTTTTCATAAACCTTTGGAAGATAATCAGAAAAACTGGAAGAAATTTCTCAAAAACTATAGGCCATTTTGTTTTGTGTTGATCAGAAATTATACAAAAGTAGAACAAAAAGTAGATAAAGGTTATGTTTAGACCACTGAATTCATTACAAATTTTAGTACATAAAATTTACTCCTAATGATAATTTTAATATTATTTAATAAAAATTAGGTTTAATCACTATTAGGGTGGCCATTAAACCTTCGAAATTTAAATTTAAAAATATATACAAAAGTCAGGTTGTAAACTATTATTCAAGAAAAAAAACTTTATAAAATTAAAATCCTAGAATTTTTATCAAAAATCATTAAAATACTTAGATAGTCTGAATTTGAAACAACTTTTATTTCTACAATAATAAAATTTAGATTTAATAAGAAGTTACTGTTTTACTCTAAAAGAATTTATTTTTATGAATTTTACTGGTAGGGGTATTTCAGTGTTTTTTTATTAGTTCTTAATTTTCAAATTATTTTATTTGAATTTTAAATTCTAAATACAATAAAGCTTGCACTTATAAAAATCTGAAAAATAACTTCTAAAATTGTGCTCATTGATTTTTTCTTTTAATTCTTCAAGGTTTTCTCATATTTTCTAATTGCAAAATTTTAGTAGTTTTTTAGTGTAAAAGTTATAACAGACAAATTAATGTTTTTGATAATAAAATATATCTGAAAAGATACTATATTTCTACGTTTTAAGTGTTTCAAGATATGTATACATTTTTTTACGTTTTAATTGATTATTATCTAATATATGTTTCACTATTTTATGTACAAAAATTATAAACTCCGATATAAACTTGATCAGAAGTTATACAATAGTAGAAAAAACTTAGATTAAGATTAAATTTTAGTTTGACTACTGAATTCATTAAAAATCTTAGTATACAAAACTTCCTTCTAATGACAACTTTAATGTAATTTAATATATTATAATAGAAAAATGTCTTTAAGTTTCAGTATTAGGGTGATCATTTTAGTACTGAATGCTTTTATTTAAAAATCTAGACAAAAAACAACTGGTATATAATATTTTTTGAAAAAAACTTTGAAAATTAAAAATCCTGGAATTTTGATCAAAAGTCATTAAAATATGAAATTTACATTTTTACAATATTAGTTTAAACAAGAAGTTACTGCTTTACTTGGAAAAAAAAATATTCTATGAAATTTAACTAGAATTAAATACAAAGTGGCATTATAGTACTTTTCATTATTTTTATACTTTTTCAATATATTTATTTAGTGTTATATCTAATAGAGACAATAAAGCTTGTACTTTTGAAATACTAAAAATGTACGTTAAAGAAGACCATGGATTGTTTTTGTTTTACGTCTCAAAAACTTTGCAAAAATAATAAATACTAATATTGTTTGTAGTTCTAGAACTTAGACTACCTCTTACTTCTTATAACTTTTACTTTACTTAGAATACCTGTTTATGTTTATTAAGTTTGACATTTACTTTTTAGAAAGTTAGAAAAAATCAGTATTAAATGAATTTTTATTTGCAGTAATTGAAAACACAGACTAGCTATTTTGTCTTCAATAAAATAGAAATTATATTATAACTATAAAAATAACTATTAAAATTGCAGAAAGTGTTAATAAAAAAATAAATTAAACATTTAAAAGAACAAGCAGGTATGTCTACTCGAAAAATGTTTAAAATTTACAAGGTTAGTTGAAATTATATACCATTACAGTTTTTATAAACATTAAGCAAATACTAAAAGTACCGTATTTTTTTCATTAATCAAGTTATATAAAGTTAATTAAAAGAGTTTTTTGATATTTAAAAACAAGTGTATTCGCAGAATAAAGTACATAGAATTTTAGAAAATATTAATTTATATTTATAAAAGAGTTTAAAAACGATATAATCATGTCCTTTGTTTCAGCAAACTCAAAAAATACAAAGTTATTTTAAAATATATACCAACTAGAGTTTAAATTAACATCAAGCATGATACTAAAAATAGAAAACAACTTTATAGACTATCATCCTTCAAATAACAGAAAATTAAAAAAAAAATATTATGAAATTTTAAATACTTTGAATTTATAGTTTCAGTTAATGATAAACATAACTATTAATGAACATGTACCGGTTTGCTAAGTTTATATAAGTAAGTTTTCTACTATTTGAATTGCATACCATTTTAGACTGCAAATCACCTTATGTAAAAAACATATATTAATTCCTGAAAATAAAAACATTATGTTTAAAACTTAAATTTAGAATATCAACATCCAATTGAAAGAAGAACTTGAAAAAAATTTCCAAGCCTGGCAGGAAATAACTGAATTTAGGAATATTAGTTATGAAGCTATTTCGGTTGCTGATGGTTACAAAACGTATTTTGAAAACGAAATCAAATTTCACGAAGATGATTTAAAAGTCGCAGAACTAAAATCCGATGATGAAAAAGTAAAACAAGAGCTAACACTGCTAATTGATGAGCTTAAACAGTTCAAAATTGAACTGAATGAAAAACATCAGAATTTTGTCAACTCTGTTAATAACACTATTAACAAACACCAAGGATTGACTTCTCAAAGAATTCAGCAATTTGAAAAATTCACAGCTGATGGTTCATTTGTTGGTGATCAGTGTGTGATATGCATGGGAGACATTGAAATCGGTAGAAATATGATGAGTCTCGATTGTGATGGTCAGCACACTTTCTGTCAAGTCTGCATTGATGGATGGTTTGCCAACCACAAAACCTGTCCAATTTGTCGCCACGCATTTTAATTTATTTTTTACTGTGCCTTTTGTACCACTTTCAGTAATAGTTTCTTTTATCTTTACAATTGTGGAATGGTTTAGTAATAAAATTAGATAAAATTAGATATCTTGTTTTTTTTAACAGTTATCCGTATATAAAATAAACTATGTTTAGCTAATTTGGTAGAGTATATAGTTCATTTTCTAAACTGTACACTAAGATATTAAAAATATTAAATAAAATCTCAGAAAAATATCTATTTAGATTATTTATTTTATTTTCGCACCTTTTTACTTTATTATTTTATTTTTTTTTTTTTTGAATACTAAACATTTTTACTTTTTAATATTTAGCCAAAGATGAGGTTGACTATTTAAATTTAATAAAAAAATTAATTTTGTATGAATTACGAACATTTTCATTTTAAAATTCTTTTAATATCTTATAACTTGTGTTTGAAAATATTTGTTTAAATAAAATTTGCTTAAACGGAGACTTGCAAAAATTTTTTAGCAATTTAGTTAAGATGTAATATAGGCGTGTATAGTTTTCTTGACTAAAACTTATTACTTACAAGTAAATTTTTCTAAATAGGAATTACACATTTCTGATGAAAGTTAAATTTTTAGTTTTAAAACGGTTTAAATTTTTAGATACTGACATTTAAAGTTTATATTAAATTTAATTGAATACAGTTTGTGTTTTAAATTATCTGAGGAAAACATTCTAAAATATCTAAGTGAATTTTTTATTTGTAGCGTATTAAATGTTAACAACTATATATAGTTCAAATATTTTTTACACATTTAACATTTTAACCTTCTTTATAACCTAAAAAAGTAAAAAACTACTAAATATGATACCGGTTTAGTGTAAAAGTGAATAATTTTACTTAAACTGCACTCTGCTAGTGTTCTGTTACTAATTTCGGCATATATAATTAAAATTAATAGACCTGATAATTTTTTTAAAATAAAATTAAGTTAATCAGTACTTTACAAAATCAGTACCGAATGTATAAACTAAACACAATAATTGTGAGGATAATGCAAACAACAAGCTTTTTTACATGTAAAATAAATCTACTATAAAGTAAAAAAAAAAGTTAAAAAGATAAATAATCTTCAATCCTTAAATAAATTTAGTAAATTAAATAAATTTCATAAATATTGTTATCTAGTTTGTAGTTTTACATCATCTTTTTAGTATGATACAATTTTTCATCTAGTAGGTTTTTTAGTACAAGTCAAATAATAAAAAGGCATTTAAAATTGTAAGTAAAAAATTAAAATAATACACAAACAAAACAATAGATTAAAAGATTATTTACGTCTTAAAGTAAACAGAAAAAAGAGTTAAGTAAAGTAAGATTCTGAATAATATTGAATTTAGTTAATTAAAAAGTCATTTAAAAGTCAAGCTTTAAATATATCTAGATAAGTTATATTTAGTACAATAAAATTTCCTTGAATAAATAATTGCTTAAGTTAAATCATAGGTTATTAGATGACTTATGTTGATAATGTTTATGCATTAAATCTTATTGAAAGAGCTGATTATTTAATTATTATTTTTTTTATGTATAATTTTAATTTTCAGTTCTTTTTCTAAGCATGGATACTGCAATAACAAGTTTAAAGTTAACTAATTACAAAAAGCAGCATGTTTGTGCCAATTGAGGAAAAGACTTTAAGTAAAAATGCTTGAAAATGAGAAAATTACAGGTCAGTATACTACTAGTATGTTTTTTATAGTTTAAATGAGGATTTTTTTAAGTGGATCGGGTAGACCCCGTTTTCGAGAGCTTCAGAAAGGCATAAAAATGTCGTATTAGTAGGGGACCAAAGGCAAAAAGTTGAAACTTACATTAAACTTACACTTCTATAATAAATGATGATAGTAAAAACAAAAAGTCTTAGGCCTATTTAAACTCACTAAAACTGCAGCTCGGGGAAATTTTAAAACTTTATATTCGGCCATAGAGCACCAGCTGTCTGTTGTATGTTAGTTAATAATATCTAATTGATCCCTGTGTTAGTTAGTATGTAACTTTTGAAACTGTTATAGATACAACAGCTCTATTTATTACAACTGTAAGCTAAATGAAAAAGGTCAATACGGTTATCGAGATGTAAATATGTTTTCAGAGTTTCAACGATCAATAGATATATTTTTAACGCCAAAATGAAAACATTGATTGAAATAGCTGTTAAACGAATGTAAACGTAAAGTGATATTAACAAAACTACTTATCAGTTTAGACATCATTTTGTTATGTCTATAAAAAACATTTTTTTTAATCACAGCAAAATAATTCCTACCTTTTTTCTATAAAGCATTGAAGTAAAGTTTCTGACCTAAAGTGTTTCTTATTAATAAAATATTTGTGTCATAACTCTTGGATTAATTCTTGTTTCATTTTTAATACTGAGTTTTTTAGTTTTTTATTTTTGAAATTTTTGTATAAAAAGTGATGCTTTTACACTGTTTGACTCCAAGGTTGATATAATCATATACTCAAAATAGTATTTTTGATAAAACAACATAAGCAATGTTACTTGAATGATTTTATTCTAACAATATTTTCAACCTATGTAAACTAATTAGGACTTTATTAAGTCATTAAGTGATATTTTTGTTTAATTTAAGCTAACAACATAACAATTAAAAAAGAATTACTTTTGTTATTTTTGTGTTGAACACTAAAACATTAACAGCTCTTTTTAAGCAAATAGATACTTTTTTCATAAAAAATGCCCTCGATTATTAGTAAATTTTGTATGTCAAAATAACTTTATGGACTTTTTCTTTTTGGATCTAGCAAACTTTTTTTTTTGCAAAACTTAATTTAACCATATTTTATAATTTTTATTAAGTAGGTAACTACATCTTTATGGTCAGTGGAATTTTTACTATTTAAAATCGGTTGTTAATTTTATTTTAACAAAGGTTTGAAAATTCCGAACATTATTTTTTAAATAGATTTGTTTTGGTTTTAAAATTAAGTATTACACTACATACTTTTGTCAGGGTGACAACAAAACCTATAATTTGAGAAATTTTGAAAAATATGGAATAATCTAAAATTTTAAACAAAATCACTAAAAATATGGGAAAACCTTGAATTTAAACACCATCACTAAAAAATATGGAAAAAACCTTGAATTTTAAACTAGTTTTGCATGTTATGTAAAATTTGTTTGATTTTGTACATCTATCATGTAGAAAAAAATATTGTCATCATCATATTCTATTTAATAAAAAATACTTATAAAGTAGCTAAATAGTGTTTTACTATTAATGTTTAACTTCTTAACACAATTAATAACATTAAACTTAATTTAAAACTAGTAATTGACCAAAAACGTGTACTTTAAAAAATCTGGAAGAAAATCAGATATCTGTAAGAAATATCTCAAAAACAAGTGGCCAATCTGATTTATGTTGATCAGAATGTAATAGTGGAACAAAAAGTGGACAAAGGTATTTTTTAAGTATAACCACCAAATTCATTTCAACCTTAAATACACTATATTTACTTCTAAAAAAATTTAGTTATGTTTAATTTTTGATAAATCAAAAATTTCATAAATATGATCATTATCAGGGTCGCTATTAAAATTTTGATGCTTAAATTTAAAGCTAGAGAAAAACAACTGGTATATTATACTTTAAAATTTGAGATCTAAAAATTCTGAGTTTTAATTAAAAATATAGATATTCTTTAAAATTCACCTTTTTTTAAATACTAAGTGGCATTATAGTATTTTTCACTAATTTTAACTTTTAAATTTATTTAATTTAGTATTAAACCTGATAGAGACAATAAAGCTTTTAATTTAAAATTCCTTAAAAATTTACTTTCAAAAAGGCGCTTATTGTTTTTTTTTAATTCTTTTAAGTTTTATAATATTTTTTAATGCAATTTTTCAATACTTTTGTAGTGCAAAATTAATAAAAATTAAATGACTGATTATATAACAAAAAGATTGCTGAAGAGATATTGCACCTTTAGTGTTTTAAGATAAATATTAATTTTTTGTTTTTTATTTGTTTCTTATCTAATTTAAGTTTCACAGTTTTTTGTAGAGAAATTTAAAGTTTTAAAAGAGAAACTGGTTATATATGACTACCAGTTTGTATGTTCTTAGTTTGAAATTTACTATTTCGAAGTTTGAAATACAAAGAGTACAAAATATATTTTTATTTATAGTTTTAGAAAACTCAGATAAGTTTTTTTTTATCATAAAAATAAAAATTACATATTATATAATTTCTTATAGAAAATGGCAGATAGTATTGACACAAAATTAAAAAGAATAATTAAAGAACCAACAGATATGTCTACTTAAAAAAAATGCTAAAAAATTACAAGGTTTTTAAAAAAAGTATACCATAAAAAACTTTTATAAAGATAAGCAAAATACTAAAATGTGATTATTTTTCTTATTAAACAAGTTTTTTAGAGGTATATTAATATAATAACCAGTTTTTTTGCATAACAATGTATATTGATTGTAGAAAATTTCAGTTTTTATTTATAAAAGTGTGAAGTATATATACAACAATGTGCTTTGTTTTCTATAGTAAGTTTTCTACTAATTAAAATGATAATCTTATTCAGGGGTCGGCAAACTGCGGCCCGCGGGCCAATTGCGGCCCGCGAAGGATAAATCTGCGGCCCGCGAGCACGTTATTTTTTTGAATGGAATGCGGCCCGCGAAAGAAAATTTTGTGGCCCGCGAGCATGTAAAAGTGGCCCGCTGAGCAAAAATATATTTCAAGTAAAATTTTTTTCGGTAATTCGATTTAATTTGTTTAGTTTGGTTTTAAGTCTCTGATTAACATTTAAAAATAATTAGAAGAAGTTACTACTTTAATTTAAAAATGTGAAAAAAACAGATTAGCATTCAAACAGGATATTTTTCTGAGTTTCATAATAACTTCTTTTTTACAACAGCAAGTAATTATCTGAAAAAAGAGTGCTTGAATTTAATAAGTTAGTTATATTATACCTATTTATCAAATAAAATAAATGCAAATGTTTTCCATTTTGTACAAAATTAATGCACAGTAATCAACTAAAGTGTCATTTCTTCATAGCTTAGATACTCTTTCCAATATTTTTTCATACCTAAGTTCTTTTATATATTTTTTATTTGTAAATGTTATGTTTTAGTGTAAAAACATATAAAATAACATAGTAATAAGAAAAAAAGGTTTATTTAAGTTTACTTTTGCCACATTTTAATTTTTTAGAAGTCTTCTTTGCACTTGAACTAATTTATATGAACACCAACTTAAAAAAATGCTCATATTTTAAACCACTTTTTATAAAATACTTTAGTTAGTTTAAGTTTAGTTTATGCATAATTTTTTAAGTTTTTTTTCTACTTGTAATACCTAAATTTGTACAGACACAATTAAAACAATATATATGACATAAACTAATATAGTTTTTGTTACGTATACATTATCACTTTTCAAACATTGATTTTGTCAAACTAAGTTAACTTTTATGCTTTGCATATCAATACACACATTTGCTGTTTTTTGGAGCAACCTATTTAATATAAACTAGACTTAGGGATAGTTTATAAACATTAACCCACACTCAGACTATCACTATTTGAAGACTTCAAATCTCAGGCCAACTAAGTCATTTTATATGTTTTTGGCTAGAATTGTTTTTTGTATACAAGGCAAATGTTATATCAGGAATGTTTTTGTTAATTCAGGCTGGCTTTTTTGCTTAAAAGATTGGCAAATTAAACTTATGATGTAAATTTTGCTCAACCCAAAGTGTTAGTTTCAGTCATAATATATATTATAATATATCAAGTTCAAGCTTTGAACTTGAAAATTTATGCTTGAAAATTTTGGAAAAAAACTTGAATTTGAGAATTTTTGAAAAAGCCTGGAGTTAAAAACAATTTTTACATGTAAAGTAGTGAAATTTCGATTTGACACAAAAAGTTTAGCAAATAAACATTTCTTTGTTAAAAAATATACTAAAGTAGCTTAACAGTGTTTTTTAATATTGATATACTTTGTAAGACACTTTTTAAACTTTAATTAAACTTTATACTAAAAATAAAAGAAGTAATTAAATTTCTAAAAACTTTTGGTGCATTGCACCTTTACTTGTGAAATTTCACCGATTGTTGTGCTTCGTGTTTGAACTAAACCAAGAAATTATATTAAAGTGTCAAAGTTAAAAAAAACATCTCTAATAAAAATTCTCAGATGAGCAATAGTTTTTCTATCAGTGCTCTCATCTTAACATACTGATTAAAGTCATAATTTGATTTATGCGACTTTATAACCTTAATGCATTTCCTAAATAGAACTTTTTGTTTTCATTGAAGAAATAAACAAAAGCTTGCGAACAAAAATTCTTTAAAAAAGTTTACAATTATAAACGGTATCTCATTATTAATAATATATTTTGCTACTTTATAACTTGCCTTAACAACTTTTTTCTGATAATTTTGTAGTTACTGAAGATAATCATGTGCTTTGTTGGAACTGACTTTGGTGTTTTGTTTTTTTATTGTTTCTCGCAATAAGTCCTAACTAACGTTTTTTTTTTTTTTGCTCGTCTTTTATTTTACAACTAATATTTTTAAATTCTTATTGCAAATAAAGAATTGCTGTAATGCTTAATAAAAAGAGGTTTTTCTCTTCGCTAATGAATCAATTAAGTTTTATACTTTTGTTAAAAATGTTTAAGAAAGTTAATTGTCCATTCCAACTGACTTATATTATTTTGGCATGTAATTTGTTTACTGTTAATAAGTTTCGTTATTTCTTTATGTTGTGAACTTTGTTTTAACTGTGTTGCTACACAAAAAGGCTATTTTAAAAGCTTGAAAACTCAGATGTGTGTGAAACTTTTATTTCAAATACTTTAAATAAATCTTAGAATTCCTAGAATAGTTTTTATGACTGTAGTGTAGATTACTAATTGTAGTTTTTTCTTGTTTTTTTACACTTTTTTCTTGTGTACTTTTTAATGATGATGATATTTTTACTAGGTACTTAAGCTTGATTTACAACGATTTACTTGCTTTATAAACTTTTAATGAACTTAGGCTGGTTTGATACAACTCAGACATTTTTGCTTTTTAAGTGACAACTATGTAAAAGACTAGTTACTAATAAGATATTTTATTTAAGTAATCGAGAATTAATTATGTTAAAGAATTTGTTCTAGCTTTCTATAATACAAACAGGTATTAATTTTATTGAGTTAACGAATTACTAAATTTTTTAATGAATGTAAACTATTTAACACGCAAAAACTTTTTTTTGAAGTTAATATTCTTAGAAATATGAAAAAAAGGGGTTGATAATATAACAAATATATAAAATTAACTAATAAATTGTCTTTCAAGTTTGGTTTTTATAGAGAGTTAAATTGTATGTAAAATTACAAAAGTATTAAATTTAACTTAGTTAGTGCTTATGAAAGTACATAGTTTATTAACACTTAAGTATATTAGTCAATGTAAATTATATTCTAATTTTTTTAAATTTAATTTAAATAGTCATTCTATGTATAGCAAAAAGTTATTTAAAATGATAAGGTGAATAAAAGTAAAACTTTTCCTATAGCGTGAATAAAACTAAAACCAAAAGGTTATTCAAATGTCACTAAAACTAAAAGTGCGGCCCGCGAAGACTTTATAAACTTGAAATTTGGCCCGCGACCACCAACTGCCTGCCGACCCCTGATCTTATTATATGTAAAACAATGTTAAATTTAAAATATGCAAACTAATAGTTTTAAAATTAATATTAGGATATCAAAACAAAATTGAAAGAATAACTTGACAACCTGTCTTAAGAATGGTAGGAAAAAATAGAAAGTAGGGATGTTAGAGATACAGATGTTTACAGTGCTTGTAATAAAAGAGATTTTTTAGATATGCAAATCGAAACTCATCGAGGTAATTTCAAGCATGCAGTGGTAAAAACCGGAGATGGTAAAGCAAAATGTAAGCTGAAACTGTTAACGAATAAACTTAAAAAGTTTTAAAAACAATTAAAAGAAAAATTTAAGAGTTTTGTCAACTCTGTAGAAGAAATTATTGAACAACAAGGACTGAATCCCCAAAGACTTCATCAATTCAGTAAATTTATATCTGATGAGTCGTTTGTTGGTGGTCAGTGTGTGATATGCATGGGAGACATTGAAATTGGTAGAAATATGATGCGTCTCGATTGCGATGGTCAACACACTTTCTGTCAAGTTTGCATTGAGAGATGGTTTGTTAACCACAAAACCTGTCCCATTTGTCGCCACGCGTTTTAGAGCATTACTCTGACTTTTGAGTTATTTACAGACATTTTTTTTAACAAGTTTCTTTACTCGATAAAATTTTATGTTAAAAAGGTTTGTTAATAAATTTTAAAAAAATAGATATTGTGTGTTTTTATTTTTGTTAGTTTTTAATTAGTACATAAAGTAAACTATGTTTACTAAATTTTGAGTGTATAGTACATACTCTTTAATTTACACTAAAATGTTTAAAAATGTTTACTAAAACTCAAAAAAAAAAACACTAAGATTATTTTATTTTATCCTTGCGCGCTTTTATTTTTCTAATTATTTTTTTTTTGAAAACTGCTCAACTATAATTTTTAATATTTAGCCGAAGATAAGGTTGACCATTTAAATATTAATATTTATGAAGGTACAATAAAACTAAAAAAATATGATATATTAAAATTTAATTTTAAAATACTTTCTAGTAGTTTCATATATTTTGTTTATAAAAGTATACGTTTATAATAAGACCTGTTTGATCTTAAAGATATTAAAAAATGTTGAGCACTTCAGGTAAAATATTATATAAGCACATCAATTTTAATGCACATAAATTTGTTTCTTACAGGTAAATTTGTGTAAAATAGCAGTAAATATTTTTTGATGTAAGTTACATCTTTGTTCAGTAAACGGTTTAATTATTTTTTATTATAGACATTGATATTTTAAAAATAAAAAATATTCCCTATACTCATAAAAAATTTGTAATATCAAAATAAATAAGTTTAATAACTTATTATTTTTTTTCTATTAAACTTTTCATTTTTTGTGCAAAACTTAAATTAACTTAATTTCTTATGTATATTGAATAGGTAATTAAATACAATTTGTTGTTAAGAAGATTTTTTTTTATTTACAAAAATTTGAAATTTTTCTTTGATGAAGGTTTAAAATAATTTGGAAACTAAAAGTAATACTTTCTAAATAATTTTTTATTTTTAAAGTGTAAATATTACACTACATACTTTTGTCAGGGTAGCTATAAAACCGTGAACCTGATAAAAACTTTGATTTTGAGTATGTTTATAAAACCTTTAAAAACCTGGAGTTTTGAATAAAAGTCAATAAAAAACTGGGAAAAACTTTGAATTTTAAACTGTTTTTACATTATTTAAGTTTTTTGTAACATTGGCCTAAAAAACTTTTTTAACATAATAATATAGGCCAATGGAATTTTAGTAATAATGACTGCTACTCAGAAAAATTTGCAAACCTCTGATTTATATAAGCTTTACGAGCGTTAACTTAACTCAATTAGCATTTTTTTGCAATTTTAAAAATGTCCAAGCTTTAGATCCAATTATTTTCTTTATCTTCAAAGCTAACTAACTTTTATGTCTTCTAAAGAATGCTCCTTTGCCTTTAGTAAAAATAAATCCATTGGATCTGGGTTTAACTTGTGATCGGGGCCCCTTAGAAAAAATAGTTCTTTATTGGATATTTTTACTCAAACCGATGTTTTAGCCATATTTTTTTCTTTTTTAGTTTTCTTACTTTGCTGTGTTTACAAGGATGGAGGTTTTTTTTTACAAATTTCTAATTATTTAATAATATATACAAATATGCCCGATTACAAATTTTAAAAGTCCTTAAATTTTCAACGGTCAATAAAGCAAAAAATTTATTCTTATTTTATACACTTAATTATGACTATTTTAATTGGTATACGCTAGTTTTTATTTAATTTGTTTTTATGTAAGGTATAAGCCTTGATGTTTTTCTAAAATTATCATTACTTGAACATAAAATCCGCGATATAAAAGTATGAGAGATTTTATGTTCAAATAATTTTAAATCATCTTTATTATATATTTTACGTAGGATGCTTTCTTTGTGTTTACTTTTTATATTTTATATTTACTACAAACTATTTGTACAAAGAAAAATCTTAGAACCTGGAATAAATCTTTCAAAAAACAGTAGCCGTCCTGTTTTGTATTGATTAGAAGTTATACAAGAGTAAAACAAAAAAATCTTAACTTGACTACTATACTAATAACTAATCAAGTACATTCATTTTACTGCTAATGACATTTTTAATAATACTTAATATGTGGTAATTTAAAAGTGTCCTAAAATTTGATTAGAAACTTTAAAACTGACAAACAACCGACAAGAGTATTGACAATGAAATAAGCCACAAAAAAGTTGAAAAACTTAGATTCACCATAAGTTGTGTTAAATTTATTTAAGACTTTTAAATGTTAATTTTATTTTAGAAAATCACAATATTTATTAGTAAATAAGACATAAAAAACCAGTAAATCGTTGAAAGTATTTAGTGATAAGTCAAGATCTTTCAGATAGAGTTTAAGAAATGAATTTATTTGTTGTTAGTTAAGTTTTTTTAATTAATGATTATTATTTGAAATTGATTTTTTGATTTCAATTCCAAGCACTTAGTTATAATTTCTTTATACATTGTTGTAGTATATTTGGGTTAATTTTAGTTCTCGTGTAGAAGTTTTGACTGCATTTAAAGTCAATTCTAGAGTATGATAGTTTTTTATATTTGTTAAACTTTGCAATTATTCTCTAAAACAATACTTACACAATATTTATAGTTTCTTATAAACATTTCTTAAGTTAATATTTTAAAGTTTAAATAGCTGATTCAAACATAATATTTATTGTTTTCTTTTTAGACATGAATTCAAATTAAATAAATCAAAAAGGCAAGTAACGTTATAATTTTTGTTTGAAATGAAAAACTTATTTAATATTTAAGTTTCAATTAGTAAAAGAGTTGTAAATACTAACAATCAATCAAGATAGTTTTTCCGTATTTCTTATTCTATTAATACTTATTTCTATATGTTTATGTCGATGAAGTTGCTTTATTCTGTTTATCTTTTATTATATATCTAACTTATTGAAATCTATAAGCTCGTTTTGAACATTTACTTAATTTAGTATTTCAGATGGTATTCATAAAGTACTTTCATTATTACAATTTATTTACAATTAGTTTTAACAATTACTACTAGCCAACTATAGAAAAACCGTAAGTTTTAAATAGTATATTTAATAAGATTTCAAAAAATCAATATATACAGAACAGCTACAATTAATGCAAACTTTTTTTGACAATTTTGAGCTGCACTAAAAAAAACCATTATGTTTAAATTCCAAAACATAAATAAATAGGCAATTGTGGTTTGTTAATTTTAATGTCAATTTTATTTTAGTTTTGCCTTTCCAAAACATTTTTTCAAATCTTATCATTTTGTTTTAACATTTGTAAAGATAGGGCCTCTGTTATAGATTAAAATATAGTGTATCTTATTAGTTACAAAATTGTATTTTAGCTAATGTTTTTTTTTATTTGCAATGTCAAGCTTATTTTACATTTGACCCAAAAAAGTAACATTACTTAATTTATTTAGACTTACATTAATATATAAATTTTTTTTAAGGTATAGATATTTTTTACTTAAAAATATATTATAGATTAATTAGAGTTATTTAACAAGTTTTATTTTGGCTAAAATAAATATTCTCTTTTCAAATCCTAAAAAGAATTAATAAATTAATTAGAGAAAAAGCTTGATAAGTCAGTATTGTTTTCAAAAAATTTTTTTGTATTGATTTGTAACCTTTATTTGATAATTGTCTAGTTTTCAGTGTTCTGAAGAAAATTTGCTTTTGAGTAAAGAAAAAAATACTTTAAATTTTGATAGATTTTTAAAGCTAAATGCTATGATTTTAATTTTTAAAGATATAAATTGAGTGTCATTTTTTTTTTTATTATTATACACTCTACTAATGTTAATTATATTTATTTAATGATATCATTAAGTTTTTAGCATCTTTATTAAGTTTTTTAAAGGGGAAATGCAACTTTAAAAATGGAAGGTTTTTCAAAACCTACTGAGTATCAACTTTAATATTTAAATTATAGATACTCTTAAAACTTTATTAGAAAGTTTAAAAAATACAGTTGAAATGTCATTAAATTAATTTGTGGGCGAGTAGTATAAATGGTAGGTCAGTTTTTAGTAAAGTACAAGATTAAAAACTTCAGTTTTTCATAAATAAATATAAAATTAGTAGAAAAATGTCTAAAAAATGGGAATTTTTTTTTATTTACCCCATTACAAAATTTCTTTAAACATTCAAATGCAGGGTTGACATAGGGTTAGAAAATGTCAGGAAATCAGGTAAAACTTATAAAAATCACATATGTTAGGAAATGTCAGAAAAAAATGGGGTTTTTATAAAAAATCAGTTAAAGTCAGGGTATTTGACAAAGTTTAAAAAAAACTCAGGTTTTGTCAGTTAAAATTTACAATTTTCTTGCTTCCCAGAGCCTTAAAGTGGTAAAAAATTAATTAAAAATCCTTTAAAGTCAACCTAAAATTACAACATAGAACTGTTTATTGCAAACACATTAATCATATACAGATGGTTCAAGTGAAGTAATGGAAGTTTGATGTTTAAATTCAGCAAGTAAAATATGTTTTAACCTGTATTAAAATTTGATTGAAAGCATTATAAACTTTCATGTGTTGGATTATGTATTTTTGATTAATTTTTTTTTAAGAGTTTAATTAAGAAAAGTCTAAAAGATTTTAGTAAAAAGTCAGAAAAAGTCCGGAAATCTTTCTCAGCTTGATCTGTGGCAACCCTGAAAATGATAAAGTTTTTGCTAGTCGTAGTTATTTTTTTAGACATAATTAAATTTACTTTAGTTAAAGTTATAAAAAATCAACTTTTTATAAACTATAGTTTTTCTTCAATAAAACAAATAGTATATTCTTTACATTTAGCTACTTATGACCGTATTTACACTTTGAGCCATATACAACTTATTATAAAGTTTATACTTAAAAAAAGGCTCTCATAAATTAAGAACTTATTATGACATAATAGTTTAAATTTGATTCAAAAAATATTCAGCTGTATGCAAGGAAAGTACTAACAAGTTTTTATATTTTAACTTATTTATGTCTTAAAAGTTTAGTATTTACTATTTAAAAACTTAGAAAATAGTAGATTAATAAATAAATTTTCATTTGCACTTTTAGAAAACTCAAACTAGGTACTTTTTTCTTCATTTAAAAATAAAATACATAACAATTTTTATATACTATTGTAATTGCAGATAGTGATAAAATAAAATTTGTAAAAAAAATTTTAAAGAACCAGCAGATATGTTTCCTCAACCAATGCTCATAACTTACAGGGTTAGTGAAAATGAAATACTAAGCAGAGTTTTCAAAACCAATAACCAAAATACTAAAATTGAGAGATTTTTTTTTATGCTAGTTACAAAAGAGTTAATAACAAGAGTTTTGTCATTAAATACAAGCTTTATTTGAATAATGATGTATATAGTACATTAGAGAGCATATATACTTAAAGTTTTACAAATATAAAATAATGTTAACTTTTTATAATAAAATGAGTGTTTTACTATCTGAAATAATAATTATCGTATTTAAAAAGTATTGTTCAATGAGCTAATTTAACATAATTTTTTGCTTTAAATAAGGATATCAACAAGAAATTGAACGTAGATCTTGACAATCTGTACCAAACATGGGAGGAACAAATTAACAACAGGGATGTTGGTATTGGAAATTTTTTCTTAGCTCTAACTAAAAGGTCTACTTTTAGAATGAAAATCAAAAAACACCGGTATAATTTAGAGAAGTCTGTATCAACAACCACCGAAGAATTAATAAAACAAGAGCTTAAACTGTTAATTGAAGGAGTAGATAAGTTTTTTATACAACTGAATGAAAAATATCAGAATTTTGTCAACTTACGGAATGACATTAACAATGTAGATGTAGCTGAAATTCGTAGATTGACTACTCAAAGAATTCAGGAGTTCAAAAAATTCACAGCTGATGAGTCATTTGTTGGTGATCAGTGTGCGATATGCATGGAAGACATTGAAATCGGTAGAAACATGATGCGTCTCGACTGCGATGGTCAGCATACTTTCTGTCAAGTTTGCATTGAAGGATGGTTTGCTAACCACAACACCTGTCCAATCTGTCGCCATGCTTTTTAAAGCTTTACTCTGACTTTTGACTTATTTACAAACATTGATTTTAACAAGTTTTTTTTCTCGTTAAAACTGTTTGTGAAAATTGAACAGTAATAAATATTTTTAAATTATATCTTTTGTGTTTTTTGTTGTTGTTAGTTATTAGTAATTACAGTAATTTTGTTAAGCAAACTTTATAGAGTATATAGTACATATTCTAAGTTTTACACTAAAAAATACAAACATTTATTGAAATCTTAAAAAAATATATACTTATATAATTAAATTTTATCGTTGCGAATTTTTATGTTTTCTTAGTAAACTTTTTTTAAAATTACTTAATTTTAATATTTTGCTAAAAATGAGGTTAACCATTTTAATATTTATAAAAGTGCAACTAAGCAGAAAAGAAATGTATGATAATTGAACATTTCTTCAATTTATAATTCTTTATATTTCAATATATTTTTATTTAAAAGTTTACGTTTAAAATAAAACAAGTTTGATTTCACAGTTACTAAAAAATTTTCAGAGCTTTAGTTAAGATCTAGTATAAGCATGTACAGTTTTACTTCACATAAATTTTTTTCTTAAAAGTAAATTAGTATAAAAAGGCAGTAAATATTACTTATAGAAATTTAAAATTTTTAGTTCAGCAAAGGTATAAATTCTTTTTATTATAAATATTGACATTTTAAATTAAAAAAAATTGCTCTATATTTCTTTTTTTTTTTGTAAAACTTGAATTAACTTTATTTCTAATGTTTATATACAAGGTAATGACATATTGTTGGTTAGTGAAACTTTAACTATTTTAAAAAAATAACATTTTTACTTTAAAGAAGGTTTAAAATAGTTTGAAAACTCAAAACATTTATTTTTAATAGATAATTCTTGTTCAAAGTGTAAAAATTACACTACATACTTTTTTCAGGGTGGCCACAAAACCTAAACTTCTGATAAAAATCTGGATTTTGAGAAATTTTGAAAAAACCTTAAATTTTACACAATTTTTAAATGATAGATTTTAAAAGTTTATTTGGCACAAAAAAATTTATTATAAAGTAAAAATGTATATCTTTATCGATCTTTTTTTAGTAAAAAAAACACATTTAAAGTAGATAAACAGTAACTTATCAATGTTGTTATGTTACTTAAAACAGTTATTGTCTTTAAGTGTAACTTTAAAACTAGAAATAAACCATAATATCGTGTTTTCGAAAACATAGAAGAAATTTCTCGAAAACCAGTGGCCACCCTGTTTAGTGTTGATCTAACTAAGTAGCAACATTTTGATCTAACACAAAAAATAAGTCATAAAGTAAAATAAAGTTAGTCATTTCAAACTCATTGAATTAAAAAAACGCATTTAAAGTAGCTAAAGAGTATTTTAATAATGTTGTTATGTTACTTCAACTAGTTTTTAACCTTAAACTAGAAAAAGACCAAAGAAAGTGTACTTTTAAAAAACTTGGAAAGAAAATCAGAAAAACTGGAAAAAATTTCTCAAAAACTCTTGGCCATTTTGTTTTGTGTTGATCATACAATAGTAGAACAAAAAGTAATAAAGGTTAAATCTTAACCACTGAATCCATCACAAATTTTTAAACAATAAATTTACTTCTAATGATATTTTTAATATTATTCAATATGTTTAAAATTAGATTTGATCACTATAAGGGTGGCCATTAAACCCTGGAAGTTTAAATTAAATAATATATACAAAAAGCAGGTGGTAAACTAATATTCAAAAAAAAACTTTGAAAACTTAAAATCCTAGAATTTATATCAAAACTTATTAAAATACTTAGAAGCCTGAACTTTAAACATCTTTTATTTCTACAATAATGAAAATTAGATTGAATAAGAAGTTACTGTTTTACTTTGAAAAAGTATATTATTTAGATTTTCACTGGCAGGGCCATCTTAGTTTTTTTTTTATTAATTCTACATTTTTAAATACTTTTATTTGAATATTTAAATTCAAAATACAATACAGCTTGTACTTACAAAATTCTAAAAATTAACTTTTAAAAGGGTGCTCATTGGTTATTTCTTTTAATTCTTTGAGGTTTTCTCATAATTTCTAAGTGCAAATTTCTGGTACTTTTTTAGTGTAAAATTTATAAAAATCAAGTTACTGTTTTTGAATATTGCTTAAAAGATACTATATTGCTACGTTTTAAGTGTTCGAAGAAAATTATACATCTTTTTGTCTTCTAATTGATTCTAATTTAATATATGTTTCACTATATTATGTATAAGAATTAAAAATCCATTAATCAACGTCACAGTTGCTCGAAAATAAAATTTTAAGTTGTAACATGCATATTTTATTTTAAATATATATTATTATTATTATTATTGTAAGTTTATTGTCATACGAAGGACCTAGGCATCAAAACCTAGGCCACTTATACAGAAAGACATACAATAAACCAAAATTGTACATTAAAAAAGAAAAAAAAAACTGAGTTTAACTAATTAAAGTTTAAAAATTAACATAAAAACAACAAAAATTATAATACAAATTTATAATTTTGGTGCTTCCGAAAAGAGAACAACAATATCCTACTTCAACTTCACCCGAACAGATGGTTTCACTCCAAAACTGGTTTCACTTTCATTCGAACGACTGGCTTCACATTATTAGAACAACTGGTTCAGCTTTCATTTGAGTAACCGGCTTAACTTTTATCCATACAACTTGTTTCACTTTTATTCATATAACTAGAACCGCTTTTATATGAACAACGTTTTTCATTTTTCTTAGGAGAGCCTGCTTCATATTTACTTTCAAATCTTTAATACTCAGATAACTCAGCGTTTGTTGGACTTTCGTAGTAGCTGATAAGTGTTGAGAACACTGACTATAAACAAAACTTAAGAACCCAAGGCCTCTAGCACTTTAACAGCCCAATAAACTATGTATTAAGGAACAGGTTTTGTTATACACAGAGGAAAGGCGCCGCTAATAAAAAAAAGCTATAGGTTAAACCAAATTAGACAAATACAACCAGTGGTTAATGAAGAAATAACAACAAAAAAAATTCACTTATGAATTTTGCTAACAAAATATTGATTTAAATCAAACTTTTTTAACCTTAACCGAAAATGCTCAACTTTTTTATAAGAAACTAATTCGTTTGGAAGCTTTGGATATATTTTCCTTATTTAAATTATTGCTACTCTGCAATACAGAAATTTTTTTGTCATATTTTAATAAAGTATTTTTGAGTTATTTTTAAACTTTTTTCAAATATTGTCTTGAAAAAAGCATCTTTAACATAATATATACCAATAAAATTTTAGTAAACATGACTGCTACTCAATAAACTTGCCAACTTTGCTTTTTATTATAAAATATTCTGTGAAAATTAAGAAAAGTTAGACTTTAAAAGCACTAAAGTACAGCTATTGAACTTTTTTAAAATTTTTGCGAAGTAACTCCTAACTAAAATCATTTTTTACTTTTAAGACATTTTCTTTATTTTTTCAAGGAAACTTTTACTTTTTGAAAAATTTGGTTTATCTTTTTTTGTTGTTTATTACATCTTGTTGGTTAATGGAATTTTTACTATCTTAAAAAATTTAACATTTTTACCTTACTGAAGGTTTAAATAAGTTTAATAACTCAAAATAATCTTTTAAATACTATGTTTTTTTTTTGTTTAAAGTGTAAATATTGCTTACATGCTTTTGTCAGGGCCAATAATCTTAAAATCCTGATCAAAAAATATTTTATGTATAAACATTTTAAATTCTATTAAATGATTTCTAACTAACTTGAACGTGAACTTAAAGTTGTATAATGCAAAAATTTTTTTATTATTTATTACTAGTTTTCATTAATTTTTTGCAACTCTGAAAATAGAAACTATTTTAACATAGTTTAAATTAGTTTTTTTTTATTTTTTATTTAGTTTTTTAAGATATTGCCTTAAAAAAACTTTTTTAAATATTTTTTAGACTTATGTAATTTAGTAAACCTGACTGCGACTCAAAATATTTTACATCTTCTTTTTTTTTTAAAGGCATTATGTTTAATTTAAAACAACAAATTAAAAAAAAAACATTAAAGGTATTGAAGTACAGTTATTGATATAATTTTTCAATTTTAAAATGTTTGCTTCATAATTCTAGTACCTTATAAATTAAATTTTACTTGGTTCTTTAGACTGAGTGTGTTGAATGTTTTGTATAAAAAATAAATCATTTGTATTGTTAGATCACAAGATTGATATAAATCTCTACCAAAGAAGTATGTTTGGTAAAACAATTTAAGCAGTTTACTAAAATTGATTTTATCCTAACAAGAATTTCAAGCAAATTCAAATTGATTAGGACTTTTTTAATTTAATAACTGATATTTTGTCTAATATGTTACAACAACATAATAATGAAATAAAGTTTTATTGTTGAAAATTAAAATGTTAGAATCCCTTTTTAAGCATATAGATACTTTTTACTTGAGAAAAATGATCTTTATTTTATTTCTTTTTTCCTATCTGAAATACTTTTATGGACCTTATCATTATTTTAAAATAAATTTTGTTTTCATACAAAACTTGACTTGTTTTTGTTTTTAGTGGATATTGAGTAGGTAATTACTTATTGTTAGTGAGTATAAATTTTGCTTTCTATTTTAAAAATAACACTTATAATTAAATGAATGTTTAAAGAGCTGAAAGTAATATTTTTTTAATATTAAATCTTACCTGTACAAAATGAAAATATTTCAATATTTTTTTTTATGATGGCCACAAAACCTGAAATGCTAAATAAAACCAGGATTTTGAGAAATTTTGAAAAAAATTCTCGAATTTTATTCAAAAATCATTAAAAAACCTGGTAAAAATTAGGATTTTGAACAATTTTTTCATGTCAAGTAGAATAACTTTGATTTGACGCGACAAATGTATAATAAAGATAAAATATTTTTTGCTCTAAAATATTTTTAAAACACATTTAGAGTAACTGAAAGGTATCTTTTTTTTATGTGGTTATATTACTTAACACAGTTTATAAACTTAAACTTAATTTTTAAGATCAAAATAATGTATTTCAAACTTGGAAGATAATCAGAAAACCTGGAAGATGTTTCTCACATACTATTGGCTATCCTATTTTGTATTGAACAGAGTTAAAACTAAAGTAAAACAAATGTAGATAAAGATTAAATCTTAGTTTGATTACTAAATTCATTACCAATTTTATTACACTAAACTTACACCTAGTAAAAAAATTAAAATTACTAAACATGTGATAATTCAAAAATGTCATAAAATATATTCATTTGATGGTGACCATTAAACCTTATAAGCTAAAATTTTATACAAATTCAACTGGTATGTTATATTTTTTTAAAAAACTAAAAATTCTGGAAATTTGATCAAAAGTATATAAATTACTTTATATGTCTGAAGTTTTGACAAACTTTACTTCTACAATAATAAAATTTAAATTAAATAAGAAGCTACTGCTTAACTTATAAAAATATAAATTCTTTAGAATTTTACTTATTATAAAATTAATATTTTTACTTATTATTTAAAAGTGGCAAAACTGTAATTTTCATTAATTTTTTTTAATTTGAAATGAATTTAATCTAGTGTAACACTTTATAGTGACAATAAAGCTTGCACTATAAAAATCTAAAAATTTACTTTAAAAAAGGTGCTTAATGAATTTTTTTCAAGTTTTCTAAACATTTTCAAGTGGAAGTTTTTGGAACTTTTTTGATGTAATTTTATTGAAAATTAAATAACTGATTTTTATACTAAAAGATTGTTGAAGAATTACTGTTTTGCAACTTTTTAGTGCTTTAAGCTAAATAAAAGTTTTTTGTTTTTTAGTTGATTCTTATCTAATCTAAGTTTCACAATTTTATATATAGAAATTTTAAATTTCGAAATATCATTACACTTTTACTTGAGCATGAAACTTCAAGCTATAACATGCAAAGTTTATTTAAAATTATTGAATTACTTCCTTGAATTTTTGCAACGCTGCAAAACAGAATACAAGTTTAGGTGTTACAAGTTTGATATTTACTATTTGGGAATTAAGAAAAAAAAGATTACAAAATATATCTTAATTTGAAGTTTTAGAATACTCATATTTAATTTTTATTTCTTTATTAAAAAATAAATTACATAATACAATATTGAGTTTTCAAAATTGTAGATAGTGTTTATACAAAAACTATTGAAATTTTCTAAAGAAGAAGCAAATATGTCTACTCAAGAAATGCTCAAAAATTACAAGGTTAGTTAAAATGGTACACCGCTAAGAGTTTTTACAAACAATAAGCAAAGATTTTGAAAAACGATTTTTTTTGTTAAACTAAATATATAAAGGTTATTAAAAAGTTTTTAGATATAATAACAATTTTTATTTGCATAACTGGATATATTAAACTTAGGAGTTAATTTATTCCTACTTATAAAAGTTTATGATACATTTATAACACTTTGCTTTGTTTTCTATATTAAATGTCATACAAATTTAAACCATAATTACATCAAACATAAAACGTCATTTAAAGTAAATATCAAAAGTTAAAAGTATGTAAAATAACGGTTTTTTTATAAGGATTTCAACATGAATATTAAAAGAAATCTTACCTATATAATATTGTTAAAATAACTATTAACGCTGAAAAGTATGTAAAGTATTAGTTTTTTTTGTTACAAAATAGGAGACTAACATGATTTTCAAAGAATACCTTGAGGATCAGTACCAAAAGTGGAAGGAAAAAATTGAAAGTAGGAAGGTAAATTTAAGAGATATTGAACATGCTCGTATTGAAAAAGTTTTAACTAAAAATGATTTAAACTATCATCAAAATCAATTAAAGGGGATTGAATTATTATTTCCAGATGAAAAAGTAGAACAAGAGCTAAAATTGTTAATAGACGAGCAAGAACAGCTTAAAGTTCAACTGAACGAAAACTATCAGATTTTTGTCGACTTTGTTAATGATATTATTAACGAACAAAAAAGATTGACTAATCAGAGAATTCAGCAATTCCAACGACTCACAGCTGATAAGTCATTTGTTGGTGTTCAGTGTGTGATATGCATGGGAGACATTGAAGTCGGTAAAAGTATGATGCGTCTCGATTGCGATGGTCAGCACACTTTCTGTCAAGTTTGTATTGAAGGATGGTTTGCTAACCACAAAACCTGACCAGTTTGTCGCTACGCTTTTTAGAGGTTTACTCTGACTTTTGACTTATTTACAAACATTGTAGTTAACAAGTTTCTCTTCTCGTTAAAACTGTATGTGAAAATTGAATATAATAAAACTTTTTAAATTAGATCTTTTGTGTTTTTTATTGTTGTTAGTTATTAATAGTTAGAATAATTATGTTTAGAAAACTTTGTAGAGTAGATAGTAATATTTATTGAAATCTTTAAATAATTTTTATACTTAGATTATTTGATTTTCTCTTCGCGCATTTTTATGTTTTCTTAGTAACTTTTTTGAAAACTGCTTTATTTTAGTTGTTAATATTTAGCTAAATATGAGGTTTACCAGTTAAATATTTATGAAGGTGCATAAAAAAATAGTGTGATATTTGAACATTTCTTTGATTAATTTTTCTTAATATTTTGCTATATTTGTATTTAAAAGTATACGTTACAGTTAATAAAAAAAAAATTAGAACATTAGCTTAGATCTAATCTAAGCATGTAAAATTTTACTTTACACATATTTATTTCTTAAAAGTATATTAGTATAAAAAGGCAGTAAACATTATTTAAGGAAATTTACATTTATGGTTCAGCAAAGGTATAAATTCTTATAATTATAAGTATTGACATTGTAAATTTTAAAAATGCTCTTTATTATTAAAAATTTTGTCCTGAAAAAAAATTATGAACGTTTTTTTTTCTAGCAACCTTTTTTTTCTTGCAAAATTTGATTTAACTTTTTTTCTAAAGTTTGTTTAGTAGGTAATGACATATTGTTAGTTAGTAAAACTTTTACTATTTAAAAAAAATTGAGATTTTTACTTTAAGGAATGTTTAAAAAAATTTAAAAATTTTAAATAATATTTTCTAAATAGGTGATTCTTGTTTAAAGTGTAAATAGTACACTACTTACTTTTGTCAGTGTGGCCACAAAACCTAAAATTCTGATCAAAGTCTAGATTTTGAGAAATTTAAAAAAACCTTTAATTTTAGACAATTTTTACATGCTAGGTAGTAAAACTTTGATTTGGTACAAAAAATCTATCATAAAATAAGAAGTTTGTCATTGTCAAATATTTCTTAGTAAAAATCACATTTAAAGTAGATAAACAGTATCTTATCAATGTTGTTATGTAACTAAAACAGTTTTTAGCCTTAAATGTAACTTTAAAACTAGAAATTAACCAAAATCGTGTATATTTGAAAACCTGGAAGAAATTTCTCAAAAACCATTGGCCAACCTGTTTAGTGTTGATCACAAGTTATACAATAGTGGAACAAATAGTAAATAAAAGTTAAATCTTAGTTTGACCAGTAAGGTTTTAATTACTAAACTTGCCTTATGAAAACTTTGATACTATTAATATGTGATAATTCAAAGTGTTTAAAGTTAAGTTTGACCAGTATTAGGTAGGCTAAAAAACCTTGGATGCTTAAATATAGAAACGTAGACAAAAAGCAATTGGTATATTATACTTTTTTAAAGAAAAACTTTGAAAATCTAAAATCCTGCATTTTTTATCAAAAGTTATTTAGATACCTTCAAATCCTAATTTCTAACAAATTTTAAACTAAAATACTGAAATTCAGATTGAATAAGCAGTTACTGTTTTACTTTGAAAAATGTATATTCTGCAAAACTTTACTTGTTTTAAAGTACAAGTGACATTAAATTAGTTTTTATTGTTATTTTAATGTTTTTTTAATTATTGTTATAAATCAATGATCAGCTTTACTTTTAAAATCATTAAAGTTAACTTTCAAATGGGTCCTTATTGGTTTGTTCTCGCGGGTTTTCTGATACTGAATGAGTTTGTATTAAAATAAAGTGTTAAAAGTAAATTGATTATGTGTGAGACTAAAAAAGTATCAATATATTGACAAACACCATTATATATTACGTTTAAATTAAAAATTTTTGTTATAAGGTCAAATCTATACACACTTTATAACATGTTTGTTGTTTGTCTCAAAACTTTTACCAAAATCAACTTTTTCTGTTTCATAGTACTTTTCACACCAGTTTTTTTTTTCTAATAAAATTCTAGGTATCAATGTTTTTTTGAAATGTTAATAGTTTTAAAACTTTTAAGTTTCAAAAAAGGAACTAAGTTTCTTGATGACAACTGTTAAATTCTATTTCGAGCTTTGGATATAAGGTTTAAAAAAAATTTTCGAAAAAAAATGTAAAGCTTTGTTTCATCTTTTTTTACGGCAGTAGAAACTTTACACTTTAAAGTCTCATTTGATTAAATAAAAAAATTTCTTTAGTCGGATTAAACTATTAAGATTAATACAAAGTAACTAACTAAATCATGAAATTCAATTTTAACTATTCCTTAAATTAAATAATGGAGAATAAATATTATAAGCTAAATTATCTATAATATTCAATTCCTTAAAAATGTTTACCACATATAAGTTTGTTTTTACCCTGTACTGGGGTTGGGGTAATAAATTTAATTATATTGTTCTATTCAAATTTAATTGCTTTAACAATTAGCTTCTACAAGAAACATTAAATGATTGTTTTTTTAACATATTTTTAATAAAAATTATTATGTTAATTTATTATTTCTTTGCAAACTATCAAGTACTCGTAATCGTAAATGATTAAAATAATTATTTTTTAGTAATTTTAATATCTTTGCTAAGCATACTTTAAGGGACAGTCGAGTAGTAACTGATAAAAAATTAAATTTTTTTTTAATATTTAGATACAAATAGTGCAGTTTTATTTATGACTTATGATGTAAAATATTTATTTTGTTTAAGATCCAAAAATTACTCAAATTGGACAGTTGTGTTTTCAAAATAGGCAAATAAGTTGTTTAAAATGTTTAATATCATATAAAAATAAGTTTTACCCTTACAAAACATTTTTTAATTACTGTTTATTATGTTTTGATATTTAAAAAGGTAAGACCTGTATTTAAAAAGAGTGTAATTTATTAATTACATAAGTTTTTGTTCAATTAGTGATTTTTTTATTTTTCTTATTATACACATATATTTATATAAAATTGGTTTTTTTGCTTCTGAGATTTATGTTTAAAAAAAATATTATTGGTTACAAAGATTATAGAAACAAGTATAAGGTTGTTTAAGATAAATAAACTTAATTTTTATCTTGTTTGGAAATTTTTCAAATAAAATTAGAAGGATTTTTTTTTTAAGTTTAATAAAGACTTTTATTTAAAAACCTTTGAATTTAATTTAACACATTAAAAGTACAGTGAGTTTGTTTTTATGTTTTTCTATAGTTTTTTTTTATTTTCAAGACCGTTTTAATGTAACGTAAAATGATAAAATGATTAAGTGAAAGAAAAAATGATCTTAGAGTTCAAAAAAGTAGAAGTAGAGTAAGATTTTAAAAAGTAAACATCTGTAAGCATTTTTTTTATAAAAGTTCTTTTTGTCATTCTGATAGTCTTAGTAATAGCTTTTTTTATTACATCTTCTCATTTCTACTAAATCTTTATTTTTCTTTTTTAAAATATTAGGCTTTTTTAAACATAGTTAGTAATTTTATATACTATCAATAAATATTAAATATTAGTATAATAACCATTTATAATTATTTTTTATTGTTGACATTAGTGAAAATTATTTTTACTCAGTTTTTACGATTTATCATAGCTTACTTTAGGATTAAACTTAGTTTTAAGATACAAGATAAAAGAAAGACAAAAAATAGTTTGTTATTGAACAGCTAAAATTAGTGCAAACTTAATTCTAACAACTATGCTCTGTGCTTAATAAGAGCCATTTTTGAAAAAAAATCTTAATAGTACTCAAAAAGGGCAACTGTATTTAAAATATTTAACATTAAATCATTAAATTACAATTAGTTTTGTCCAATCAAAATTTACTACTCATTTTGTTTTAACATTTTGAAAGGTAGCATCCAGATCTTAATGGTTTAATTTATTAGTTGCATAAGTTTGTTTAATTTTTTTTTATTATGCACTTTTAACCTTTATTTACATAAACAATAAAGCTAAAATTGTTGTTTTTTTTTCTAAAATCTAAGTACTTTACTTTATTATTAAAAAAAAAAAATTGATTTAATAAAATTTTTAAAACAAGTTTAAATTTTTCTGAATTAAAGAGGCTTGTTTTACTTCTATAATTTTTAGTATATACAGTTTACCTAAGTTTTTAGTAAAGTTTTTAGTTATATATGTGACTCTTATTTATAACTAATTTTTTTATTCGTGAATTTATATTTAAATACTAAGAGTTTTAAAAAAATACCAAAAACTGTAGTAGTACTACATCTTTTATTCAAGAGTGTATATTTAAATCTTTAGAAATTAAAAAAAATACTAAAAAGTATATTATTAGAGTGTTGCTTTAATCATTTTTTAGTATTTGAATTAATTTTATACTTAAATTTATTTTTTCGGTAATTGAATTTAGTTTTTAGCAATTTAATTTAGCTTATATAATTTTTTTTTTAATTTTGACTGTTTTCACTTTTTTTGGAATAACTGTTTACAGCCTTTTAAAAATTAATCTTATGGATTTTTTAGTTGTATATGTAGCAATTATTAGTAGCTCTTTACTTAACTTTTCATGGTTTGTAAACCAGTAAGTTAGTAGTTGCTAATTACTATTGGATGATGCTTTCACATTTTATAAAAATATCTTTCAGATAGAGCTTAAGAACTGAACTTATTTGTCATTATATTACTAATTCTAAAGTTTTTTTAATTAAAGATTGTTACTTATAATATATGTTTTTGATTTCAATTCCCAGTACTTAATTAAAGTTTACTTATACATTGTTGTAGTATATTTTTGTTAATTTTTATTCTCGTGTAAAAGTTTTGACTACATTTAGAGTATTTTCAAAGTATGATGATTTTTATATTCGTTAGTTTTTAAAATTGTTCTTTAAAACAACCTGTGCAACATTTGTCATTCGTATTTTTATATAGTTTTATTTTTACTTGAACAAGTTAAAATTGAAGAATTTTTAATTAAAAATTTACCTACAAATCAAGAACAACGCATAGTCTTCAATCATCTGTTTTTATTTGAAAATTTTGTTACACTTTATTAAAACCATTTTTAATCAAGTAGAAACATAAATTTTAAACTTATAATGACTATAGTTGAAATTTAATTTAGAATATATTTTAGCTAGTACCATTGATAGCACTAGCAAGGTTCTAAGTCTAACTAAATTTTACATCTGAAATTATTAATAAATACTTTTTAATTTATATTACTAATTAATAATAATAAATATTAGAATATCAAATGTTCTTTTTTTTGTACTTTTAGAAAAATCAGACAAGCTTTTTTTCTTCAATAAAACAAAAGTTTTATTATAACTATTTAATTAACTATTGAATTTTCAGGTTTTTTATTAAATTTTAATAAAAAAGTCGTTGAGAAATATTTATTGAACCAGCAGATATGTCTACTCAAATAATGCTTAAACATTACAAGGTTAGTTAAAATGATATAAAATTTAAAAGTTTTAATAAACAATAAGCAAAACAAAACTTACATAACGAGATATATACAATTTTGAGAAAATTTTCTTTTAACTTTTTAAATATATGTAACATTTACAATAATGTGCTCTGTTTTTTAAAGTAATCTTCTATGAATTAAATCTATAATGATGTTAAAAGTAAAGCACTTTTAAAAGTGACTATTTAAGCTTAAAAATGATGTGAAGTAATAGTTATTGATTAATATTAGGATATAAGCACGAAACTGAAAGAAGACCTTGACATTTTGTATCGAGAATGGCATGAAAAAATTGAAAGTAGGAATGTAAATTCATCGGACAATCTCTTAGCTCATGATGAACAATTAAATTATTTTTTAAAAATCGGTAACCAACGAAACAATTTAACGTATGAAGTATTAAAAACCGGTAAAAAAAAAGTAAAAAAAGAGCTGACACTGTTAAATGAAGAGCTTAGCAAGTTTATGGTTCAATTGATTGAGAATTGTTCAAATTTTATCAATTTTGTTGAAGAGATACTTAACAAAAAAGGATTGACCTCTAAAAGAATTGAGCAATTTGACATATTCATAGCTGATGAGTTATTTGTTGGTTATCAGTGTGTGATATGCATGGGAGACATTGAAGTCGGTAGAAATATGATGCGTCTCGATTGTGATGGTCATCACACTTTCTGTCAAGTTTGCATTGAAGGATGGTTTGCTAACCACAAAACTTGTCCGATTTGTCGCCACACTTTTTAGAGATTTTCTTCGCTAGGATGTTTGTACAACTTTCAGAAATTAAGTTTATTTTCTCGTAACAACTGTTATTTTAAATTTTTGAGTAATAAACTTATTAAAACCGAGACCTCTTATGTTTTTTTAACTATTTTTTAAAGCAAATTAGGTTCAGTGAGTTTTGTAGTGCATGTAGTACACTTTACACTAAAATACTCGAAGATATATTAAAATTTTTTAAAAATACACTTAGACTTTTTTATGTTCTCTTCGCACATTTATTTCTTATAACTAGACTTTTTTTGGAAAGGCTCAGTTTTAGTTTTTATCATTTAGCCAAATCTAAGGGTGCCCACTTGATTATTTATATAATTGTTAAGGAATAATAAAACAAAATTAAAGTTTTAAATTATTGTAATTCATGAACATCTCCTTATTGTTGACTTCATCTATTTTTACAAATTTGTATTTAAAAGTGTACGACTGTTATAAAACCCTTTGATCTTGAAGTTTACAAAAATTTTTAGCACTTTAGCTAATATGTTATATAAGTATGTATAATTCTACTACACATAAATTATTTTAAAGTGGCCTGCTTTAACTTGTTTAAACTCGAAATTATATTAATGATTTTATTCAGTGGACTATTTTAGCTAATTTGTATGATAGATTACTCCGATTACCAAGCTAAAGTATTGGTGTTGTTTAATTTTATAAGTAATAGTTTAAATGTGCATTTTCTATGAAATTAAATTATGTTTGAAAAATTGCAAAGCCAATAAAATCGGGGGGATATTGTAAGTAATTGCCTAGATATAATTGTAGACTTATATCAATACTTAAACCCATTAAGTTTTATTTTCATTCAGATTTAATTATTCTCGTATTTATTTTGTTTATTTAACTTAACTAGAAAAAACAATCGTTTTAGCGTTATTAGAAAAAAAAGTACTTTGAGTGTTTTGAAAGAAACCTTAAAAATACTGGTACTTTTCCTAGAATTCTTTGTTTTGTTTTCAGATAATATAGGGTACTTTTTAGTATTACTTTTCACAAAACAACCGTTAGAGACAACTATGTTTTTTGTTTTATAAAAGATAGTATGACAAAGCATCTAAACGCAAAATTATAAACATTTTCTTAATGAGATTATATCTATATTGTAAGTTTTAGGTACTTTTTAGAATTAATGTGACTCTTTTGAGATAATAGTTTGAATTTCTTTTTCATTTTAGTTCTAAAATTTCATTATAAAATTAATTCTAACCCTTATGAAATAAGATTTTACCTTTTAAGACTTTATTCTATTTAAAGTGAAATTTTAAATTATATAAATTATATCGATTTTTTTTTGTGAAAGTTATAAATAAATGGCCGCTTGCCAGCCCAGGTTGTTGACTACTTCAATTTGGATAGTTCATTTTCTCAAATAAAACATTTAAAGGACCACCACTCAAGAAAATAAATATTTGTACCACCTACAAACTTTTTTTTATTTCATCTAAAAAAAGAACTAACAGATCTATTCAATAAAAATATTGAGCAAAGATAATATATAAAAGTAAAGCTTTCTTATAATTAGATACTTTTAAACTGACAATTAGAAGTATTATTTATCTCATCTACATGCAGTCCGTCTCTTTATATAATAACTTTTATTAGCAAGTTACTTAACCATTTACGGTTTTGCTCCCTTTTTTATGGCTTCTAACAATCAAAATATTTCTATTTATAAAACCTTGGTCTAAATAATTTAAAACTTTATTAGCATGTAAAATGTATTTGTTGTTTTTGAGCACGTAAAAGTAGTTTTAAGTTTTTAAAAAAATAAAACTTTAGTATTTTCGGAAAACCTTCTTAAGTAAAACTAGAATAAAACATGAAGCTCATTAAACATAAAGTATAAAATATATGTAACTTAGTTTTGTTATTACATGATGATGTTTTTGGGATTTAAAAAAATAATGAAGGCTGTTAAGCATTTCTGCATAAAATGACTTTATGTACCAATTGAACTGAAACATTTTAATTCAAATTTGTCTGTAGGATTTTTGGAACAACAGTTTTACCTTTAGTTTTTTGAAAGTAGTTGTTTACGTACTTAAATATATCTTACAACTAAGAAACAATAATATTTATTAGTAGATAAACAACGTAAGTTGACTGTTTAGACTTTTTTCTTTTATTTTATCCTAAATCCAACTTTAATTGATCCTTAAATCCAATTTTTTTAAGGAATATTTTTTACAT